>NC_092652.1:23980424-24310655 GCF_032118995.1 Asterias amurensis | reverse complement strand
TATAAAAGAACACTTTTCGAAGACCAACTCGACCGATCCAAGGCAACGTGTTTTTTTAAGGTTCAGTACACTATTCTTTGTGTAGACAATAGCGGATCAAACAGCCCCATATAAATCCAAGACTATTGTGCAATGTTCATAACCTTCTGGCCTCTGACCACGGACCTTATGATCCTTGCAACGTACTTAAAACGAGAAGGATGACTAAGAGGAGGTTGCCATACTTGGATTGTACTCGAGGGATTGTACTCGAGGGATGTGCTCTACGTGACGTGGTTGGGCGTCATTTGGATGTATATGCGCACACAGACCCATCCTTTAAGCAACACAAGTTCAATCAAAGGCATAAGTTACTGTATTTAAAACAAGGTGATTGATAAAAAAGTTTAAAACAAATTTCACATTATATCTCCCTGTAGAAAGTTTGCTTTAAACACACGTCATTGACAGTTTGAAATCAACCTCTATGCTACATTCCATTGGAAATGTACAGTCCCAGATAGTGGCTTGAATAATACACAAAACCCTCTTGAGAACTGAAGTGTCCCGGCATACATGCGATATCACGATAACAATTTTGATCTTTACTCTTTACTATTTCAGGACAAAGGTGGATGTTCGATTGATGGGCCAGTGATTGACAGATTTATTGAATCTGGGGCTGGATACCGGTATCTACATGCAAGAAATGCTGCTCCAGGATCAGCAAGAGGTATTGAATGACCCCCCTCCCCAACCAGACATCCCAGCCCTCTAACCCCTCCCCACACCAGCCCCGCCCTCCCCTGACCTCTCAACTATACAATGGCAAACTATAGACCCAATCTTACAAATATTTGCGTAATTTAGCACTAAACTATTCAACTTGGACGCAACCGTTTGGCTTAGATCTATGCTGTTCAGTTTAGCACTGACCTGTTTAGCTAAGCACTAAATTGTTCAGCTTAGTACTAAACTTGTTCAGCTTTGAACTAAGCTATCCAGCTAAGAACTACATTATAAACCTGTTCAGCTTTTAACTAAAGTCTTCAGCTAAAAACTGAACTGTATAGCAACAGGAAGGGACAGGTGAGGGGACCAGACAATTCTATGGATATTATTCTTGGACACAGGTGTGACTGTGGCTCAAGATGTATTGTGAAGTTGGTGTAACTCATATTTTAATAAGACAACATCGGGGCACAGCCTAGAGAGGGCAGCCCTGACTGAAGCGTGGAAACAAAACCAAAAGTTCAGGGAAATCTCGACCCTATGAAGACCTACTATTTAATGAGCATGCTCATCATTATTACCAAGAACAATAGTATTTACCTGGTAAGTCTGCTGCCATCAAGCGTCCCAAATGTCTCCCATTGCAATTTAAACAATGATGTGATCTGTTTATGTGTATTAATTTTGGTTTTTACCCATACACCGATGTGTGTTAGCACTGTATACTCAGTACTATCTCGAGTCCTGTGGAAAAATATCACAGGCATGTTACTCGTGTGGATTCGAACCCACGACCCTTGAAATTCCAGAGCAGTGTCTTACCAACTAGACTACCGAGGTTGCCCGGCAGCTAGAGGCAGTTCGAATCCTATGTTTTTGGCAGCGGGTACCGCAACGATATAATAGATATCGGGGATAAAGAATATTAATTTTGGTTTTTACCCATACACCGATGTGTGTTAGCACGGTATACTCAGTACTTTTCTGAGTCCTGTGAAAAAATATGTTTATGGATGTGTGCTTACCCTTGTCCCATTTTGTATTCATCTAATCATTTATTTCCAACTCTGACTTCTTTCTAGCCGGACACTCTGTGGATCAAATCAGCGGACATGGTCAGTTCCTGTCAGATGCAAAGCCAAACTTCGGATACAACGGAGAATTCGGCTACCGACGGAACTCTCCATGGTTACGCCAGATGCCGTCTCCTTTTGGTGTGGATCCCAGATCTCCTACACATTGAGGATGGGATTGGTCTGAGAAGCTTGGACTGTAAGGAGTGAAGATTCTTGAGATGAAAGTTCTTTGATAAATTGCATTTGAATATTAATGAATATGAATATTAATTTGTTATGGTAGTTATGACAGAAGATGGATTTTTGTTGCATGACCAGTCAGAGAAAAGATTTAGTTTTCAGGCTTTTCCCAGAATGCACAAGGTCACTTTCAAGTGACATGATCTGCCTGTATTTTTATGGTGACATGAACTGCAAGTATTGTAAGTAAATATCATCTACAAGTTGTATAAGTTGACATCATCTACATGTACTTGTTTAAAAACTCCACATTTTCTTTAACCATCTTTGTTTTAGTTTTCTTGAAATTGAATTTTGACAAAAACTCAAGCTTGAAAACAATTCAGGAAAAGTCTTTGTATGTACATGTACAGGGTCACAATTTTTGTAAACAAGGGAATGGTCTAAATGAGTATTTTATCAATTCATATCCCATTTACACATCACATGACATCCACCATTAATTTTTCAATATTTGACTTCAGCTGAAGTTGTTTTTCAACAGATGCACTGGGTGTACTTATTCACAGCTACTTGAACAATTATCTTTGTCTGGTTTCTACACAGTATTCGGACTGTTGATTTACACATGATTACTCTAAAAAAAATTTATGGGACAGGGGGGGGGGGCGGGTGGTAGTAAAACATCATAATAATCAAGTGCCTTACAAGTAATTGCTGTTTTTATAAATGCCCATCATATGTATCATACATCACCATGTTATTAGATGTTAATGTTTTTGTACATAGTAATTTGTATTTTGATGTTCACAAGTATGATGAAATCGTGTTAAAAAAATGTTTTTTAATTAGTTCCATTTTCACGCAATAAATAGACATTACGAAAATGACAAGTTTTGGTGGTGTACCCCGTACATTAGTTTGTTTCCACTGGCTCATTAGATAAACTAAAGGCAATTATTATTTCAGTTGCTAATTAAAAAAAAGCTCACCTGTAATCTGTATCGCGGGAGACTTGACACATAGGGCAGTTATTCAGAAGGAAAGTTTCTTAATAGTTTGTATTAAGTGTTTTGAAAAAGTTCTCAAGTAAAACAAACATTTCAACCCCCCCCCCCCCCCCCCCCCACACACACACACGGTCAATATCTATCAAATCAAGGAGTAAGCCATGACGGTTTGCAATCTACACCAATAATGAATTAAGAATTCAAAAACAATATTGCTGTCCGTTGATTGGCTTTCAAGGAAGATGTTAAACAAACCCTTGTAGACGTGTCCCCTGTCAATGGTTTCATTGGACCCAATGATTTCATTGGATGAACGTGTGTGACGCAAGCTTTCCATATCAGTGTTTCGATTGGTCCGAGGTGATGTAGCTAATCAGCTTGCACTTTCGGTCGTATGCATGCAGTGTATACATAATGTTTGAACATCATTACTCAAAATAATCCTAGCATAAAAACTTACTTGGTAACAAGCAATGGAGAGCTGTTGATAGTAAAAAACATTGTGAGAAACGGCTCCCTCTGAAGTAACGTAGTTTTCGAGAAAGGAGTAGTTTTCCACTTAAATATTTGAATTTGATTTCGAGACCTCAGAATTAGATTTTGAGGTCCCGAAATCAACCATCTGAAAGCACACAACTACGTGTAACAAGGGTGTGTTTTCTTCCATTATTATCTCGCAACTATATATATTGACAAGTACCAATAGAGTACAGAGTATTTAATCTGACGATTTTGAGAAAAAAATAGCTACAGTGACCTCTGCCGCCGACGACGTGCGTCACTCTGAAAGTGGAAATCTTTTGACGCAATCTGTGGGTTATTGCTTTGTTGTATCTCCATGTTGGAACACAGCGGCTCTACAAAACGAAGCTCCCACATGACGTAACTGAGTGATGACGTTGCATGGTATTTCGCGAATCTTTATGAAAACCACTCAAAGAGGATATTACGAATTGGTGGTTTGTACACATTTAAAATCTGTTTAATCTCATTTGAACTCAAAAAAGCACTGGACACTCAAGATAATTGTTAGCATAAAAAGTTACTTGTTAACGATCAATGGAGAGCTAATGATAGTATAAAACATTGTGAGAAACGGCTTCCTCTGAAGTAATGTAGTTTTGAGGAAAAAGTTATTTCTCACTAAAATACTTGAGTTTGATTTCGTGACCTCAGAATTAGATTTTGAGATCTCAAAATCAAGCATCTGAAAGCACACAGCTTGTATTAACTCGCAACTTCGACGACCAATTGAGCTTAAATTTTCACAGGTTTGTTTATTTTTGCATGTTGAGATACAGAAGTGAGAAGACTGGTCTTTGGCAGTTACAAATAGTGCCCAGTGTCTTTTTAAAATGAATTTCAGCAACGAAATAACAATTTCTGACCATTTTTAACATTACACTCCTGACTCCTCACGAGCACAAACCCCGGCGATATTCATCATTCGCCACTTCTTCATAAAATGAGAACGAGGTGATATCCTTGTCACTTTGCGCAGTTTGTGTCTTTGTAGTGTAATGAAATGCTGGGGTAGTTACGTACATAAATAATTGGTAATTTAACAGGTTTTTTTTTAAACCACTCCGCGCTTTTCAACAAGTATTCACGCCACTTTACTTGACCAATTAAAGAGCTAAAGACCCCTACATTCCATGCGAATGTATGGTGGCCCCAAAGGGACATCGCATAACGCAAACGTGTGCGCACACGTATGCAATGTCGTGAAACAAATCGCGAATATATGCGCACACGTATGCAATATCGTGAAACAATTCGCGAATATGTGCGCACACGTATGCAATGTCGTGAAACAAATCGCGAATATATGCGCACACGTATACAATATCGTGAAACAATTCGCGAATATGTGCGCACACGTATGCAATGTCGTGAAACAAATCGCGAATATGTGCGCACACGTATGCAATCTCGTGAACCAAATCGTGAATATGTGCGCACACGTATGCAATTTCGTGAACCAAATCGTGAATATGTGCGCACACGAGTGCGATTTGTTTTGCAATGTCGTGAATTTTATTGCATACCATGTTGCATACCATTAGGATGATGTCATAGTTGTGGATAATTTGTTACCGATCCAGGGAGTACTGTGGCGCTACAGCAGGCTCCCTCTGTAAAGCATGTGTATACCCAGGAACTTGGCACCAGGCCAAGGACGACCACACGCCTCGCTTGCCTCACAACAAAGACTACTGCTGCAATGACTACCGCTTATCTCACTGTTGGAAAGAAACCCCCAGATCATTAGGCATTTTATTCAAAGGTATGCAACATGGTATGCAATAAAATTCACGACATCGCAAATAATATTCGCAGACGTGTGCGCACATATTCGCGAATTGTTTCGCGACATTGCATACGTGTGCGCACATATTGGCGAATTGTTTCACGACATTGCATACGTGTGCGCACATATTTGCGAATTGTTTCACGACATTGCATACGTGTGCGCACATATTCGCGAATTGTTTCACGACATTGCATTCGTGTGCGCACATATTTGCGAATTGTTTCACGACATTGCATACGTATGCGCACACGTTTGCGATATGCGATGTCCCTTCAGGGCCACCATACGAATGTCCATATGATAACACCACCTGAACCCACTGCCCTTGTATAACAGGTAGTTCGAAGATCGTACCATAAGGTGCGACCATTGTCGAAACTACGGTTTGGGTTTGGGCTTATAATATGAGGTTCCTCGACATTAGGAAGCGTGTGCTTTCCTTGTGGGTTTTCATTTGGTTTCGAAAACGGCCTTACGCTGCTCTGTTCATTAAAGCCATTGGACACTTTCGGTAAACAGTATTGTCTAAAGGCCCACACTTCGTGCATCACACATTTTGTATAAAATAACAAACCTGTGAAAATTTAGGCTCAATCGGTCATCGGAGTCGGGAGAAAATAACGGGAAAACCCAACCTTGTTTCCGCACGTTTCGCCGTGTCATGACATGTGCTTAAAATAAATCCGTAATTCTCGTTATCGAGAATTGATAAATGTTTTAATGTTTTCTCAAAAAGTAAAGCATTTCATGGAATAATATTTCAAGAGAACTCCTCTTACACCATTACCTTCTGTAAGCCCTGTAAGTCATTTGTAAATCTGTGAACTTTTTGTTTCTGTTCCGAAAGTGTCCAATGGCTTTAAAAAAGAAGAAATTAATGTGGTAACCAACGTTTGAGTTCTGCTATTGGTTGGTTTCTACATGGAGCTATAAAAAGGTTCCTGTGTTGGTGTACAGTGAATGAATATGGATGGTGACATCATATGCCCCTTTACGAAACGACGACTTCGGCTTTGGATTCGGCTTCAGGCTGGCTTGGCCCATCGGTTGGTTTGACAGTTGTGCGTGCTGTGCGTATACACACTCATGGCTTCAGACGAGAGGACGGAGCATGAAGCCGAATCTAAAGCCGAAGCCGTTGTTTCGAAAAGGGCCTTAGAGCAACTTGCTCTACGGTGTCACCATGCACTGAGTATTCAGTGTTGATCAAGTAACCCATCAGATCAAGATCTGAGTGACTCATTACGTCACTCCATCTCAAAGACCCGGTCGCCAACGGGCTCACTCTAGCTATACACCTAATTAAACTCATCAGCTGATCCTAATGTCAAAATGACGGCCCAGGTTGTCACCACAGATGACCACCGTGGATGTTTTGGAATCACCAACAGGTAGAGGAGACCGAAAGAAAAATAACAAGTCTCTCTCTATTGCTCGAGCTTTCATAATAATGTGTTTTAGCTCTTTACCCCACCAGCCACGAAAACAATGCAGACTTAATGTTCCGTTCGGGCATGGGGAAGAAGAGAGAGGAAGAAAAAAAACCCACACAACTAAGGACACGAGAATGCGATAAAAAACAAACTGAAAAGACGGTGGTAAATGCATTTAAGGATCCGGCGCCAGTGAGCCGAGGGTTCCTCCAATGGGTTGTCTCACCCTTTTCTTTGCACCCAAGCACCCCTCTTTTGTCGTGGTTTGGTATCTATTAAAACTCCAATGCGGTTTGGGCGGTTTAGGAAGGCCATGCCCCTGAGTGTTAAAAAGGGGTCTCCTGACGAGAAGAATGGCCCAACATGATGGGGGGGCTATACGGTCCATGAACGGCCACAGAGAGAGGGGTGTATTCACACACCTAATCAATCTGAAAGGGGGAAGTCAGATTCGTTTACCGATACCTTTGTACTTGGTATGTTTTTGTCTTGTTCTGGAGTATCGGTGAGACAGAGATTGCCTCGCCGGTAGCGGGTGTCTCAGTTGTCAGTGAACAAGGGGGTTTATAAGCTATCTATATCGGCGAGGTCCTCGGCGCCTGCTGCGCGGTGGATGGAGAGGACACGATCGACGGGGAGGGAAGGTAGACACGGACTGCTTCCAATCGCATTCAAGAAGGTTTTTGTCTTCTACTTCTACGGTGAACCCCGGGGCTTACCCCCAACAATGACGTATTAATTGAGCGGTAATTAGCACCGATGTACGGTACGTGTCTCTCACTCCAGCTCGGCCAATCAAAAACCATCATAAACCGGTGCGTCTTCATCATCTTCAAGATCACTTCGCAGGGGCAAAGTATTGTTTTCTCCCCGCACTGTTTTCTTTTTGAGTCGCCTCGGTGTTTGCGGATATTTTTTAGCTTAACATATGGTGTTTTGAGAGCGTGACGGGACTGACTTTTCTCTTAACCAATAGCTTTGTAATTAATTAATGCTTGACAGATTTCTGAACAGTAAGCATTGTTGGAGAGTCTTTACGCTCCGTCGGTTCTATACAAAATCTTGCTCTTTCTTCGTGCATCCTGCATCAAGCTATCATTTCGCTTTGAGTATCATGGAGGGTAAGATTATTTAATGATGCGATCAATAAGTTGAGTGAGTTTGACAACAACTTAATCTTGACGAACAAACTGATCATTTTAGTTTAGCAAATTACGTTTAGCTTCTTCATTAAACAATTCGTTGTGTTTGCACACATCATTTATCGTGATCGTGGTATAAGTGATTTGATTAATAATCTTGGTGATAAACTGAAGTATTCTAAACCTACAAGCTGCTTGTCCGGGAGGAAGGAATCATTTTGGCAAATATGAATTCCATGATCGACTGTTTCGACTCCTCTGCCTCCAAGTCAGCTTTCACGGAGTTCCAGCAATTTCACCAGTTCCATCACCATTACACGACCGGTGTTCCGGCAGTATCCGCGGCAGCCCCCCTCTCCTGCACCACGCCAACGATGCCGTCTCCGTACTCTGCCGTACCACCACCCCCACCGCCGCACTCGGGCATACCGCAGTATGCTCCGACAGCTCCACGGTCCATGGGCCAGCCCACGGTGCCTGAATCACCTTATAACAACTCGGCAGCCTCCATGCAGCACCAAGTGAGACATCTCGGCTACTCCTTTCCGTTGAGTCCCATGGGGAACCACCCAAATCACCATCCGGCATACAATCATCATTATCCTACCCCAAAACGAGATGGTAAGTCACCCAATCATCAAGACCAGTAGAAAACGTGAAGATTATTTGATAGATTTAGACATGTTACCCTTCTAATAGTTTATATCCGCTTTACATTTTGTGAAAAGTTTCCGTATCCTGCCACCGCTTTTTCATTTATTCTGCCAAAATGAATAATATTATCTCATTTCAGTAAATGTGATACTCATGAGCATCACAAAATGGTGGCAGGAAACAACACTTTTTCCGCATTTTTGACAATTAAAACTTTCAAATAAAACTACTTAAATTTGAATAAAAAAGTGTATACTCATGCCACCAATCATGTAATACGATTTAAAAGTCATATAATAGAACCCACAAAAATGAATAATCTTCGGCAGTCATTGTTATCACTTCACTTATCTAACAAGAAACTTTCACTGCTCAGTAGCTAAGGTTTCTCTTATGCGCTTTTTTGTCAGTAAATTAGCTAGCTTGACCCCAGGCCCAGAATATCGTTACAGGGAATTCTAATCAGGCAATTAATCAACGAATTTACTGTAAAGGGTTTCTGAGTCATTCACAAGTTGTATATTTTCTCGACAGTTTATCTGGAGGTTTTGTACAACAAGTACACAACTAACTTTACTACAATCTGTTAAATTATTTTGTTCTACCCAATTTCCCTGTGTGTCGAATTCGGACTTTGTTAATTGATTCACAACACGAGACTATTCTGACATGCATAAACTCATGTTTTTTTTAACACTACAAAAACCGGGGTGTTAAAATTGACACCATGGGTGTTAATACAAGGATACCGAACAGAGAATCAAAAATTAACATCCATAGGGTGTTAAAATAAAACCAATGTAGATGTTTTGTTTGAAGTTAGTGTTATTTTAACACTATTGTGTAAACTTGGGCGTTAAATCGACACCATTCTGGTGAAAGTGATTTTTTGTATTTATATTTTCCATTAAATGCATACACTGTAAAATATAAATAAAGATGGGTGTTAAATTGACACCATGGGTGTTATTGGATGTCGGACACTTCGTACCTTTCACCAGAATGGTGTCGATTTAACGCCCAAGTGTTTTTTATTTATTTATTATTATTTTTTTTATACAGTGAATGCATGTTATTGAAAATGTAAAAAAATTCACTTCTTCTCCAGATTACTCTCTTCAACATAAAGAGAGTGCCGACGACGATGACGAGATTCTAACCAAAATCAACAGCAAGGGAAAGAAACTACGGAAACCGAGAACGATCTACTCCAGCCTCCAGTTGCAGAAACTCAACCACAGATTTACCAAGACTCAGTATCTGGCACTGCCTGAGAGAGCCGACCTGGCAGCTTCGCTCGGACTCACTCAAACTCAGGTGAGTTATGACAAAGTTGTTATCAAAGTCTTATATAGCGCACGTGGCTACCAAACAAGGTACTCAAGGCGCTGAGTATATACAAACTTTCAGAGAGATAGGTTATTGCAGTGATGAATTCTGAGACACATTTTTTTTGAACCCCCATGGGGGTTTCAGGGTACTACGGCGGCACATACAGCAGCCATGCACAGTTACTAAAATGAAAATAAGAAAGTAAGAAAATATGTTTCATTTGAAATTTAAACAGTCGAATTGTTGGCTTTTTTCCCATCTGTCCCAACATTTTTGAGAAGGAAATTTTTTTGGCTGAAAGTTAAGGGGCTAGGAATACATCCTCCACAATTCTGTTTTTGTTTTCTATATTCTTCTCATTTGAATTTTTTTTTACTGTAGGCCTATTACTCACACAAACTCAGATGAGCTATAAAAACACTCAATTATCAAACAAAACATGAAATTGAAAGTATATGCCTCATTTGACAGCGATGTGGGGTGTCGTTAATGAATTATCACCATAAGAAATTATCTTCACACTGACTGCGAAGACAAAACACGTGTTTTTCGAACTAAACGCAGCGCGTGCGTTTGTGACGTCTCCGGGTAAAGAATCATAATCCACGTGTTTTCAGTGATTCGATGATCAAAAGTGTGTTTTTGCTTTTTTTTTTTTTTTTTTTTTTTTTTCTTTTTCTTTTTATTATTTAGTTTCAGTTGGACCATCGTTGTATTGGGTTCGTATTATGTCAAAAAGTAACGTGTACATGTGAAGTCCCTTAAGCTGTTCATGCACTTTCATTGGAAATCACGGGAGAAAACAAACAAGCAAATAGCGTAGACTCGTTGACTGCAAGATGGACAAAGTGTCTTTGGTCTTCGGGACAAAGAAGGTTTTAAAGTTGGTGCATCAACACTCAGCCAGTGCCAGTGGGTTGTTGTGTAACAAACAAGACTGGGCAATAATACCAGGTTGTTCTTCTCGTCTAATAGGGTATTCCGTTGTTTTTTTAAAGAACACACTAGATCCCTTTCCTGACAACATTCTTCTGTAAAACCGAACACATACGTAAATCGCAGGATGTGTGTCACCAATGTAGTAAAACACGCTCATTTGTGTACATGCATCAATCACGAATATGCTAACATTACATTAAAGGAGCACGTTGCATTGGATCGGTCGAGTTGGTCTTTGAAAAGCGTTTGTAACCATTTGTTATAAAATGCATATGGTTAGAAAGATGTTTTAAAAGTAGAATACCATGATCCACACATATTTGCCGCGAAATTGCGTGGTTTTTCCTTTTTAATACTTTGCGAACTAACACGGTCGGCCATTTATGGGAGTCAAAAATTTGACTCCCATAAATGGCCGACCGTGTTTGTCGACGATGTAAAATAAAAACCACGCAATTTCGAGTGATACTTGTATGGATCATTATATTCTACTTTTAAAATATCTTTCTAATCATATGCATTTTATAACAAATGGTTACAAACGCTTTTCAAAGACCAACTCGACCGATTAAATCCAGGGCAACGTGTTCCTTTAATTCTCAAGGCCCGGCTAAACCAATAACCCACCTCAGCTCTTCCATACCGAAACGTTTTCGTGGTAGTCGTTCATTTTCGATTCTTCATTTTAGCCAGCAAGAAATGGCTTGTTTTTGTTCAAGTCCGATAGCATTTTTTTGATTTTGTATGGTGTTTTTGTTTACAGTGGTCCACCTCTTTATTGGGGAGGTTTAGCTACACGTTACGCGAGCCATTACGTGAACGTCAGAAAATTGTAGTGTTGTTAAAATCTCACGTTTTTTAGATACGTGAAGTTGGTGTTTTTTCACGTCAGGTACTACGTGCAGACGTCATACATGAGCATGAGATTAGCCCAAAGTGGTCACGTCACCTAGAAACAAACAAATTTTCTGACGTTCACTTTCACGTGTTTGCTCGCGTAACGTGCAGCTAAACCTCCCTAAATGTAATTGATAGATGTGGACCATCAACAGAACAAAATGCTACATTTGACAAGTAATTTATGTATCCATTAAACACAAACGCCTTTATGGGACTTGAATTTGAGTCAATGGGTCTTTCTGACGCAACAGAATCTGTAATCAATTATTTTAAACGATGGGCTGAAGGATTAGTTGGCAGTTTCATAGAGCCGCCCAAACGACCCGAAATAAGCTATAATTGTACTATAAAGCACAAAACAATTATACTTGCTGGATTAAGGTTACCGGACAAAGTATCTGACTAGAATCCTGCACGCGTTTGCTAAGCAGGAATTTTTTTAAGTAACTTTGTCTGCTTAAACATAGGCACTGCCCTGTTGAGAAAATATTATGCATAGTCACGCTTCCTCTAAAAATGCAATGAATAATAATCAAACAATTTATTTGTCATATATTCAAATTGCAGGTAAAGATTTGGTTCCAAAACAGACGCTCCAAATACAAGAAGATCCTGAAGCAGCATGGGTCTACGCCTACAAGCAGCACTGGAAGTCAGGACAGCGAACAAGATCCACCACAGAGTCAAACACCGGCAAGTCAACAGGGGTCCCTCAGCCCAGCTCCCCCGCAAGCTTCAGCGCCCCACCCGCAAGGTGCCCCCGCCATGTCCGGTACAAATACCGGGCTCGGTGGTTACAGCAGCCAACAGCATGCCCCGTCACACCACCAACACCACCTCCATCACCAGATGCAGACTGATGGGAGCTCGACGCACTCCAGCCCGGTACCCCAATGGGACTATGTAGGGGAGATGTTTACCCCTCCCGCAGTACGATCATCTTCAGGGACAGTAGAAAATAATTATCCATTTCATCATCAGCAGCAACACTACCAGCATCATCACTACCCATGGTTCGGGGGGCAGGACGGCACGTCGGGCATGTCTGCACAACAGCACATGGTGGCGTCAGCGCCTCAGTAAATCAAACTATTGCAAAGCAGGCCTGATACTTCACGGTGGCAACAGAGGCGATTGCCTTCTTGCCTTGCTGCCCTTGAAGTACCACAGTATAAGTTTTTTTAATATCCTCACAGGGTGCCCCTATCAACGAGAAAACGCTTTGTGCCCTTGCCCTTTCGAAACGAAGCACACATGTCTGCAAAGAATGTAATATTTGCCCATGTTAAAATTTGCATCGGGGATAAAGAGTATTAATTTTGCCTTGGTGCCCTTGAAGTACTAGATCAAAAAGGAACAATTTTGCCCTTTCAAAAACGAAGCATACGGGCCTGCAAAGAATTTAATTATGTTAAACCTGCATCGGGGATAAAGAATATTAATTTCGGTTTCTACCCTTACACCGATGTGTGTAGCACTGTTTACTCTTTACTTACCCGAGTTCTGGTGAAACAACATCACATGCATATTACTCAGGTGGGATTCGAGCCCATGACCTTTGCAACTACCGCCGTGTCTTACCAACTAGAGTCCACCGAGGTTGCCTGGTATAGGATTCGAACTGCCTCTAGCTACCGGACATTCTCGGTGGTCTAGTTGGTAAGACACTGCTCTATAGAAAGGTCGTGGGTTCGAATCCATCCCTAGTAATATGTCTTTTATTCTGTTAACAAACATCGGTTTCACCAAAAATTGTATAGTTAAAAAATTCATTTCACTTGAAGGTTTGAAGCAAGCACCAGCACTGTCACCTCTCGAACCGATCTTACGCAATCTACTTGCAAAGGCAACTCGGCAAAGTTCAACTCCTCACATAATGTTCCCAGCGTCATAGTTGTATCTGTAATCAAATTCCCCAAATTTTAATACCCACAAAGAAGAAAAATAAATTTTAATTCCAGATTAATGACAGTTGAACAGTACTATCGAAACATGCTGTTATAACTTTCTCTTTATAAGTGGGTACATGTGGGGTTTTTCACACAAAAACTTAGGACTTAGTTAGTCCTCTGGGAGATATTAAGAGCTCAAGAGTAGTCCTAAAAGTTAGGACGGGTAACTCGTTCTCACTCAAGATAAGACTATAGCCTCAAATCTTTGTGAACTACACCTGGGGTGGATTTCACAAAGGTAGTCCTAACTTAGGACTAGTCCTAAGCAATGCTAAGAGATAGGACCAGTCCTAAGTTAGGATGAGTTACTGGTCCTAACTTAGGACCAGTCCTATCTCTTAGCATTGCTTAGGACTAGTCCTAAGTTAGGACTACCTTTGTGAAATCGACCCCTGTTGTTTCCTTACATGTTCTTTCCGTCCCGTTGGTTAATCGTTGGAACCCTAAAAGTTAATTACAGTATTATTTATAAAGACACTTATATTATTGGTTCGAATGTGCCCGTTTCATTATCATTAAGCTTTTCTGCAGCCACTCATAAAAGGCAGTGGACACTATTGGTAATTACTCAAAATAATTATTAGCATAAGACCTTACTTGGTAGGGAGTAATAGGGAGAAGTAACGTAGTTTTCGAGAAAGAAGTAATTTTCCATTAATTTGATTTCGAGACCTCATAATTAGATTTTGAAGTCTCGAAATCAAGCATCTAAAAGCACACAACTTCATGGGACAAGGGTGTTTTTTCTTTCGTTATTATCTCGCAACTTCGACGACCGATTGAGCTCAAATTTTCACGGGTTTGTTATTTTGTTGAGATACACCAAGTGAGAAGACTGGTCTTTGACAATTACCAATAGTGTCCAGTGTCTTTAAGGACAAGGTATCCACTGTGATTGGACAGCAGCTTTCTATAGGTACAAAGTATTTTGAGAATCATTTCACTTCGGATTAATGTGTTTATGGAAAAACACGTTTATATCCCCCATTTGAATCTGATAACGGTTACTGTCATAATATACATTTTCCAGATTGAGTGTTCCAACTATACTTCCTTCTTGGACATAACCGATCCAGATTGTTTGCAATATCTCAAGAGAACAACCGCTTAAACTTAAAATGAAACTTTTACAGGGTAGTTTTATTGAATATATCTACATTTATATGACTAAAACAATCGAATGGATCAAAAAGCAAAAGGTATACTTTCCCTTGAAGTTTGAAGGTCGGAAATTTAAAAGATAAACGGTTTAGAATTTTTTAATTTGTTTTGTCTAAGTCTAAAATTATACTAAATATGTACATTAATGTTCTACTCATTGAATTTAATAAATAAAAAAGAATTCCGTGGAAATCATTTTCAAGAGTGATAATGAGTCCCTTGTCAACCATAATCAAAATTGTCCTTTTGCTGATTACACTGTAGCAACAGATCTTAGCACGGAGCAACAAAGGGAACAACCCATTTCCCCAAAACATATGGTAGAGTAAAAACAGAATTTATGTTCAAATACAGTCCCTTTTCAACAGTTTCATTTTCTGCCCTCAGCAATAATGTTACATTTCATCATAGCTTACGGCACGTCGATGTAAGTGTACAAGCAAAATTGTATACACCATTTAAAAAGGATACCCATTCACTGTATAACAGGTTTGTGCAGTTTTATGCACTGCGTATGATTTTGTGCAATAAGAAAAGTTTAATATTTCCTTGTTAGCTTGGCTGAACTTCATGTGCGTAACAGTTGTTTACGCATTATTCGACCAGGTCTTTTGTTATATTGCAGACTTTCAGAAGAATAAAGACTCACGTCATCTTCCAGATACATAAAAGTCAAGTTTTCAATCAACTTAAAGGGCCTTCTCATTCAACTTACCCATGGAAATTCTCACAGACCCCCTGGATTTCTCATTAAAAAAAACGATGGGCACAATTCGATCAATACATCTCACCGCAAGGAGCTGCACCTGAGTGGAAAGACACTATCATTCGTCTAATCTTAAAACAGACAAGTTTTCGGTAAAACTTAAAGGGCCTTCTCATTCAACTGACCTACACGAAAATGCCTTTCTGGCCCCCAGGATTTCTATAAAAAAATTATGGAAAGATTTGGGATCAAAACACCTCAATTTATTACCAAGGAGCAGAGTAGAAAGTCACTTTCGTCAAATTTTAATTAGAACAGTTTTTTAATAAACTTAAGGGGCCTCCTCATTCAACTAACCGATGGAAATGCCTTTCCACCCCAGGCTTTCTCACACACAAAAAACGATGGACACATTTCGAATCAGTATACACCACACCAAGGAGCTGCACCAGGGTAGAAAGTCACTTCCACCAGTCTATAATCTTACAGAGAAAAAATGAAGTGCTTATACAATCAACCGACCGAGAAAGGAGCTTATTAAGTCCCTGGCAATTAGTTCCTTTCACGGCACGTGTCCTCGGCGAGACACGGTAGAGGCAAGGTCACCCGGACTCTCTCAAGATTCCTTTCAGACAAAGCACAATCAAACATAAAGCACATTTTATCTTTAGCTTTAAAAAAACCTTTCGAGTACTCCACTGAAGAGCGAGTGGTTTTTAAACGAAGACAAAAAGTGTGAAAATGTGAGAACAGAAAATGATTTATTCTCTCCCGTAGCTGTTATTAACACAGGAAATTGCTTTATTTTCTTCATAGAAACTCAAGTTGTCTTTGGTTTGTGCTGAATCTTTGTGTGTAACGCGTGACCTTTAATTTATTCTATAGTATGTGATTGATAAGAGGTTCTCGTTGATGTTGCTATTTATTTACTTAAGTCTGTAATTGATTTTTGTTCATATAAGTAGGCAACGCATGCAGTCTCAAAAGCTTATGCTATTTTCCCACTTGCCTCGTCATTCGTTTCTTATGACTGATAATTCAATCCTGGACGCTACAAATGTAGTACTTTGTCTTGTTAATTTCTTGTCTTTTTTTCAAGTGCTTGTAACTATATTATTTTACGTTTTTTTTAATGACTGACAATACCATTCCATGGACGCTACATTAAATAAGTGTTGAGATGAACTCTTGTTAATTTCTTGTCTTTTATCAAGTGGTTGTAACTATTTTAATCATTTTTAAACCATCGGGCAACTTGACTAGTAAAATGTGAAGTGAGGATGGCGTTCATTGTTAATTGAAAGCATTTAGCCTTCGGGAAAGAA
Organism: Asterias amurensis; assembly: GCF_032118995.1. Classification (NCBI taxonomy): domain Eukaryota; kingdom Metazoa; phylum Echinodermata; class Asteroidea; order Forcipulatida; family Asteriidae; genus Asterias; species Asterias amurensis. Next base: position 24,293,820 of record NC_092652.1, on the reverse strand, counting down.
TCTGTTAGGGTCGAAACGTCAGGCCATGAATTATTGTCTGCTTTTCTTATACAATATTGGTCCCTTTTTAAAAAAAAATGTAAAGGGTTTCAGTTCGGATGCGTTGCGATGGCAGCAATACTTCAGAAACCAATGGTGAGAAGTTTTTATGAGAAACACGATCTTTTAAGTACCGACTGAGTGTGTAACTACAAAAACGTTTCTCTGATTGTGTATTCCAATTACGATTATTGTTCCTACTGGACGCAACCTCTCTGGATTTTCGGCCGTATCTCAAAAACGCTGAAATATAGGTTAGTTTTGTTGTTTATCTTTAAAGACACTATTGGTAATTGTCAAAGACCAGTCTTCTCACTTGCTGTATCTCAACATTATGCATAAAATAACAAACCTGTGAAAATTTGAGCTCAATCGGTCGTCGAAGTTGCGAGATAATAATGAATGAAAAAACACCCTTGTCACACGAAGTTGTGTGCTTTCAGATGCTTGATTTCGAGACCTCAAATTCTAAATCTGAGGTCTCGAAATCAAACTCGTGGAAAATACCTTCTTTCTCGCAAACTGCTCCACTTCAGAGGGGGCCGTTTCTCACAATGTTTTATACTACCAACCTCTCCCCATTACTTGTTACAAAGTAAGGTTGTATGCTAATAAATATGTTGAGTAGTTACCAATAGTGTCCACTGCCTTTAATTGTTTTAGAGTAAAACAATCGAACGGATACAAACACCCAAGTATAATCCTTCTCGCTAAGTGTAAACTGTAATGAAAATATACACCTGACATTAACGGAGATGTATCACGACCGAGAGATTCTCTCACTTGTCATTCGGACTTTGGTGCATTTTTCCGGCTGATTGACATGTTTGTCCAAGTTGACGAGTTGTGCGAAGTTGCCCAAGGTATGAAACAACCCCGCTATTGATTCCAATTCAAATACAGTCACTTACTGACTTGGTACTTGGTGGTTTTCCTCCAGAACTCGTCCACGAGGGGATATTTATAACTAGGATGTCTGATGAGGGTGGTCAACCCGTAAGGTCTTATTTTGGTCTATGTTTTCAAGTTGTCTAAAAGTCGGGGCTCAACTTCTTAGAGCTGCCTGCCTAAGCATTAAACACTGCTTAGCAGTTAGCAGTAATGAGCAGGATGTCAGTAACAAATCGTGACTTGGTATTTTGGGCTGGTAACGTTATTCTGGTGAGCATAATTTTGTTTTGCTTAGCTTATTCTTGTGCTTAAGCAGCCCTTTGAGTTCTGGGCCCATGTCACTGAAAGAGAGTCTCATGTGTTGCAGCAGAAGGCAACGCCATGCTCTGATGGGGCTAGGGAAAATGATTTTGCATAGATGGAAGTATTTGTATATTTACAGGACTTGCTCAAGATAAAGCCGGGCAACTTCTCGCTTCGATCTTGCTCCTTGCCCGTCCATAGTTATTCCCAGATCCAGGACAGTTCGTTAAAGGCAGTGGATACTATTGGTAATTACTCAAAATAATTATTAGCATAAAACCTTACTTTGTAAATGAGTAATAGGGAGAGGTTGATAAAATAAAACATTTTGAGAAACGGCTCCCTCTGAAGTAACGCAGTTTTTGAGAACGAAGTAATTTTCCACAAATTCGATTTCGATACCTCAGATTTAGAATTTTGAGGTCTCGAAATCAAGCATCTGAAAGCACACAACTTCGTGTGACAAGGGTGTTTTTTCTTTCATTATTATATCGCAACTTTGACGACCAATTGAGCTCAAATTTTCACAGTTTTTTTTTAATACATAGGTTGAGATACACAAAGTGAGAAGACTGGTCTTTGACAATTACCAATAATTGTCCAGTGTCTTTAAGGTGGTCGGGTCTTTTCTTCACACATTGGTCCTGTTCTTTGGAATAACTGATTCCATCTAGAACGTTGTTAACTGAAAACATGGCTCTTTATACCTTAGCAATGAGTTTACACAATGTTAAGTTGTGAAAATGTTAAATTGTTGTACACTTTGTTTCATTTAATGCCGAAGCACCATAAGTAATGTATTTCAGAATGGCGCTTTATAAATCCACATATTATTAATATCATTATTATTAAACCCATCCATCTCTCTCTCTGTGCTTTGTTATCAACTGTTTTGCCAATATCTAAGATGTTCATGTAATCCTCGACTGTACATCCGAACCCTATCCTTACCCCTCGACACTGACTTGACCTCTTCTGAAAGGCTAGCCTTTTGCAACTCCCTGATTTGTTTTTCCCACCCGCTCTCATTTCTTCAAAAACTGTTTGTTAGGGAAGATTTTGACTCTCGTCTTTGTGTGAGCTTTTCAATGAATCAAAAAGCTCAGCCGTCGAATCGGTCTCTTGGCCCCGTTGTCTACCAGCAACCCCTGGTTGCTCTCGCTTGAAAAAAAAAAAGATAACGAATTTTGCGAAGTACAAAGGATGTTGCCTTTTGTGGCTGGAGGGATGCACCGAGATCTAGCTACTCAGCACGGGGCCCACGCCTTCGTGAAAGCGCCCCATTGTGTGACCCATCGCCGGACTCTCCGATAGAGTCAATGGATCTTTCAAGCGATGGGAACTCGGCTATTATTCATTTTCCCTCTTTTTTTTTTACTATCACCATAAACGTATCCAACCAGAATAATCAAACAAGAGAAGAGACATTGGTGCCTGCATGGGAAGATAACAAAAACGCTTCAAGGAAATCGAGCTGGACAAAAAAAGGAAGATGGAACAGAAGTCTTCTAAGACGTTTCTATATACGTCTTCAAACGTTTAGGGAAAAGGCAGCTGGATATGTTTTCGGCAATTAATTAATTGCAATGATTTTTTCAATGCGGAAGCAGCTGCTCACTAAATGAAAATAAACTGCCTTGTGATCGTATAGATATACCGTTTTCACGTGCTGTTGTGCTCTTAAAGGCAGTGGACACTATTGGTAATTACTCAAAATAATTTTTAGCTTTTAACTTGGAAACGTGTAATGGGGAGAGGTTGATAGTACAAAATGTTGTGAGAAACAGCTCCCTCTTAGGTGACGTATAGTTTTCGAGAAAGAAGTGATTTTCCACAGATTTATTTCGAAACCTCAGATTTAGAACTTGAGGTCTCCAAATCATGCATCAGAAAGCACACAACTTCGTATGGCAATTCAAACAGATAACTATGGTCGTCTTAGAAGAACGTTCATGCACAAAAGTTGCAGTCAGTCTAGAAAAGGAAAACAAAATCACGGACTCGGGTAGATTTTATTGGAAAATGACATATCGGGTATTCAAAGGGGCATCAGGGCAATAACAAGTGCCCCAGAACAACTGTTTCCTTTTTCCGTTCTCCGTGAACAAAATAAACCTGCAGGGTTTGTTGGTAAAGTCATGGTAATAATTTAATTACTCTTTTTCCACTTTATTTTATTACTTTATTTTTTTTTAGGGAGGGGATTTTTGAAAAGTAAAGAGCAGGCCCGTATGCTTCGTTTTTGAAAGGGCAGAGATAGGGCATTTTATCCTTAGTTAAGGGCACACTATGAGGACTTTGTAAATTTCTAGTGGAGCATTTCAAGGGCACCAAGGCATTGACCATGGTGCATTGATGCAATCGCATTCGTTGCCTCCATGAGATATCAGACCTGACAGAGAATGGCTCGGTGGTTTCTTTCCATACCTTTAATTTCTGTGAATCCCGGTTTGAATCCCACCTAAGACCGGAGCCTTTGTGTTGTCAGTCCCTATCTGATTGCATGGGTTTCCCTAGACTTGACTCAAGTCCCAATCCCGTGCCATCCCCAGCAAACTATTGTTTTGTGATTCTCTGCATTCCCAAATCTGTTCCGCATGGAACCACATTTTGACGGCGAGCGCGCACTGTGCTGTATGCTACGTTTTGGGGTGATAAGCTCGGGACCTCTCATGAGAATGGGACTTGAATCAAGTCTAGGGTTTCCCCTATTTGGGGTTTTCCTTCCACATCTAAAACTGATGAGCATTTCTTCTTGTTTCCTATGCATCCTGTTATTGGTGCTAATTGCCTGTATTGCTGGAGGATGTGTAATAAATAAATAAACAAAATAACCAAAAGGGTTTGTTATGAAATGCATGCGGCCTTAATTATTATCTATTTCACGCGAATTGCAAATCAGTGACGGTGTTTTCCTGCTGTTTTAGCAAATCAATGTATTTCACTCCAGCGGGAGGGCGATGTTTAAAAACGGGGCAATGGCCGTTGAAGGATGTTTGTCGATCTCACCACTTGGGGAAAGCAGTGTAAAATACAATGTGATAGAAAACAAACAAAGTCTCGTAAGACTTTTCCTACAGGTATGACGTCAGCAAGATGGCCATAGATATGCAAGTCTGGAGCTTAATCTAATTTCCAGGACCTAATTGTTCACTACCATTCTTTAACAATCTAGTTTAAAGCCACTTATACACACTTACTGAACAGAACAAAAATTAAAAGTTCACTGGTTTACAAATAACTTACAGGGTTTACAGAAGATAATGGTGGAAGACTTCCCCTGCAATATTATTTCATGAATGCTTTACTTTTTGAGGAAACATTAAAACAATTATCAATTCTCGATATCGATATCGAGAGTATTGGATTTATTCAAACACATGTCATGACACGACGAAACGTGCGGATACAAGGGGTGGTTTTCCCGTTATTTTCTCCCGACCCCGATGACCGATTGAGCCAAAATTTTCACAGGTTTGTTATTTTATATATAAGTTGTGATACACGAAGTGTGGGCCTTTGTACAATACTGTTTACCGATGTTGTGCGATTGCTTTCGAGGCACTGGGAACGTTTAGTATTGCCAAAGACTAGTATTCTCACGTGGTGTATCTCGTCATAATGCATAAAAAACAAACCTGGGAATTTGCCAACGTTATTTTTGCTAACAACAATTATTTTGAGCACCTCATTATAGTGTCCATTGCCTGGACACTATTTGGTAATTGGCCATTGGACCCTTTCGGTACAGAAAAAAACAAAAAAGTTCAAAGATTTACAAATAATTTACAGGGTTTACAGAAGGTAATGGTGAAAGACTTCTCTTGAAATATTAGTCCATGAAATGCTTTACTTTTTGAGAAAACGGTTAAACAATATAAACTTTCGTTAGCGAGAATTACGGATTTTTTTTAAACACATGTCATGACACGGCGAAACGCGCGAAAACAAGAATGGCTTTTCCCGTTATTTTCTCCCGACTCCGATGACCGATTGAGCCTAACTTTTCACAGGTTTGTTATTTTATATATAAGTTGTGATACACGAAGTATGGGCCTTGGACAATACTGTTTACCCAAAGTGTATAATGGCTTTAAACATTGTGAGAAACGGCTCCCTCTGAAGTATGAATGTCGTTTTCGAGAAATAAGTTGTTTCTCACTAAAATATTTGAAGTTGATTTCGAGAACTCAGAATTTACTGTTGCGGTTTCTAATTCAAGCATCTGAAAGCACACAATTTCGTATGACAAGGTTTTTTTAATCCATTATTATCTCGCAACTTCAACGACCGATTGATTTCAAATTGTTCAAAGTTTGTTATTTTGTGCATTAATTATGTTGAGATGCACCAAGTGAGAGGACTGGTTTATGACAATTACCAAAGGTGTCTTTAACGAAGCTTATAATGGCTTTAAAACATTTATAAATTTTGTTTCGGAAAGGTAGCTTTTGCACTTGGAATTATAAAGTAAAATAAATTTAGCAAATTAATCATGAAGAAAATTCGATAATAAGATTTGACTTTCGTTTCCAGTTACTTGTAAACAATTACTAAGAACTGTACCGAACTGACATTGTTGTAAATTCGCACACATTCGAGCTTGATTTTCAAAAGGAGGTTTCTATAAAATAAAAAAATAAAAATCTTCCTCGTCCCAATGCCTTAGTTTTGTTTCATCTAACACTGTTATTATCAGTAACAGTTACAAATTAATATCAGAAATGTCTGATAATTGATAAACTGGAGCGACAATAATTCACCCAAAATTCTTTGGCATGTCATTACTTTCAACAACACAGTTATGAATCTCCTATTCCTATTTTCACTGTATAGAATGATGTGGGCTAATTGCACAAACCACCGACAACTATCTGAAACCACCGACCGGTTTTCTCAATTTTCCGCTCTGCAGGGTCCTAGTAAATTTCGCGCTTTAAAAAAGTCAGCCCGCAGAGTTGTGAATTGTCCGCCTGCTAAGGCTATTCCTTCCGACCTCGATCGACAAAACAAAATATACATTAGAAGAAAAAAAAAACTCAAATAATATATGATAAAAAAAACGGAGTGTGGTGAAGAAACACAAAGCCTCTCGGAGTTTACAGACCTCATTGTTGAGGCGAATGGAGATGAGAATCTCAGGCCATTTCCTCTCATATTCAGAGAGAAGGTTCTCTTTTTCTACAATTCTGAATTTTTGTCTGGGGTTTGTCTTTTGTTGCAAGATTTACGAGGGGGAAACTGTTATAATGAGGTTTTGGTTTTTATGTCACGACCCGTGCGACTCAATGCAGTCAGCGTGTTGGAGGGAAAACACAAAAGAATAATTATTATGTAATTCAAAGGTTTCATCACGTGCACAGACCACTGCAGAAGAAACACGTGCTGTCATTTTTGACACCTCTTTTTCCTTTCTTTAGAAATGGAACTGTTTTTTACGACTTTTCCGTGACTCGCCACACACCTCTCGTCATTTTGCTTGTGTGAATTGCTATGCTATCGTAGAACACCATCAGAAATAAATCGCTAGAAGGGTCATAAAATAAATGAGTATTAACTAAATGTTTTTAGTATCACGTGAAATATGTTCGAAGGACGTACCCACTGACCACGAAGAGACTGGCCGATGTATAGGGGCTATCTATAATAATGATTTATATTGTCATAATTGTTGTAAAATTATGCTTGTCCACTTTCCTTGTTGAAAAGAGACCATCGCGACACACGTTTTTGGTGAGTGCGCCCTCTTGTGGTTTTCTTGTAACCCACGGATTCCTCGATAGGCAATGGACACGTTTTGAAAAAGACCAATATTCTCACTTGTTGTATCCCAAAATGTGCATAAAATGACAGCCCTTGAAAATGTTGGCTCAATTTGTCATCGAATTTACAAGAGAATAATAAATTTAAAACCTCTTGTTGCATTACTTTGTGTGCTTTCAGATGCATAATAAAAGGCTTCAGCTGAAGTTTTTTATTATGAGTGAGAAAAATATTTAATTCGAAATTACTTCTTTCTCAAAAACTACGTGACTTCAAATGAAGCCTTTTCTCACAATGTTTTATAATTATTATCAACAGCTCTCTATTGCTCGTTACCAAGTTTTTATGCTAAAAAATATTTTGAGTAATATTACCAACTGTGTCCATTGTCTTCAAGGGCAATGTTATACCTTTGGTGTTTGGAACCGTTCGGTTGTTTAATTCCTATATAACTGGAGATGTATAGACGATGTGACCTAAGTTTACATTCAAACCGCCCTCTGTTGACAAAACACTATATACGTCATGTTTCGCCGGGCACTGAGTTGCGTAGTCATAGTAAGATTGCGTACACTTTCTAGCTGGCTGCCAAAACACAAAGGTTTTGCCCGGCGGTATGCGCGCGAATCATGTTATGGTTTTCGTGTGACGTCAGAGGTCACATCGTCTATACAACTTACAAGTAAACCCATCGTTTCGCGTTTTAGAGATAATAATGTCCACACTGAAAGAATAATCCATTATGTATAGACTGAGAAACGTATTTGACAGTAATGTTTCTCAGATTCAAATTTGGGGGTATGAAAATATTCATGGATTTTAATGCTGGCTTTTATCCACAATTTGTCCCTTTGATTACGTCTATTTGTGTGTAAAGTCTCATTCTTGTTGGTTAAGTGCTGGTTGATTGTTTGTTGTTTTGATTGCTTGTAATACTTGCTCATTATCTACTGTGTGTTTTAACTGTTTAACCTTTAGCTCTTTTTTAAGAAATTATTTTACTGTACATGTTCTAGTGCAATTCAACCATATCGGTTGTCATACTGTTCATTTTTTTTTTTTTTTTTTACATAAGCACACTTCCGAAAGCTGCTATAGGCGTCTAACCTAAGGTTTGTATCACGTAATTAACAGGGTTAGGGTTTCCGTTGGGGATAAGAGGTATTTTCCAAATAACATATTTTTGTAAGGTTATCGGTCAGTGCTTTCAACACGACATAGGTAAATAAACACAAGTAACAGTTTATATTTCACACTTATTATTTACATGCTTTATTAATCAACATTAATGTCTTATAATAATAGTTAAACAAAAACATTAAACCCTGCAATCCGATACAATGGTAAACATGTACGTCGGGCGTGACCCATCTTTAAACGTCCCAACTTGAGCAAATGCCCCAGCTATAGTTTACCTCCCAGCTTTGAGTAAACACTTGAAAGTATAGTGTCTGTTCGTATTTGGGTCGACCCCAATTATTATTTGGGATGTAAAACTATTACCTTATAAGTAGGATTTGAAACTTTGTATGGTGAGAATACACTAACTTTGAGTTTTCACAAAAAAATGATGACTTTAAGTCCATTTTTGTGTGCAACCTCAGACCTCTTCTCACCGGCACTCGAAAATTGTAGTTTCAATAACTTACATTCACAGAAACCTTAACCATGGTCCGGTAAAGAAGGGGGTGGATGAAAGTGAGATACCATTCCCCTAAAAATAAGTAAACATACAAAATACAAATTACTTAAAGTTCAGCCCTTGCTTTTGTAAAAATGCATTTACTCATTGGGTATTCAACCTTTTCTTAAATAGATCGACACGCAAATAATATCTTTAATAACTCTCTCAAAATGTGTTTGCGTTTCCAGTAATTATTTACAGTTTAACATCATTTCAGTGATACTTAATTTATCTTCTCACTTGCACACTAATAGTTTACAGGAAAGAGAAAATACAGATAACTGTTTTTAAATTATGCTTAATACCAGATTCCCATTCCCAGTTCCATATCTTTAAGCGAATGGTGGCAGCAAACATCATAGCTGAGACCCCGAAATGTTAATGGGAGACTTTCCAACCCTAGGTGGCAGCAGACTTACCAGGTACATTTCCATTGTTTACTTAGTTCTGAGCATGCGCACATTACCGAGAACAATGGATTTTACCTGTAAGTCTGCTGCCACCAAGCGTCCTGAAAGTCTCCCATTGCATGTCGTGTTTAGCATCACCGGTCTGCAATAAAAGACGGCGCCATCCAGTAATATTTAAGTCGATTTTAATGCTAACTCGTTGATAATGGCATCGATACATTGTATTTTTATTCAATATTCAGATTCCCAACTAATGACATAGCTTTGTTTAGTTACAAAAAAGATCAACTGTAAAACTCGGCGTGGATAAAAAATTATACACAGCATTTCAGACTCATACGTCACTTGAACTCGGTAAAAAAAAAAAAAAATCAGAATCGATACTCGTATCTCGTGAGTTTTGCGTCATGTTTGGGGGGACCCAATGTGAGATTTTTGTACGTGAAATCAGCTGGAATTCAGAACTAGGCATAACTGCGACTTGAACTAGAGAAGTCTCAGAATCAGACTCGACACCGAGTAGTTGGACTCGGACTCGCCTGATCTGATCTACATTTCTCGGTTCTCAGAGAGACATGACTCGAATAGTTCTCCGAGTAACAGGTCACGATTTAGTCTTGGCCCAGTACGCCAGTGTATACTGCGCTCGGCTGAAATCGCTATAGCGCGCCCCCTTTTGGCACGATTTAACCAACTACACTGGCTCGCAGCTAATAGCGTTTTAAAACCGAGCGCAAAACACTATCCACTATCGATCACTGATGCTTGGGCCAAGACTAGTCACGATTAGGAATGATTTGTTATTGGGAATTTACAATCATGAGACCACCAAACAGGCCACACACCTTGATGGCACAAATTGGGGCAAAGGATAAGAGAAGATTCGCTCGGCCCCAGCGGCCACTGGGGACGAGCGAAAAGAGAAGAGTGCATCAAAACGTATAAAGATGATCTAAAAAAAAATTGTTCTATGCCAAAGCCGTGATGCGTGTCACTGATGCACAAAGTTATTTCTTTCAAATAGCGATCGATCAAAATGACATCATGTGTTCAGCTTTTAAACATTTTAACAATAATTGTTAAGCTAACGATAATATTTAGGCTTTTCTCCAAATACGTTTACCTTTTGCTCCATAGACCATTGTGAAAACAAAGTTGAGAATACTATTTGAAAAAGTGAACAGGCGTGCAACTCTGGAATGAAGTGTTGAAAACGGAATTCGTTTACTTTAAAATGTACATTTTGAAGAAGTTTGTGCTAACTAATCTTGTCTTTACGCATGTTATACGTTTTTTTACAGAGTTGGTAGAGATGATTAAGGAGAGGTGTTAATGTTTGTGATCAACCATGATGAATAAAGTCAGATTTGTACAGATTTGGGCTTAATCCGTTATGTGAGTCACCACTGGGCCCAATTGCATCGAGCTGCTTAAGCAGGAAAAAATAGCTTAGCGCAACAAAATGTTGCTTACCAGGATAAGGATACCAGCTAAACTACCATGTCACAATTTGTGACTGGTATCCTGCTCATTTCTGCTTAGCAGATATTTTTAAGCAATATTTTCTGCTTACGCAGCTCTATCAGTATGTAAACATGTCCTTTGGTTGTAACAACAAAAATCCGTTGTGGGGTTTTGTTTTGTTTCGGATACACATGACTATGAGTTAAATTCAGATGGAAATATTTCACAGAAACAAACAATATTGCCATAGTATGACCCTCATAATCATTAAAGGAACACGTTGCCTTGGATCGGACGAGTTGGTCAAAACAAAAGCGTTTGTAACCGTTTTTTATAAAATGCATATGGTTGGAAAGATGTTTTAAAAGTAGAATACAATGATCCACACAAGTTTGCCTCGAAATTGCGTGGTTTTCCTTCTACTGTGCGAACTAACATGGTCGGCCATTTATGGGAGTCAAAATTTTGACCCCCATAAATGGCCGACGTGTTAGTCGACGAGGTAAAAGGAAAACCACGCAATTTCGAGGCATGTTTGTGTGGATCATTGTATTCTACTTTTACAACATCTTTCTACCCATATGCATTTTATAAAAAACGGTTACAAACGCTTTTCAAAGACCAACTCGACCGATCCAAGGCAACGTGTTCCTTTAAGCTTCTTGGCTAAAATTAATCAACGATGTCTCTTCCTTTACCAATCTTGTATTTGAAACAAACGATGTTCATAATGTGTAATATTAGCACAGCAGTGTCTTTGATACATAATGGGATCGCAGGCCTGTTGTTTCGCTTTTGAAAGGGCCCAGCCGTCGATTTCACCAAAACTCTTCTTAACTTAGGATTAATCTCAGGACTTAGGACGAGTTGAGTCCCGCATCCAAATACGTAGGAAGAATTGAACCCATCCTAAGTTAGGACGGGTTACTCGTCCTTACTCGAGTTAGGATTAATCCTAGAGTTTCGTGAAATCGGCTGCAGGGCACCAAGGCATTTTCTCCTTGGTATTAATGGCACCCTATGAGGAAATTGTAAGTTTCTACCAAAGTATTTCAAGAGCACCAACAAAATTACCAGGGGTCATGGAAGGCAATTGACTCCGTTGCATCCGTGACGTACCAGGCCTGGGATAGGTCAAATTCTCATCACCATCACACCTGCTACACACTGTTCCGTAAAAACTTCTACTTGTTTTCTGAATAATAAATGAGCTGGCATTCCTTAATTGACCGTATTTTCTTTGGGTTGATTCTCTGCGGTAGCAGCAGTTATCGCCACTGTAGAGTGGTTATACAATCCCTGTTTCATCAACTGCAAGGCCAGCGAATTCCTCAAACCATTAGCTTTCTTGATCTTGGCCCGTTTATTCTGAAACCAAATCTTAATCTGGGATTCGTTCAGCCTCAGTTCGGCCGCCAGACCGCGACGTCGTTCCTCAGTCAGGTAGTTGCTCTGCTGGAACTCGTGTTTGAGCCTCTGGAGTTGTTGGGCGCTGAAGGCCGTGCGGGGGCGCTTTTCCTCTCTGCGCGTGTTGGCTGCTTCGCTGGTGTCCGTTGTGGACTGGGATGATGAGCCGCGTGGTTTCAAACGTCTGGTTCGTGGTCCTGTATGAATTATAAGAAAGAAAGACACAGCTTAGTTTTTTTGATAAGGAATAATCAAAATCTGTTTGCAGAAAGACCAGTAACCAAGTTAACCACTAGTCAATGTTCCATGGATAGCATATAATGCATGAAATACATCCTGGGTACCACCAGGCAAAATCGCACAATGGTCGACAATAGTCAACTATTGATCGAATTTGCTCTTAGCTGTCGAGCAAATTACTGTATGAAACAAACTTGCACCGTTCTAATGCTGTTTGTTTCTTTCCACCACTTCGAAGAAAGTCTCCCCATTCCTTGAAGGTTATTTGTTTGGTTTTACCATAGTTTCTTGATTTGTGTAATTCATAATCATAGACGTTAAACCAATGTTTGTATGAGAGAGATTGGTTGTTGCCAGCTTGGTGTTTATATCCCCTTGTGGGAGTTTGCCGAGTTCCCTTGATGGGAAGATCATCTAAACAAACAAACAAACAAACAAACAAACAACCACCGATTGTGTTTTGTGTTAGCAATGTATACTCAGTACTTTCCAGAGCTCTGTGAACAAAATCACAGACATATCACTCGGGTTGGATTAGAACCCACGACCTTTGCAGTTCTAGAGCAGATGTCTATAATACCAACCATAGACCACCGAGATTGCCCGATAGCTAGAGGCAGTTCGAATCCTACATTTTAGCAGCAGGTAGTCTACCGAGGCCTACATTATGTTTGGGGGTAACTAGAGCCAAAACAACATTGTATTTACAATGACATTTGTTTTGTATACGTTTCTCAATATTTAGCAAGACATGCTATCGTGTTATACAGTTTGTGGGACTCAGCCCACACAACAGCAAACAAGGTTTGCAAAACTGTCCCCAATGATGTAAATTACCATGGGAAATCTGTATACAAATCAGCTATGTTGGTTCAACATAATAGCCCGTAGTTTTCCCAAGGACGGACAGCAAGCTTTCCGTCCCCTCCTCGCGCCCCCAGAAGCACACCGGCAATTTGACGAGTCGAGAGCACACAGCGATCAGTACTCCCGTAGGTCTGTCATACATCAAAACACACCATCCTCTGAGACCTTCACCAGAATATTATACATTTTTTCTTGTTTTTCTTGGATGGGAATTTCGAAGCCGATGTCATAAAACAAATCAAGGGTTGTTATTCGTGACAACATTGACTTTATCACCGCCACGCCATCATTATTCCGGTTAGAGGAATGAAGACATTTTTATTGAAGTCATAAAATTCAAATCACTTAATTAACTCGGAGAGTGCTATGTATGATTTATGTTTCCAGGTTCCAGACCCTCTTCAGGGCCCTATTTCATGGCTCTGCTTACCACCGAATTCTGCACTAACGATCACAATTCTCCACTTATAGTGCACAGTTTCATAAAGCTGTTAGACAGACAAAAACTGCTTAACAATAACTTAGTGGGGCACCGACAACAACAGTCGAAACTAAATGTAGTTTTGGCTGGTAACCTGTTCTGCTAAGCAATACTTTAGTATCCTTAGCAAGTTTGTATGCCTACAGGCTTTATGAAATTTGGCCCACGGCAGTGCGCTATAGCTGTGTAAGCGAAGAATGCATAGTTACGTCGAGTACGCACAAGTGAAACACGCTTGACGTAAGCGCAGGATTCACTGCTTCCGCAAGCGCTGATTTTTGCTTAAAACGGTAAGCAGAGCCATGAAAATTGGGGCCAGGGGCCAATTTCATAGAGCTGCTTAAGCAAAAAATTTGCTTAAGCACGAAAACAGCTCGCTTATTTTTCACATGTTACTGGCCAAAATTTCATGCCATATACATTGCTTGTGACTGGTATTTAGCTATTGTTTACTTAGCATAACAGTTGAGTGGAGTCTTGGCCGGCAGTCTAATTTTGTGCTTAAGCAGCTCTATGAAATTGGGGCCAGGTATGAAGAGCGTACAACTGTTATGATTTTTTTCGATTTCAAAATGTAGTAATAAGTGATCCTCATGTTTATTATTATGCTCACGCTTTATCAACAACAGAAATAAATGGCAAAGTGGGGTTCGATTTGTAAGAAGCACTCCGTGTTTCATTTATGCCTAATGCAATTAATTTACAAATTTAAAAGATTTTTCGGATATATCTGTTTATGATATTCAAACTTTTGTGGAAAAATTTAAGAACACCAGTACTGCTAAACACCTTCACGGTCAGTACCTAAAGTTGTGATATATCTAACATGCCTTATCCCCCCCCCCCCCCTTAATACAGTCTCTTAAAATTTGTGGGGTTGTCTTTCGGCGAGGTAACAGGCGCGAGAGACCCGTTATAATGGAAACTCCGAGAATGACTGTCCTGAAGCGGGACTGAGCTAAGTGGTCTCGTGGGGCCTTTCGCTCTGCCATTGCCCTTGGACTTAACATAGCCCGTCCTGCTGGGAGTTCAAGATTGGGCGTTGTGTAAAAGGCGGTTTATAGCTCTACATAGGTTCGGGCTGGCGTTTGTGTGGAGGCGGTCGGTTGTATGGTTATTGTCAACTTATGCATTCCCATGGCCCTATAATTTACTCCAATGCATTGATGTTTTAGTCATTTGGTATAATACGAGCCTTGTTGATTATCAATAAACATGAATTACTGTCAGGTTGCATGAAGACTGTTTTTCTGTGACATGGCGCTGGAAAAAGAGTCTATACTGAAACCGCTATATGCAAGAGGGTTTCAAACATTACTTGTTAACATCCAAACATTACGTCCATTATAAGGTTTGAAACAATAGATATTTAATTATAAAGCTTTCAAGAGGATTGCATATATTTTCTTGAAAGCATAGCTCGGAATTACCAGATTTGCAAATATTATTGTTTCATCATGTAGAATTAAAAAAAATTAGGGACCATAGTTTAACAAATTTCGTGATATCTTTAGTTGATTGTATGACGTTGGAAAAAGCGAAACTGTACCAAATATTGTTGTTTTTTGAGTAACTTTGCATTTTAATGAGGTGCATATAAGAACTTGGGGACAACATCATGACAAATACAACCACGCAAATCGATATAGCCTTAAAACATTTAACTCTAAACTGTAAGAGTCTAACTCTATTTAACTCTCACACTTCTGCAAAGGAGGAATATAAACGCCTGAAGAAATAGAGTGCTATGATGTTGTATGTCACTATGCATCCTCTTGCAATAATAAACCCAGCTGTGTCATTGTCATCAGGGCATGGAGTTTGCGACCGTCAGAGACCCCTCCGGAGGATTGCGTTACCCCTCTCTCTCGCTCTCTCGAGCCATCGGCCTCCGGGGGAACTCGAGGATAATAACCCATGTGCTGATTACCACAGGAGGTGTTTCATATAACCCAGGCAATCACCACCGGCATGACTTCAAAAACACGGGAGCAAGACTCGTCCTAAGGCGGTTTGTGTCAATGTAACTACTGTGTTTCAAAAACCGGGACCACCTATAGAAAAATATCACCCCCTCAAAAAAAAAGGGGGGGGGGGAAGGAAGACTTTTAAGAAAAAGAGAATATAAAAAAAGTCAACGCTTGATTGTTTCTACACACCACAGGGCACTAACTTCATTAAATGTTTCTCAGCGCGCACGGGCTGCAGCCCCTTGGCTCGTCTCGGCGACAAACGTGGGTCGATGGAGGTGTCTTCATTCCACCATATAGACCGAAAGGTTCCTTGCTCTATTATGCTACCGTTTGTAAAGGGAAGACAACCTCCAGACCGGCTTCTTGACGGAGCTAAGTATAGGAGGGTGACCGGGCGGGCGAAGAGGGGGAGCAGCAAGGGGTCACGACGGCCCACCCAGACAGCTGCTACTCCCATCGCCCCGGTCTGTGGATTTTCAGGGAGCTTATGGCGCTCAACGACCCGATGAAGGAGTCTGTGGGGAGGCTCGTTAGCAAACACCAACCTCTTGACTGTTCACTTTTTTTCGAAACAAATCCTGTCACAAAATAAACGAGGCTACTTTTTGTTCTGTTTTGGAACGTACACTTTCCAGACTTGGTGCCGAATTCGTGATTATTCATATTTATAGTGACGTAAATAGTTACGTCTACCGTCCCTATCCCTAGCCACATTGAATATCGACACACTGTACATTATTCATGATGTTTTTCTGCCCAGTGTTTTTCTCAAGCAACACAATGATATAGCGTGGTATTCTCTTTTCACAGAGTTATAATAACTGTATTGTACTGGGTTGGTAAGGGTAAAGACATCATTGTTTAATTTTGGTCTGAAAGCTAACTGATAATGAAATTGATACTAGAACCAATTGTTTCTGTGAAATGTTTCCCTTTGAAATAAAGTCACATTCAAGAAAAATGTATGGTTTATTATCTTATGGAAGTGTCGTGGCCGAGCGGTTCAGAGCACCGAATTCAAGCTCTTTTGTTTCTGATCAGCAGAGTGTGGGTTCGAACCCCCAGCCGTGACACTTGTGTCCTTAAGCAATACACTTAGCCATAACTTCGTCCTTCGTATGGGACGTAAAGCCGTTGGTCTCATGTGTGACCCATGTAAAATAACCCAATGCACTTATCGAAAAAAGGGGTTCGCCCCGTTGTTCCTGGCTGTGGATGCTGTATGCGCCGTAGCACCTTGTAAACCCTTACAATGTGCTACATAGTTGGGTCTCAGAATTCATCACTGTAATAACCATCTTTCTAGGAGTTTGTATATATTCAGCGCCTTGGTGGACACGGGCGCTATATAAGACTACGATATTAATATGATATTATTATTATTATTATCTGAAAAACTTACCAAACGTATTATCAGCTGATTTAGGTTGTTACAATAAGGGACAGTGTGTATGGACCTCATGCCGATTATGCATGGTTTTTGATTTTTTTTTCTCTTGTGACTCCCACAACGAATTAGACCCAAATTTTCACTTGTTTGCCATTCCATCTATATCGTTGATCACACAAAACACGAACACCGTCCTGTCACTTCAATGCAACTGGCAAAGAAGGAGTAACAAATGAAAAACAAACAACAAACAACAACATAAACAACAACCAAACAACCCTCAAAACAACCACGATGGACTCATTTTACACGTAGGCCATATCCCTTCTTTTGCAAGCTC
Organism: Asterias amurensis; assembly: GCF_032118995.1. NCBI lineage: Eukaryota > Metazoa > Echinodermata > Asteroidea > Forcipulatida > Asteriidae > Asterias > Asterias amurensis. The sequence goes on along the minus strand of NC_092652.1, from coordinate 24,276,568 downwards.
TGCCTCAGTCTCTTCCTACGCTCGTAAAAGCAAGAGAGAGAGAGCAAAAAGAGAGAGACAAAAACAAAATCAGAGTTTGATGTCTGGTGTATGAATAAATCAGTACATCACGAGCTTGCAGTCTGACATAAGGTGTGATTTATAGATACGTGTGCTGCCTCATTGGTTGGAGAAATGATGGGTTTTCTTGTCTCGGTGCACGCCGGTGCCACGGAGTAAGGGTACCTTGAACCACGTACCCGACTGATGGGGGCCTACGCGGCTCGTGGACCCCGGACCCCTCGCCGCGACAACCTCCTTGTTTCTTTTCTTTCGGGTGTTGTCAAAAAACAAACTCTCGTTAACGACATGGATTGATAGATGGGTGCATGGTATTTATACAATGATGGACTTAACAGAGTCGTCAAATATTTAGTGAGACGGGATTTTGATGTATTTGGAGGTCTGTTTTGTCAAACTGTGCGAGAAAGACTGACTTGGACTCTTGATAACCGTAAACGCCGCAATCTGTAGATTGATCACTATAGATTGAGCCTGTCTACTGTGCCTTGTTAAAGTGTGGATATCAAATAATAATTCACTTTTTACAGACAACGTAGTCTGGAGTATGGGTTATCATTTTTATACTAACGAAGGACTGTAATAATAACCGAGACATCATTTTACACGGGAATGAAATTGATATCAAAAGATTGAAGGGAAAATCAAAAATAAGAGAAAATACAATGCTTTCCTTTGCAATCTTCAAAAGTCATTTTTAATTTTTAAAGAATGTATTAAAAAGGTGAAACTTAAAAATACAAAAACATGAAGAAAAAAAACGAAGTATCAAATCCATTTTTTAATTTATGCACGTAAGGAAATAAAATGAATAAAACAAAAAAGCTCTCTTCGCGATCTTCCAAAGACATTCTTTAATTTACTAAAACAGTGCGGGTATGTATCATTATTCACCCTCATCACCGCCCCCCCCCCCCCCCCAACACCTCATTCGTCTCTCATCATGGAGACACTTAGGGCCAAACCTGCAATAATCACTGGTATTGCTTCTGGATATTTACCTTAAAACAAAGAACTTCTACAGAGCTATGAACATTGATCAAGGAAACGGCTGACGTTGTCCTGTCATTGACTTGGACGTGTGATATTATATCTAAATAGGCGACAGGATTGGTTTTTAAATATGGACGATGCAGAAAAACAAGTAATTTCTTGTGAGGTTGATGACAAAGATCATATCCTGAAACTTTGATTCATACTTGTAAATGTAAATGTATGTAAATCTGTATTTCAATTCAGTTTCTGCCATCGACTGCGACAAACAGGTGTTTTTACAATAAACCAGTAATAATAATACTTGACTTTCAAAATATTGTCGAAGAAGAAGGTGAACGCATTTAAGCGTATGGTGTATGGGTAAAGTCTTCAACGTATAATATTTGAAATTTAAATTTAAATCGGTCGTTTAGAGGGAAGGTACACGTTTGGTAATTACAGAAAACAAATGTTAACTTAAAAAACTGACTTGGTAATGAGCATTGGAGAAACGGCTCCCTCTGAAGTGGCATAAAATATGTTTTGAGAAAGAGGTAATTTCTCACTAAAATAATAAAAGACTTCTAGCCAGAAGTCTTTTATTCCTATCTGAAAGCACAACAAAAATTCGTCCAACAAGGGTGTTTTTTTCTCTCATCATTTTCTCGCAACTTCGATGACAAATTTAGCTCAAATTATCACACTGGTTTGTTAGTTTATGCAAATGTTGGGATACACCAAGTGAGAAGACTGGTCTTTGACAATTACCAATAGTGTACCTTCCCTTTAAGTTTGGTTACTGGAACCCACTGTTTGCCTCAATCCTTTATAAAATTTGTAGATGCCATAAAACTAACATGTGAAAGTTTAGTTTCAAAATATGGTTGCGTTTTTGAGATCTGGTGAAAATCTGGAGCGGTTCCGCCACGTAGGACGGTTAATCCGCAATTGGAATACACATGAGAAACTTTACTGCAGTATTAACGCCCCTCAAAACCCAATTGGTAAAGATAGAAAAATGATACTTTTTTCATAACCGCAGCAACGAAATAAAAACAAAACATTTGGTGCACAACTTTATGTGCTTTTAGATAACTACTAAAGGCTTCGGGCCTGAAGTCTTTTAATATTTGAGTGAGAAATTACCTCTTTCTCAAAAATATGTTACTTCTGAGAGAGCCGTTTCTCACAAAGTTTTAATCTATCGACAGCTCTCCAATACTCGTTACCAGAAGTAAGTGTTTCTGCTATAGCAATTAGTTTGAGTAATTACCAATAGTGTCTAGTGCCCTTAAAACAATATGGAAAGTGTCATATTTTGTTGTATCCGATGTGAAGTAAAATGAAAACTGTAAAAGCGAGAACGTTAACTTGTTCTTTTAAAGCCATTGGACCCTTTCGGTAAACAGTATTGTCCAAGGCCCACACTTCGTGTATCACAACTTCTATATAAATAATAAACCTGTGACAATTTAGGCTCAATCGGTCATCGGAGTCGGGAGAAAATAACGGGAAAACCCACCCTTGTAATCCGCACGTTTCGCCGTGTCATGACATGTGTTTAAAATAAATTCGAAATTCTCGATATCGAGAATTGATATTGTTTTACTGTTTTCTCAAAAAGTTAAGCATTTCATGGAATAATATTTCAAGAGAAGTCTTTCACCACTACCTTCTGTAAACCCTGTAAGTTATTTGTAAATCTGTGAACTTTTTGTTTCTGTACCGAACGGGTCCAATGGCTTCAAACAAACCAATTATGCACTTTCCTGCACCAAAAACACGCGCAGCAAACTATCTCAGTAAGGCAACATCTCACGGTGTTGCGATACATCGGTTTAGATGCTTGTCGACATCCTGCCTGGAGACATCGTTAAGACGTGACTGACATGAAGGATTCTATCAATTTCATTTTCATATGGTTCTTATATCAATTTCCTGTAAAATTACCCCCCCCCCCCGATGAAGTGCAATGTGATCAATATTTAAGAATATTTACCTTTTTCTCTGCACGTTTGACAATATTCTTATATTATGTGGAAAAAAGTAAAGAACGAACAAAATCTTTCATTGAAGTTAAATCCGATTTAAAAAATCAGCATAGCAAAACACCAGCTGATGTTGTTCCTTCAAACTTTAATTGTCTTTCTTGAAAACTATAGTGTATTAAAATTTGAGCCCAAAAAATACACGCTGTGTCTTTAGTGACTATTGGTAAACCATATTGAGGTTTAGTTAAGAAATAAATTGTTTTATCATTTGTTCCGTCGGAGTGAGTACATTCTTTCATAGTTAACAAAGCAGAAACCCCTTTTTTCATATATATAGTTTCTCGCATTGTTTTTTTCTAACCAAACAGTTGCTGGTAGTGTAAGTACTTTATGTAATCCAACAAATACATAAACTGACAAAACCTGTGGAAGTTCGAGATCGATCGGCCATCTGGGTCACGGGAGAATAGTGAAAAACCGAAAACAACTTTTGCATTGCTCACTGAGCGATAAACTCCTAACGCGAAGTCAGATTATTTATATCTCATCAAATAAATGACATTTCAGACAGATATTTTTCAAGGGATGTTTTCAACTATCATCATCAATAGACCGTGTAAGTTTTATACAAATCTGTGATCTTCAAGATTTTGTTTTCTACCAATTCTGTGACGTTCCTTTTAACTTGAGATAAGTTCCAGAACCATTATTTCTTATTTTGTGCTACACGCAACCCACGCTTTAACAAAAAATAACAACTCGACACACGCGCACACAAAAAAGTAAAATATAAAAAGCATAAATTTGTTTTACGATTATGATGGATGGTTACAATCAAAATGGTAATTTAGTCGCGGCACGCTGTGAAGTCTCTATTTATTTGATATGGTTAACATTCAGAACGCCTCATTTACTCTGAGTAATATTCCTATTAAATGACAACTTCAATAAATGGCCCGTCTCTAACTTAGATCACTCAACAAACGTTTATAATGACTAGAGTGTTTTACCATAATTACAACCAGGCGGCACGAAGCAAGACTATTTGTTAAAGGCAGTGGACACTATTGGTAATTACTCAAAATAATTGTTAGCATAAAACCTTTCTTGGTGACTAGTAATGGGGAGAGGTTGACAGTATAAAACATTGTGAGAAACGGCTCCCTCAAAAGTGCCATATTTTTGAGAAAGAAGTAATTTTCCACGAATTTGATTTTGTGACCTCAGATTTAGAACTTGAGGTCTCGAAATCAAGCATCAGCAAGCACACAACTTCGTGTGACAAGGGTGTTTTTTTCTTTCATTATTATCTCGCAAATTCGATGACCGATTTAACTCAAATTTTCACAGGTTAGTTATTTTATGCATATGCATATGTTGAGATACACCAACTGTGAAGGCTAGTCTTTGACAATTACCAATAGTGTCCACTGCCTTTAAACTTTTTTTTTTACCAGGCATGTGAGGAAAGGCTGCTTACACATTGAGGAAAAATACTTGTACGTAAAATAAACAATATCTTCATTATATTGGACTGGGTACGAAAAATGGACCTCATTTTGCTGATTGTGTGGAAAGAGAAATTTACAGTTTTGGTTTATAAGGTTTTACATGACTTCTCTGAAGAATTACAAACAAGTGACGTAGCCACACGGATGCTTGGGTGTTTTTGTTTGTTTGTTTGTTTGTTTGTCTGTTTGTTGGGTGTTAGTGTGCTGGGGTGTTCGTTTGTTTGTTGAGTTGTTAGTTTTGTTTGTTCGTATAGTTTGTATTGCTTTTGGGTGGTGTTTTTTTAACTTTTTGATATATGAACAATTCTGTATTCTGTATTCCGAAATAAATTGAAGTTGAATATTATGTGTGCCTTGACCGAGTGGTTATAGGAGCACCAGACTCAGGCTCTCGGGTGTTTCTGATCAGCATAGTGTGGGTTCGAGTCCCGGTTGTTGCACTTTGCCTTCAGCAAGATAGCAAGATATGTTGTCATTGGGATTGGACATTAAAGGAACACGTTGCCTTGGATCGGACGAGTTGGTCTATAACTTTTTTTATAAAATGCATATGGTTGGAAAGATGTTTTAAAAGTAGAATACAATTATCCACACAAGTTTGCCTCGAAATTGCGTGGTTTTCCTTTTACTGCGCGAACTAACACGGTCGGCCATTTATGAGAGTCAAAAATTTGACTCCCATAAATGGCCGACCGTGTTAGTCGACGAGGTAAAAGGAAAACCGTACAATTTCGAGGCATGTTTGTGTGGATCATTGTATTCTACTTTTACAACATCCTTCTACCCTATATGCATTTTATAAAAAACAGTTACAAACGCTTTTCAAAGACCAACTCGTCCGATCCAAGGCAACGTGTTCCTTTAAGTTGCAGTTCCCGTGTCCTATAGGAGTGGCAGTGTGGCGTAAAATAGCACAGAACACTTTTCGTGGAAGAGTAGGGGTAATAGTCCTGTGTTCTGGTTCACATTGCAAGCACCCTTATTTACAGGTTACGTTCACTTATGAAGCATCCTTTGATCTCATTACCAGAACTATATCATTAAAATAGCCTAAACAACAATAATGATAGTTTAAGTTTTGCGCCGCTTTACAATGGTTCACTGCCACAACCAGGCCTTTATATCATAATTAACTTTCTCTCCATTATATCGTTGGGCATAATGATCGCTCCACTGGTCCCCCCTTTAAGTCTAAATTATGTGATATTTCATGTGCCCTATATGATCCGTACCAGGGGTTTGTTAACTTCATCAAATTAATGGGATACGGAATGACACATAATGAGTGTATAATAATAATAATACCCAAAGTGTAGTGTGGGGACCCCGGCAGTAATCACATTGCAATTATCAGCCCGATCAGAACAGCCATAAATGTCATCAATTCAGGTTCCCGTCCTCGTGCTTAACACAGCTAGAACTTCGCCTGGGGATCGACACCCAATACCCCGTGACACTCTCTCCTCTAACTCGCTTCAACTCCGGGTAATATCAAAACCAGCGCTGTATTTTATAGTCTCCTTTATATTATAATACACTCATAATGCATCACTTTTTTTGTTATAGGACAGTAAAACACACACGCTGAAGTAACTCCACAGACATCTGTCCATAGCTAATAGAGTTGAACGGACCCTATCACGGCTAAATCAAGGGATTAATGATGCAAGCAGTATTGACTTATTTTCACTGGACCATTCTGGTTTGAGTCCACAGACACACTCTCACTCACTCTCTTTTTATTTGTTTCTAACCGAGTCTCTTTTTTAACACCGATACGGTCCAATGCGCCTTGTAGCGTAACTATTACAAGCAATAATTGCCTGTCTAATTCACGCTCTTGAAAAGGATGGTATTGTCAACTGCTTCCAAATGTTCCCCTCTTTTTTTCCTCTCCCTCACTCTCTCTCTTAATAAGGCGACACAGATGGCAAACTGATGACCGTACTTCTGTCTTAACGCCTTGCTTGGGAAATTGATGATCGGCTCTCATGTGTTACGGCGAAGAGAATTTACCCAGTTTGTTTAATAAGGTGGAGTTATAAATAATGCTCGGAGTGCTGTAACGTGTCTAACTCACTGCTGGTGATTTCACCGGCGTCGAAAAGAACATCATTTCTGCGCTCTTTCTGTATCTTTTACAAAACGAAAGTATTTCCTCTTTATATCCATTAGAGACACTGGACACTATTGTCAAAGACTAGCCTTCACAGTTGGTGTGTCTCAACATAGAATAAAATAACAATCCTGTTAAAATTTGAGCGCGATCGGTCATCGAAGTTGCGAGATAACAATGAAAGAAAAGAACGCCCTTGTCACACGAAGATGCTTGATTTCGAGACCTCAAATTCTAAATCTGAGGTCTCGAAATCAACTTCGTGGAAAATTACTTCTTTCTCGAAAACTACATTACTTCAGAGGGAGCCGTTTCTCACTATGTTTTATACTATCAACCTCTTCCCATTACTCGTAATACCAAGAAAGGTTTTATGCTAATAATTATTTTGAGTAATTACCAAAAGTGTCCCCTGCCTTTAAAATCATGGAGCTTGAAAGGATGGTTGGTATCACCCTTCAAAAGAAGTGACTCGGCTGTTTATTTTGTTGCTATTGTTCTCGGGCGGCCTTCTTATAATAAGTGTTATTCAAAATGTAGGCTCTACAATATCAGACTTTTAAAATTAACAACTAGTTGTGATTTTTTTCAGTTCAGCAAACAAAAGGACACAATTTTTTGATACATACACGTTTTGAAAATCAATTATATGCTAGCGTATGAAGGTCGTGATAACTTCCTTCGAAGTGTTTTACAGCGAAACCATTGTTAAAGTCACTTAAAGCCATTATACACTTTCGGAACAGAAAAAAAAATTAAAAGTTCACAGATTTACAAATAACTTACAGGGTTTACAGTAGGTAATGGTGAAAGGCTTCTTTTGAAATATTATTCCATGAATTGCATTACTTTTTGAGAAAACATTAAAACAATTATCAATTCTCGATAGCGAGAATTACGGATTTATTTAAAACACATGTCATGACACGGCGAAACGTGCGGAAACAAGGGTGGGTTTTTCCCGTTATTTTCTCCCGACTCCGATGACCGATTGAGCATAAATTTTCACAGGTTTGTTATTTTATATATATGTTGTGATACACGAAGAATGGGCCTTTGGACAATACTGTTTCCAGAGGTGTCCAATGGCTTTAAAACAAATTAAAATCTAAAAGTAACTTAAGATTCAATGATTTAGTAACATCGGCTTATTTATCCTAAAGATCCAACTCAACACGATGAGGTAACATTATTATTGTTTATAAATAACATAACATAGCATAACAGGAGGTTATGCTAACTTAGTAAAATAAATTGTTTTTATTTTATTTAAAAAGAAACAGGGAGTATTTCTGAGGATTTTATAGACACTTTGTGTTCCCACGCTTTAAACAGAACTTTATATATGAAAATCTCCACCGACATTCTCACGCAACTCCAATTTAAACAGCTTTCAATGTTTGAACTAATGCCCTGTAATTTAAGTGTCGTGTAAATAAATGCCGTCTGTGTTTGGGGAAATAAAGCGTTTCGGAAATTACTCTTATCCGTTAACAACAGCGTCTACACTCGCCCAACCCCCAACCCAACCGAAGCAATATCAGGGACCGGGCAATACACAGCTAACTCTGAGACCCGTAATACATCATTGGGGTTCATGCTAATTGATACTGAGGTCTTGAGTAATGTAGTTGCTGATTGTCTGAGACGTTTGTACACCTCGTTTATGCTGACATGACTTTGAGAAGTGGGATTGCATACGCCGGTAGTAGTAAAGTCTTGACGTTGACGAGATGCTTTGAGAATACAAACTGAAAACTTAAACGCGGCAAACGGAAGTTTATTGTGCGCGCTGGTTTAATTCAATTGTTCGAGCGAACACACATGAGAGTTGTTATCTTTGAAAGTTTAGCAGGTTTGGGCGGGAAACAAAAAACTGTTGGGAGAAGTTAAGCGGTCAATGCTGTACTGTGTTTCCTATAATTAGTCGTGAACAGTCAACAATATCCACTCTGTGACAGAGTGGTTTCTCACGTGATGTTGTGAAGTTTGGGCAGAGCCTTTTGTTTCTGAATTATCGGCCAAGTGGTTTTTGTCAAAGTTTTTTTTTTTTTTTTTTTACGTCTTATTCTTTGTAATAACGTGGTTAAAGGCACTGCGCATGCGCACTATGTTCACTGAAAATACTTGTTGGCATTATACACTTTAATTGGGTAACGAGCAATAGAGAGCTGTAGTGATAGTATAAAACATTGTGAGAAACGCTCCCTCTGAAGCAACGTAGTCTTTAAGAAAGAGGTAAATTTTCATTCAAATAGTAAAAGACTTCAAGCCTTTTAAGTTTTATTGTGCATCTGAAAGCACACAAAGTAATGCAACAATGGTGGTTTTTTTTGCATTAATTTCTTGTAAATTCGACGACCAACAAAACCCAAAATTTCACAGGTTTGTAATTTTACGCATTCAGGTAAACAAAGAAATCCAGCATCCTTTCATTATTCTCTTGCAAACTTAATGACTAACAAAGCCCAATGTTTCACAGCTTTGTTACTTTGCATAATGTCGTGGTACACCAAGTGAGAATACTGGTCTTTCACAACATTACCAAACGTGTCCAAAGCATGCCTTTAAGTAAATATTGTATGGTCAAGCACCCCTCATATTGTCAGTCACCCACCCACCCAAAATACTACAACAATGTGACTACATAATTTTGAATAACCAGACAGAGTTGTGATGTTACACGAATGCCAAGTCGGAACGCCATGCATCATGTCGAGACGGGTGTGTTAGCTCGTGTGATCTACCCCCAAAACAGCACCAAAATGCCGCCACAATCTGTGAAAACTTCCACTTGTCTAGTTCAAAATCTTCTGGCTTTCGACGCTCGCTCAAAATATCATAAATATTTATAATATAGAAATTGAGAAGTGATGTTCTCCTGACTGAATAATGAAAGTGTTGTTCAACAAACTGTTTTTTTTTTTTATTGGTGTTTTTTTTTCGAGGTCCTTAAAGGCACTGGTCACCTTTGGTTGTCCAGGCCCTGCCGTCGATTTCACAAAACTCTTCCTAATTTAAGACTAATCTTAGGACTTAGGACGAGTCCCAACCCTGCACTGTAGCATGCAGACCTTAAGATTAATCCTAAGTTAGGACGAGTTACTCGTCATAACTCAAGATAAGACGAGTCCTCACTCTTTGTGAAACCGACGGCTGGACCAGTATTCTCAATTTGTGTATCCCAACATCTGCAAAATAACAAAGCTGTGAAATATTGGGCCTTGTTAGTCATCAAGTTTGCAAGAGAATAATGAAAGGATGCTGGATTACTTTGTGTGCTTGCAGATGCATAACAAAATACTTCAGCTGAAGTCTTTTATTATTTAAGTGAGAAATTACTTCTTTCTTAAAAATTATGTTACTTCAGATACTATCAACAGCTCTCCATTGCCCGTTACCGGGTAAGTTTTTATGCTGACAATTATTTTGAATAATAATTATCAATAGTGTCCAGTGCCTTTAAATAGTTGCCTCAGAATTTATACTTCGAGATGAGGGAATACAAATAACCGACATCGCAATTTATCAAGTCCTTGTTTAACAATGAGACATGGAAATAATCATATACGATGAATTGCACAGTGACACTCCCCACACCTTTTACACGGCAGTCAATGGACACAGTCTGCGGGGTTGAAGGCCCCCTGGAAAACAGACTAAATGTCTTCAATCGTTGCTGCGGTTTGAAGTATCAAGAATGAGCGGTGGCTTGTGTCCATTTGTAGATTTAAAGCCAGTGGACACTATTGGTAATTGTCACAGACTAGCCTTCACAGTTGGTGTATCTCAACATATGCATAAAATAACAAACCTGTGAAAGTTTGAGCTCAATCGGTCATCGAACTTGCGAGATAATAATGAAAGAAAAAAACACCCTTGCCACACGAAGTTGTGTGCGTTTAGATGGTCGATTTCGAGACCTCAAGTTCTAAATCTGAGGTCTCGAAATCAAATTCGTGGAGCCGTTTCTCACAATGTTTTATACCATCAACCTCTCCCCATTACTCGTAATCAAGAAAGGTTTTATGTTAATAATTATTTTGAGTAATTACCAATAGTGTCCACTGCCTTTAAGTTTTAAGAAAACGCACAGTATTGTTGAAAATCTTGCTTGACCGTTGTAAAGTTATTATCTTTCCAAAAATGCACAACGCTTCAATTAACTTTTGTAGTTTATTTTATTTTAGAGCTCTTCCAAAACTTTGAAAATAGCATAGATCTTTATCGCATTGTCTTTTTGGTTTTAAAATATTTTCACTTAGTTGTTGACGTTGTTTCAGTCTAGGAAACAGGAGCGTCAAACAAATTAAAACTCCATTGTTTTTCCAGCTGCTTGGGGTTTGTGTATTGTTAGTAATTGGAACCCACTTTGTTTAATCCCGTTAGTTCTAATTAATACCATAACACTACCCTGTGAAAACTTCATTTCAAAAGGTGGTCAAGTTTTTGAGATATCGCTGAAAATCTGGACTGTTTTTGTCTCCACAGGAAGAATAATCTGTTTTTAGAATACACATTCTGAGAAACGCTGCCAGTAAACACTTCTTAGATTAAAAGTTTGGGAAACAAAAATTTATATTTTGTCCATAACTACAGTACTTCTAAGTGAAATGTTTCTCAAAATGTATTACACTATCCATAGCTGCTGTACTTCATACCAAGTATGTTTGTATTGCCGTTAATTTCCAGAGTCATTACAAAACAAAAAGCTGTTGAACTTCTTATTACCAAGTAAGGTTGTATTTCCATTAATTTACAAAACAAAAAGCCAATATAGGGCTAGATAGCTCAGTTGGTAGAGCGCCGGCACGTTAATCCTGAGGTCGTTGGTTCGAATCCCACTCTAGTCAATTCTTTGTTCAACCCCCAAAATCATTTCAAAAATTCACCCAGTCAGTTTCCCTTGTGGTTTATATTGATAAAACAAAAAGCTGTTGAACTTTCTTACCAAGTAAGGTTGTATTTCCATTAATTTCCAGTCATTACAAAACAAAAAGCTGTTGAACTTCTTACCAAGTAAGGTTGTATTGCCACTAATTTCCAGAGGCAATACCAAACAAAACGTTGTTGTACTTCTAACCGGCAAGTAGGTTTGTATTGCCATTAAAGGCAGTGGACCCTATTGGTAATTACTCAAAATAATTATTAGCATAAAACCTTACTTGCTGACGGGCAAAAGAGAGCTGTTGATAGAATAAAACATAGTGAGAAACTGCGCTCTCTAAAGTGACATATAGTTTTCGAGAAAGAAGTAATTTTCCACGAATTTGATTTCGAGACCTCAGGTTTAGAATTTGAGGTCTCTAAATCAACCATCTAAACGCGCACAACTTCGTGTGACAAGGGTGTTTTTTCTTTCATTATTATCTCGCAACACTCGACGACCAATTAAGCTCAAATGTTCACAGGATTGTTATTTTATGCATATGTTGAGATACACCAAGTGAGAAGACTGGTCATTGACAATTACCAATAGTGTCCAGTGCCTTAAAGTTCCAGAGTCATTACCAAACAAAAAAGTTGTTGTACTCCTAACCGCCAAGTAGGTTTGTATTTCCATTAATTTCCAGAGGCAATACCAAACAAACGTACGATACAGACCCTTTAAGCCTCTGCCTGCTTCCCTTAGTCTTCTCACGTGTCTTTAAGCTCGTTTAGAGTAGTTAAGATTTAATCAAATTTCAAGACCAATCAATCTATGCTTTCGCCAAAGCTGGGCGGATCAACTCAGCACAACATAGAACCTCTCTTGTTAGAGTTTACAATGGGTAATTGTTATTGACATATCATAATGACGTTGCAGAAAAAAAAACATCTTGGCGTGAGAAATACAACACCAAAGTTTAAACTGTGTCATGGTCAAAAATGTTCGCTTAGTGTTAAATAGGTATTGTATTGCGAGTATCCTTTCCAAAATACCGTCATATTTGGTGGGGAGAATCATGAATAACTCCGATCGTTTAACATCGAGTTGCCAGGAAAGCAGGGAGATTGAAAAATGTACAAGAACCTGTGATTTGTGTGCACTACTTTGTTTTATTCTATAAACATGTCAGTAATTTTGCGAGTGCACAGTCATTGTAAATGGGTTACATTTGCTTTGGAGGAAATAGTATTTAAATGAACGACTCTACAATACAAAGTAAAATATTTGTATTCGTAAAATTCGTTTAGTCTCAATAGGAATAGTATCAGTGAAATAACACAGCAAATATTTCTCCTGAGAAATAATTTGTCCTCCTGAAGTTGATGTCGAGCAAATAACCTTTATATAACCAGCGATCTACTGATTAACGGCAGTGGACACTATTGGTAATTACTCAAAACAGTTTTTTAGCATAAAAACTAACTTGGTAATGAGCAATAGAGAGCTGTTGACAATATAAAACATTGTGAGAAACGGCTCCCTCTGAAGTAACGTAGTTTTCGAGAAAGAAGTAATTTTCCACGAATTTGATTTCGAGACCTCAGATTTAAAATTTTAGTTCTCGAAATCAAGCATCTGAAAGCACACAGCTTCGTGTGACAAGGGTGTTTTTTTCTTTCATTATTATCTTGCAACTGTGACTCAAATTTTCACAGGTTTGTTGTTTTGTGCATATGTTGAGACACAAGAAGTGAGAATACTGGTCTTTAACAATTTCCAATATTGTCCACTGTCTTTTATTGGATTTGAGCAACTGAAATAAGCAGGGGCTGGTGTGAACGGGTGAAACAAGTCGTGTGTGTTGTTTTTTCACTCCACCATAATTTACTGGAAAGTTGTTTGTTGTCAATTCATTGCTTGAAAACTATATCAGATTGGATTTGGTTTGCTCTTTCGTAAACATCTGGGTAGTATACATTTTAAAAATTACTAATATTTATGTAAATTTATGTTGACTTTTTAAATTACTTTTTTGTTATCCTGCGCGCAATTGACACTATTAGGCAGACATTGTAATCAATGAGCAAACTCGCATTTATAGTGGGCCATACACGAACTACCAAAACCTTCGAGCATGTGGGATGAACGACAAATATATTAAAACAAGACTGTGCTCGGCACGGGTGTTATCCATCTTTAAAAAAAGAGGAAATATTCAATAGTATAAAGATATAATTAAACGGTCTGCATGACCTCAAAACTATTACGCAAAGCTCAGTCTTAATTCCTCCTTCGAAGTTGAAACATTCAACATTACTTGTGATGTAAGTGGGATATGTGAAATTAGCCTAAGTTATAACTCATGTTAAACAATATCCTTACATTTTGTGTTTTAGAACAAAGATCTGTTCTTTAAACCGAGAGTTATGCTTACGATTGCCTAAACATTTAAGCATCCCAGTTTCCACTGTACACTTCAAATGGTACAGTGTGTAATTTAGATTTTTTTTATGAGTTTCCAGTATTATCTTGGCTTATTTACTCACCTTTTGATATTATTTATTGCTGTTTCAAAATTAACTTGTTCAGTCAAAATTAGTATTGATAGCTTCTTAACAAAATGTTGAAGCGCTTAATAATATGTAAGATCGGCTGTTTTTTTAATGGAGTAATTTCAGTATTTATAAGTTTAAGTCTATTAACCTTTGAACATTTAGAAACAAAGATGATATCTTACCGGATGACGGTCTATCTGAATACCGTGTGCAGTACACCCATGCTGGCCAGTGGTCTTGTTTTCTCGTCGTACTCTCTTTCACCACTTCTCCCGTTCTCAGTTTCCCGCAAGATTTATTCTCTAGCTTCCTCTCCTGATACTCGTCCCTCTTGACGACATCTTCTTCCCCGTCTACATCTTCACCTTCGTCCTCCTCATAATTGATCCTGCCGAAGTCCGGCCGGAGTATGTTATCGATGAAGAAGTTCGTGAATTTAGTCCGTATGGAGAGATCGCTGGCCGACTCGTGGCCGCTATCATCATCGGTGCTGCTGACGCGCCTCTCGGTCTCGCTATCTGTCGACATGACTGGTCGGACTATGATCTCGTTCTCTCGGAATGCCGTGCCCCCATTTAGGTCCTACTCCCTTAATACCTGGCAGTTTTTGGTGGACACTTTATTGGCGTGTTCCATGTACGGGGAGTCGCCGTCTGAGATGAGACTTAGATTGATCGACGGACCTGCCAGGTTTAGACGCGCGATAATCCAAAGTTTTCTTCCTTCTTAGAAGTTGACTTAATACAAGCAATTCGGGTTATTTCCTTCGAGGTCTCAACCCGGCCCTATATTCTCACTGATGCCTTGGCTTGTTAGGTCATTAGCCGATGATACTTCGACTGAGCTCCGAGTGATGATAAGACTAAACTAGATTGACGTGTACTCACATTCTCCCCCTTGTCTACCCCCGTCGATAAGTTTATCAGAAGGAATCGTGTGGAAGTGCACACTTCTAATGTTGTTTAACCGTTAACAACGAACTAATACTTTTTGACGCAAGACATCCGACGAACTCCACCTAAAAAATGTTGCAATTTCCTGGCCGTTGAGTAAGGACAAAACACATACCCCTACATTGTGAAGTGACCAAAAAGGAACAAGTAAACAATTCTTTGACTTCTATTTTCAGAACAGAAAACAAGGGCACCTTTTTTTCTGGTTCTCTTCCGGTGGAAACACTTCTACAATGACAAGGGTTTACTCACGCTGCCTTGTTGACGGTCAAGTCTAGCCTAAAGACAGCTGAGGCTCGCGCCACAACGAGAGCACTTCTCGGATAAATACCCACTATTATTATGTCCACAACGAAACCAAGAAGCTGAATGGTGGCGTCACTCTAACGGGTGAATCGGTCCTTCCTGTCCCGCTGAGTTAGGTCCCTGACACACGCTCACTGACACCCTCAATGTGACGACCAAGCACCCACGATCACAAATCAGATTTTTGGTAGGGGTGGTGGTGTCAGAAACCGTGCTTTTTAACGGCGTTACTGTTGCCGTGGCTGACACGTTTTAAAGAACACTCTGTTGGTTACATACCGGGCTGCGGTGTCCGTTGAGTTTTTTTGGACGCCAACTCTGGTGAACCTTGAGGTCACGTGACCAGAGCGCTGTTGCCGCTAAATGAACGTTGACACCTCTCTCCCCCAAGGATGCAATGATAAAAACAGTGACGTCACTGATGACGGTTGGACTCAGTCTGGCTATGTTATGGTTGGATATGGTGGACTTCAAATTGGCCAATTTGAGACAAGGTGGCTCAAAACTGTGGCACTGTTAGTTAGGTTTGGATAAATTTATCAGTATTCACCCAACCAAACAGTGCACTCCTATAGTGTCCACCATGCCTCAAGGGAAGAAAAGGAAACAAGATGTCTGAACCAAGATATAGGCCTCTTTTGTTTCGGACTTTGAAGAATGATTTTAGGTGAAGGTTAATGTTCTATATGATTTTGTCACAAATTAAGTAAAACAGTACTTTATTTGGTATGTGAAAAAAAAATGAATACAAAATTTGCCCACGTTTTAACGCACACTTTTCCTTAATTACTCAAAATAATTATCATCATTAAACCTTTCTTGATTACGAGAATGGAGTGGTTGATAGTATAAAACATTGCGAGAAACGGCTCCCTCTGAAGTAATGTAGTTTTCGAGAAAGAAGGAATTTTCCACGGATTTGATTTCGAGACCTCAGACTTAGAATTTGAGGTCTCGAAATCAAGCATCTAAAAGCACACAACTCCGTGTGACAAGGGTGTTTTTTCTTTCATTAATATCTCGCAACTTCGACAACCGATTGAGCTCAAATTTTCACAGATTTGTTATTTTATGCATATGTTGAGACACACCGACTGTGAAGACTAGTCTTTGACAATTACCAATAGTGTCCACTGTCTTTAAGTACAGAAGAATTCCACCTTAATTCCTCTCAATAATCCCGAAGATCCCATACCACAATGAAGACACGGTGGGGGGGGGGGCACCATGCCATTCCGTACATTGGTTTAAAACAGCGAGTCATCGTGTCTTAATTGTTTGTGACGGTTCACGCTGTTTAATTACGGGACTTTGAACTGTCATGCTGTCACCAGGAACACTATGGAGGTTGGTTATTAAGACATACTGATCTAGAATACGGAGGTTGTGGGTTCGAATCTCTCATGGGTAGTTGTGTTAGTCAGGGACTTGGACTGTTACGATGTCACCGGTAACACTGTGGTGGTTTCAAGACGAATCCCTCCCCGGTAGTTGTATTCAACCGGACTGGGATGCACTGCAATGTTTATCACACTGTATAGGTTAAAACAAATCTTCACGTTTTCAAAAAAGAGAGAATTAATGTTATGTGAATTGAAGTCGTTGACCATGGCCCAATTATAAAGTTGTTAGCAGAAAATACTGCATGAAACATTTCTTCTAAGCAACAATAGGCGGGGCACCAGCCACATCAATGCAAACTTAATGTTATTTTGGCTGGTAACCCGTTTCGGCTAAGCAATACTATTTTGTGCTTAGCAAGTTTGTTTGCTTACAGGCTTTATGTGATTATGTGGTTGCCTATGTCATTATCGTGCCCAATATAAGTGTGTTTTGTGGCTTTCCCATTTAAAGTGACCGTATCTCCTTCATATTAGTCTGCACTTCTAAGTGTTTCTTGTCCATCAAAAGTACTGTTCTGCAGTTCAGTATACTTTTGGCAAAATTTTATGGAGTTGCTTAAGCAGAAAATCATTGCCTATCATTTGTCTGCTAAGCGAAATGAGCAGGATACCAGTCACAAACTGTACTTGTGACTAGGTGCTTGGCTGGTAACCTGATTCTGGTAAGAGTATTGTTGTTATTCTTAGCCAAGCAGAAACTGGCAGGATACCAGTCAAAGATTGTACATGTGTCATGGTAGATTAGCTGTGGACAGGTAAACTTACTCTCTGGTAAGCATAATTTTGTTGTGCTTAGCTAGTTTTTGTACTTAAGCAGCTCGCTAGAGTATACTTGGTCAGAGTGTGGTAACGGTAAAACGAACTGTAGCCTGCGAGTCGTCGAGAACCTGCTGTGCAACACACAGCGAGAAGCCACGGCGCTCTACTTGATGTCAGAAATTCTTGGTCCAACAAGAAAGACCGATTGAAATAGCATTGTCATTCATGTTCATTCGGAGAATGATAAAACTTATGCGGTGCGTTTGTTTTTGGCAAAACTTGCAGACTAATGAATGTAACTGGTGGAATGCTGTGTGGCCATTTGTGGATGTCTGTCAGGTTTTCTGTTGTCCTTTCTGGTTTCTCTTTTATTTGTACTTTCGTCGAGTGAAAGGTCCCTACTGATCTGTCATTGTCTGTAACACTTGCAAATTCTTAAAGGGACAAACCGGACTCATTTGTGAGTAAATACATTCATTTTAGTCTCTGCAGTTAAACACAAAAAATGTTTTGTCCTATAAAGTGTTGATTTTATTTCCCAATTTTACAGATCAAGCATCTATTAAAAAACAAAGAAACAAACGAACAATTCAAACATTAAATAAACATTAAATAAAAAGTAAGAAAATGTCGGATTTAGTGTTAAATTTGACCCTGGAATGTTTAGTATAAAGAAATTGTGCTTTAATTACGCCGGGAAAATAGCTTTAAAAATATTCTTACAAAAATTCTAAACTAATCTTCCGGCTCAATGGAAAAATAAAGATGCTTCTAAGGAGCACAATGTAAAAACATTTCTTTTATGAAGAGGGATTCATGTTTGAGCTGGAAGAGAGAGCGACACAATTGTATTTAAAGAAAAAAAAAAAAAAAAAAAAAAAAAAACGCAAACAGAAAGCTATGTCCGTAATTTCTCACATTTCTTTATAATAGTTAGAGGCGATCGGGAGTGGGGCTGGTTTGAAAAACACTAGGTCACAAAACATTATCCTCCAAAACATGGTTCTCGGATTGGTTTATACTTCATAATACTCTGTTCCTGTTGTGAACAGCGCCCTCAGTGTGTAAAGAAAACCGCCTGTCTTCAATCTAAACTCAAACAGAGTGCCCCCCATACACAGTCTTCATCATGTGTTGTAAATACACACATTATCTGTGAACAGTTGGCTCTTTTAACACGTCCCGTTACTAAACATCCTCCAGCGTGTGGAGAAGAGGACGTCCGGCATTGCAACCTCTCTAACAGTACAGAACCGCCTACAACGGGATAGTGTGGGGTGAGAGTGTTATCAACTCAAACATCCCCCCACCCGTCACATCAAGAGGTGCACTTTCAGTACCCCTTGAACACTTCCTCCTCCACGTCAGGCATGAGAACTTGTCCCTCTAAGGTTCCTCGAACTTAAAGGGGTACATTTTTGTCAGGACAGCAATGAAATCAATGTATGATGATTATGATGATGATGAATGATGATGATGATGATTTATCACGAAATAGGTGCACTTTCAGTACCCCTTGAAAACTTCCTCCACGTCAGGCCTTAGCACTTGTCCCTCAGAGATTCATAGAGCTTAAAGGGGGTACATTTATCACGAAATGGGTGCAATGTCAATTTTCTTTATACTTTCAGTACCCCTTGAACACTTCCTCTTCCACGTCAGGGCCTGAGCACTTGTCTCTTTGAGGTTCATCAAGCTTAAAGGGATACATTTATCACGAATTAGGTGCAGTGTCAATTTCCTTTGTCACGCAAAATTTAAGGTGATTATGTCTCGTAAGTTTAAACAGATGTATTGGATTCATGTGATGAAGTCCACTTTGGTTGTAGGAGTTTAGGAGATAATTGGCGAACAGAAGGGATAATAATTGTTCTTTCTTTCTTTTCCCCACCCTTTAAGACGAATATAAAACGATTTCATCGGCACTTGACACTATCCTTCAATGAGACTTTTCGCCTGAGACAAAGGAAGTAGAGATAAGCAAGATCGATGATGTTTTCAGGCCCGAAGAGATCTATTTCTTTTCCATGTGCGGAAGTTACCAATTGCAATACTGAGGCGAATCCTTCCGTTTTTGTCAACGCCTGGGGTTGCCTCGTGGTCCAGAAAGAAAATTCAGTACATCGACCCCCTTGGCCTAATTATGAGCAATCTCAATCTGTCCCGGGGTCCCTAGAGTTCTGGAGTACAGCGACCATGGGTATATACCATCATGCAGGAAGTGGTAGATGATGTCAAACTCGTACTCACAAACAAAATATATAACAATATCAAATGTCGGCGTGTGTGTGTGTCACTCCAAAATTCTTTTCTCCGCTCACACAAGTTTTACATCGTGATTGATGATACACCTTACTTACTTTATAAATCAAATCGGAAAATTGTCCATCACACAAAAGACCCTCATCATACTTCAGCCATCTTGTTTGACTTCATGGTCTTTGCGAAACAATGGTGATGCTTCAGCTCCACCAAGGTCCGTCCACCTTTCTGTGGCCAGAAAAAGAAAATGTGACGGAGTTTAAGCCTGAGTTGCAGCCGAGCCGCAGTCTCGAAAATCCCTAACAATTCATGCAACAAAGCGAATTCATACACCCATAGTCTTCTCCCCTATAGCATCAATAGAATTACATTTGTTTTGAACGACCGCGGGAAACAATACAAAGATGAGGCAAGGTTTTGACGTATAGCGCCAAGTGTAAATCTCTTTTGAGTGTCGGTTCTGAGAAAAAACCGGTAGTTGACAACTCAACGTTTTGATCAGTATGCTCCGATCGTCTTCAGAAGGGTGAAAAGATGTTTGCGGTACAAGCTCAGCTATCACGTTTAAAATATGAATATTCATAAAAGAATAATAACAATGTTGAGAGAAACAATAAGTTATTGTTTTGTAGAACTCCTAGCATTGTTCCCCTGACATCGTCTCGATTGGCATCAAAAGTTAAGAAAGTACATCGCTTAAGATAAGACTATATGCACAAGGGCGCCACCATTGAGTCGTACGGTGCTCTGAGCAAGGTGGCATGTTTTAATTAAGATCTAGTTTTCAGAGTGATATAAACAAATTAACCAGAGCAGCGGTGGGTTTTATTTTCATTAAGTAATATCCTGATTGCCCGAGGCAAAGGAATCTTCCCAATTAGTCAAACGTTACTTCAATTTAAAGACATGATAATTAAGGAGTTCGTGCAACCTTCCTCAAAGTTGAGAGGGTCACAGATTGGTAAATTCTCCACACGTTAATGGGAATTAAAAACCTACTTAAAGGCACTGGGCACTATTGGTTATTACTCAATAAAAAATGAGCATAAACTTTAATTGGTAACGAGCAATGGAGAGCTGTTGGTAGTATACAACGTGATGAGAAACGGCTCCCTCTGAGGTAACGTAGTTTTTGAAAAAGAGGTATTTACCACTTAAATAATAAAAGACTTCAGCTGAAGCCTTTTATTTATGATTCTGAAAGCACACATTTTTGTCTCTAAACATGGATGGATTTGACGTTCTTTTTTGTGGAATAAAATTCAGTGGTAGTGTGTTGCTGTTTTCTCAGCAAGTAGCCATTGTATTCAGCTGTATTAATTTCGCATGTGACTTTTGTTGTATCTCCTATTAATATTGGGCCTTTTTAATAAGCATTAAGATGCAATTTGTGACCCTGCCTGAAAAAACAAAAATCTCATTTCGAAACCCATTTCTGTCCACAAGGGTAAAGGAATATCTGCCTACCGAAAGGCAGCCGGTGGGGGTAGCAGAAAGTATAAGATTTAGGCCTACGCATCAAGATGACGGTAAATACTTGCCCAGATTGAGCTGAATAATCAACGTGTTTGTTTTGCGGCCCATGGCCTGTTTGACACGTTTCAAAACCTTGAAACCACGAACCAAACCGGAACGGTGAACATACTAATTACATGTTGGTTTATTATACAGTATTTTTGACAGTTTGCACTGTCCCCGCGTTGATTGTCAACCTCGACTCCTGTGCTATTCACGGCTGTTCTATAATTATCTGAACCTTTTTATCAGACGTCATAATATTATTGGTAATATTTGATTGATTTTATAACCGAAACTGTGTGCACTATTCGATAATATTTTGGGCCATTTAGCTTTTGCAGCTGATGCATTTCAGCGGTGTCAGGAGTTGTGTTTGGTTTGGCCCTTTTATCACACGATTACTGTAGTTGGTTGGTTGTATTACTAAGTGGTATGCGATTAATAGTTTTTGCTGGGTATTCAGCTTTTGCTTATTTCAACGTTGTAATGAGTTGTGGTTTTTATTTTTTAAAGTTTGACTACACTATAGGGCTTTATGGAATGTAGCCCTGTGTCATACACTTGACGTTAAAGCCATTGGACACTTTCGGTAAAGACAAAAAATTAAAAGTTCACAGATAAAATAAAAAAAAATAACTGACATGGTTTACAGAAGGTAATGGTGAAAGACTTCTCTTGAATTATTATTCCATGAAATGCTTTTCTTTTTGAGAAAACATTAAAAGAATATAAATTCTCGATATCGAGAATGACGGATTTATTTTAAACACATGTCATGACACGGCGAAACGTGCGGAAACAAGGGTGGGTTTTCCCATTATTTTCTCCCGACTCCGATGACCGATTGAGCCTAAATTTTCACAGGTTTGTTATTTTATACGTGATACACGAAGTGTGGGCCTTGGACAATACTGTTTACCGAAAGTGTCCAATGGCTCTTAACGCGGAATTCCCTGCTTCTGTATAAGCATTTTACCCACGGTTAGCAGAGTCATAAAATTTGACCCAAGTTTGTCATAATCTGAATAAGCTTTTATCAAGACAAGATCCCACCTTCAGAATACCCGCTTCCTTAAAGGCAGTGGACACTATTGGTAATTACTCGAAATAATTATTAGCACGAAACCTTACTTGTAACGAGTAATGCGAGAGGTCTATAATAAAACATTGTGAGAAACGGCTCCCTCTGAAGTGGAGTAGTTTTCGAGAAAGAAGTAATTTTCCACGAATTTGATTTCGAGACCTCAAGTTTAGAACTTGAGGTCTCGAAATCAACCATCTAAACGCACACAACTTCGTGTGACAAGGGTGTTTTTTCTTTCATTATTATCTCGCAACTTCGACGACCAATTGAGCTAAAATTTGCACAGGTTTGTTATTTCATGCATATGTTGAGATACACTAACTGTGAAGGCTAGTCTTTGACAATTATCAATAGTGTCCACAGCCTTTAACCAAACTATTGTCATGCGAAAAAAATGAAGATCACTATAAGATTGCACAAATTATACCTGATGACAAGCGCTTACGGGTTGTGTACAGGGCCTACTTTTTATAATAGCCTGTAAGCACAAAAACTTGCTTAGTAACAGAAACAGATAACCAGCCAAAATGACATTAAGTATACGTTGTTCTGACTGGTGCCCCACTCAATTTTTGCTTAGTAAAGAAATTCATCATGCTGTGTTTTCTGCTAAACAGCTTTATGAAACTGGGCCTAGAGCATAAACATGGGCAACCTCTTTTTTTTACCAACCTTCACGACTTCATTACCGACGACCGGCCAGGGTTGAGAGCGGGTGGATCGCATAGCCGAGTCGGCTCGCCAAAGTGCTATTTCATTACGCGTCTCTCAACAACCCGCCTAATATAGACCCCTGACACGTATCTAGCACTGGCAATTGAAATTGTCATTCCAGAGAACTCACGGAAAGTGAGAGCGAAAAAGTTGGGAAGTTGTTAATCATAATTGAAGCGCAACCCCGACTTTAAAATGCCACCTACGGAGAAGTTTGGGACGAATTGCTTTAGCATATTTTTTACCTAATGAAAGTGAACAAAATAAGAGGTGCGTTTAGATGGTTCAGATAAGTCATTTTACATTAAGATGTTCAAAATGATTTTTGTTGTACTAAATTATATATCATAAGTTTTTTCCATCATTACAAAGCATCAGATTTTCGTCAGGGATGTGGCAGTTTATGCACTGGCTGATGGGGGATGTGTAAAGCTTACAGAACGGGGCCCAACATAAGCACACAAAAAGTAGCTTAGCACAAAGTAATTATGGTTACTAGAATGGGGTAACCAGCCAACAATACCGTGTCACATGTAAAAGTTATGACTGGTATCCCGCTCCTTTTTGCTTAGGCGAAAATTGTTAAGCATTATTTCCTGCTTAAGAAGTTAAGCAGCTCTATGACCTGGGATCAATCCCATAAGCTGAACTAGACTTGACTCAAGTCCCAATCCCGTGCCATCCCCAGGAAAATACTGTTTTGTGATGCTCTGCATTCCAAAACCTGTTCCGCATGCGGGGGACCACATTTTGACGGCAAGCGAGCAGCACTGTACTGTGTATGCTACGTGTTGTTTTATAGTAAGTTGGGGTATAACTCACACGGGAATGGGACTTGAATCAAGTCTAATGCTGGACCCGCTCAAATGCTCATTAGTGACAGAGAACATAAAAATGTATGTTTTATTGTTGTTTACTACAGTTCCATTAAAGGCAGTGGACACTATTGGTAATTACTCAAAATAATTTTTAGCTTAAACACTTACTTGGTATGTTGATAGTATAAAACATTGTGAGAAACAGCTCCCTCTGAAGTAACTTAGTTTTCAAGAAAGAAGTAATTTTTCACGAATTTGATTTCGAAACCTCAGATTTAGAATTTGAGGTCTCGAAATCAAGCATCTGAAAGCCCACAACTTCGTGTGACAAGGGTGTTTTTCTCCGACGACCAATCGAGCTCAAATTTTCACAGGTTTTGTTATTTTATGCATATGTTGAGATACACCAAGTGAGAAGACTGGTCTTTGATAATTACCAATAGTGTCCAGTGTCTTTAAAGAAGCACATGACCGTGGAATAGTGTTCAACATCTGACTTATTATGTCACATACGACTTAGTGAGGTCAGAAAAGTGAAAATTTTCCATTGTTTATAAGTTTTTAGTATAATACAGAGAACAGTAGCTGGTAAGTCTGCTGCCACTTTAGCCGAAACAGTCTACCCATACCTAAATACAATGATTGGTACTGCTGTTAAATGATGCTTATCATGTAGTCGAATTGTGAAAGTTTTTAAGTCAGTTAATTAAACTGTCTTAGGTTCATCCTTCTTCATGCATACACGTGTACATAGAACATCTGTCTACATCGTCCTAATTAAAAAGAACACGTCTTAGTTTCATTTTAAGAAATAAAGTTTCAACTAACACAAAGAGTGACGTTTAGTTTATTATCACAATTTAAAATATTCATAATCCGCTAATGACACAATGATGGACAGTAAAGTGTTTTTTTTTCTTTCGGGGGGGGGGGGCAGATTTTAACTTCCCCCTCCATTCAGAATGTTGATTAAACCGATGATTTACAGCCCCATCAAAGGGTTGTTTATAATGGCCAAATCTCTTGAGGGGTGTGATACAATCTGTTGTTGAAGTTTTAAGCATGATGGATGGAACAGTTTCTTCTCATACCCTAGTCACTCGCGACTGGATCTGTGAGTGGGAAAACACATGTGAATATTTTAAGCCACCACTTGATCTCGTTTATTTCCTCTTTTTTATTTTTTATTTTTTTGTGAAACTCAAATTTCAAGGGGGCAAACAATTGCAATTGGTTTGAGAGACTGCCTGGGGGCATGTTTAAGAAAGAAAAAAAAGGGACAAACGGTCGCTTATTGATAATGGTGATGTTTGAATTAACTGGTTTGGTTTTCAATACCAAAAAGTGGGTGGGAGATATTTTGCAACCATAGATCCTTAAAGGCAGTGGACACTATTGGTAATTACTCAAAATCTCACTTGGTACCGAGTAATGAGGAGAGGTTGATAGTATAAAACAATGTGAGAAACGGCTCCCTCTGAAGTGGCGTAGTTTTCGAGAAAGAAGCAATTTTCCACGAATTTGATTTCGAGACCTCAAGTTTAGAATTTGAGGTCTCGAAATCAAGCATATAAAAGCACACAACTTCGTGTAACAAGGGTGTTTTTTCTTTCATAGTTATTTCGCAACTCCGACGACCAATCGAGCTCAAATTTTTACAGGTTTGCTATTTTATGCATATGTTGAGATACACCAAGTGAGAAGACTGGTCTTTGACACTTACCAATAGTGTCCACTGTCTTTAATACAAGGGAAGATCATTGTATGAAAACAACTGCATTGCTTCCATGAATAACGAATATTGTGCAATTATTGTTTTTATCTCTTATCTTTTTATCATTTTAAGGGCTCTTAATACAAGTGTTTAGTGTGATTTGATAGTTGATTAGATAAGATTAGTTTCGTGTTTTATGTGTGATGTCTGACATAATGTGAGGATTTGAAACTCTGTTCTGTATATGGAGGGACATAATGTTGATACACAATGTCCATGACAATGTCGTTATTGTACGAATCAAGCCACAACACGCCCAAAATGTTCCTGCTTTCGACTGTTACACGTCTTCATGTACGTCAACTTTTTAAACTTTTAAAAAATATAAACAAATGAATAAATTTTTGAAATATAAAACTATGAAAAGTTCAAGAAGTTTGTTCATCACGAGTTTGTTAATCTTAATCGAGAGAGATCTATAAAACCAAAAAATTATGTGGGTTATCAAAAGCAAAATTCGTTCCAACGCATTTAATTTGGTTTCATTTTCTTCAATTCAGGAATAGTCTGCTCGGACAGTATGACTAAATTTTGAGCGATTTGTTTTACCCTGTGACTCCTTTGCATCCATATCTTATAAATCAAAATTTGTGAAACAAAAAAAACATTGAAACTAAAGTTCATTTCGATCCTCACTATGCAATATTTCTAACTTAATGTCAGAACTGTTTTTGAGGTAAATTTCTACAAAATTATGCACTATAAGAAATAACTATTAATAGTAAACTTACACATGGTTGTAACTGTACAACCATGTGTAAAATCTGTTTTGGAGGAGTATTGGCTTTGAAAGGATCTGGTTCGGTGCGACGATTTGAACAGACTCTGTAAGTGACGTCTTTATATGAAAAAAAAATATGCATCTTTTAATTTCTGCAAAATTTGGGTCCATTACCCAATATTGTTCTTGAAGTATTATTATATTCCTTTAATACAAGGTCTTCCCAGCTGGGATCATTAGCGAGCGAGAGAAAGGTCCAATACAACGGTCGTCGTCTTGGGACCTTACTCATTTGTCACGCATGGCTAGCCCATCCACCAAGAGCTCACAAAGCGATCAGTTGGAACGAAGCTAGAACTACGGGGTCGCTTCAGTACCTTGTGACGACGAAGGGTGGTCCAGCGACGCGCTCCACGGTAGACGCTATTCAACCCGGACTCGGTTAGATACAGTTACCATCCGTTGTTGATTCGCCTAATAGGGTCAACACTGTCTCTGTTTTATAAAAAAAAAAATCGGTTTGGGTTGTGTTCAGATTCGCTTGAGAAGTCAGCAGGGAATTTAAACCTGATACTTCGGTGAAGCATGAGCTTATGAAAAATGCAGATTTTGAGGGTCATTATTAATCCCTTTGTTAACTTCATAATGAAGAGAATATTGGCATTATGTAAAGAACATGTGGGGTCATAAATAAGGGAAGACACGGGTGTTTAAGCGTCAAGTAGGTTATTACATAGAGTGGTATTGGCTGTTTTTCATATAACGCACCGATCGTATGGCGTGGAACTTAACTCGTCTGGTTTGAGAAAATATATCATGCATGGGTTGTGTTGAGTTTTTAAAATGTATCTATAAAGCTGTATTATTAAAGATGGAAAGGTTTGCTAGCACCAGATGGCCACAAATCACTACCCCACTCATCTCGTTTAGGCCACGCCCTTTGGTCTGACGACAAGTGAAATAACCTCTCTATCCGTGGGAAGCTTTAAAGGTACAATATCCTCTTTTTTTAGAAGAGTAAATTTATTTCAAGCACAAATAAAAACACACCAAATATGGTAATAAAAAAAAACTTTTCCTGCCAGTGCCAATCCTTTTTTTTGAGAAAAGTAAATTAATTCCCATCACAAATAAAAACACACCGAGTATGTAAATAAAAAACACAATTCAACACTTCATGCCAGTGCCAATCCTTAGAGGAAATATATCCTTCTGAAATACTGTCACTTTTGACAAAATAGCACTTAAAGTCGCAATTGCTGCTACAATCAATTTGGGGAAAGGGGAAAGTATAAGAAAATCGCCTGATAAAACTACCCTGATTAATGTTCACCAAATTGAATGACATCTTAAAGGTTGGTTGTACGACGTATTTATTGTAAACTGGAGGATCTAACTTTATTTACCATTAACGACCAGTTTCTTGACAAAGTGTGGTTATAAGTGCGGCTTACCTAAGTTTGGTTCTGAGTGTGGTTTTTTGTTCTAGGTGTGGTTCTTGGTTGACTGTGGTTCTAAGACTGGTATTTGGGTGTGGCTTCAGAGTGTCCATCAACTCGGCTCGCCTTGACTCCAACTGTGTGATGCTCAGGCCCTTTATTTAAAGGCAGTGGATAATATTGGTAATTACTCAAAATAATAATTAGCATAAAACCTTTCTTGGTAACGAGTAATGGGGAGAGGTTGATAGTATAAAACATTGTGAGAAACAGCTCCCTCTGATGTTATGTTATAGTTTTCGAGAAAGAAGTAATTTTCCACGAATTTGATTTCGATACATCAGATTTAGATTTTTGAGGTCTCGAAATCAAGCATCTGAAAGCACACAACTCCGTGTGGCATGGTGCGACAAGGTTGTTTTTCTTCTTTCGTTAATATCTCGCAACTTCGACGGCCGATTGAGCTCAAATTTTCACAGGTTTGTTATTTTATGCATCTGTTGAGATACACCAACTGTGAAGGCTAGTCTTTGACAATTACCAATAGTGTCCATTGTCTTTAACATAACGCAAAGAAAGACAATATAAATGTGCAATTGATTTACACAACAGAGCTACATCATTATTGATATAGTAGGAATCAACAAGGAAAGACAACAGTAACGGCTGTGTGCAAACAACACAGACAAAAACTTGTTTCAACCACACTACCCCTGTCCCACCCCAACTGTTTCTGTCTCTTTCGATTATGTTAAAACTTTGCACGATCAGTTACATTAATTGCTTGGTTCATGTATACCCAGACGCTAAAAAAACAAAAGGAACATTCTTATGAGTATTGTAGCACGCGCTAGTCTCATGTCAAGACTGTCTCACGCTCGTCACACAAAAGCGATGATTTCCTGTGACTCTCTCGAACACCAGTCCCAATGGGATACGTTGCCCAATGATTTGTCTGCTTGATCACATGGGGGGAGGGGGGGGGGGTGCGAGAGAGAGATAGGGGGGGGGGGGGTAGACCAGCCGCCAGTTCTTGTACTTTACTCAATCAATGTCTTTCAGAGAGATGTGACCATGATGAAGGGGGGATGGGGAGGGGGGTGGTTGAGGGAGGGGGATTACACCAACAGTCAGTTCTTGTACTTTATCCAATCAATGTCTTTCAGGGAGATGTGGCAATGATAATGGGGATGATGGGAGGGGGGTTGAAGAAGGGGGGGGGGCTAGGGAGGGGGATTACACTAGCAGTCAGTTCTTGTACTTAACCCAATCAATGTCTTTCAGAGAGATGTGCTCAAGTGATGGGGGACAGCAGTTGATTACGACCGGGGTTGTCGTCTGCGGATTACGGGTCGGCCTAACTTAGATAACCGGGCATGATATCCAAGGCCCTTGGCTTATGTGAGGTTTCGATGGCCCCTCCTACTTTTTTTTGCTCACCCTTCAAAAACTTCACACACAGACAGAAGATTTTGACGCCTTTGTGTGAATCACATGAAGGTATTCCTCAAGGGGGAGGCAATTGTAACCCTTTCATTTCAACCCATCCGAAGGGAACGCTCCTCTGTCCCCTCTCTTGATTTCGGTCGAGATGCACTGTAAATGGGGTCACGAAGTGATTTCAATATCCGTGTATTTCGTTACTTGAACATTTTTATCAACCCGGGCGATTAAAGGCACTGGGCATTTTTGGTAATTGTCAAGGACCAGTATTTTCACTTAATAGTGTGTGTATCCCAGCATAATATGCATACAACTCTGTGAACATTTTGGCTCGATTGGTCATCGAAGTTCCAAGAAAATAATGACAGAAAAAAACAGTGTTGCACAACTTTGTGTGCTTTCAGGTGCATATAATGAAAAGCTTCAGCTAAAGTATTTGAGTGAGAAACTACCTTTTTTCTAAAAAAAAATACGTCACTTCAGAGGGAGCCATTTCTCACAATGTTTTATACCATCTGCTATTCATTGCTCACAACCAAGTAATTTTTATGCTTACAGTTATTTCGAGTGATGACCTTAGTATCCAGTGCCTTTAAGGAGAATAAAGTGCTTGTTTGAGTTCAATTTCGTCTTGAATTTATTCGGCAATCAACAGTGTATCATCAGCGATGATAAAGCAGTGATCCCCTTGCCTATATCAGTATAATTGTTCCAGGTTCAATTCCCACCAGAGACCACATATAGATTGCTCTGTCAGATTATGCTTTATTTTGTTTACAGAAGTTTGTTATTACATAACCCCAGAGGAGGAACAAGTATGATACTACAAAAGGTTGGGTTACTTTTAAGCTGATGATAGTCTATGATTAAGCATCGTCGAGTATGTTGTATGGCTGTGAGTCAAGAGCAACGTGTGTTAAAGACACATAACAGTGTTCACTATTGGTAATTGTCAAAGACCAGTCTTCACACTTGGCGTATCTCCTTATATGCATAAAATAACAAAACTGTGAAAATTTGAGCTCAATTGGTCGGCGAAGTTGCGAGATATGAATGAAATAAAAAACACCCTTGAGCTTGAGACCTCAACATCTAATTCTGAGGTCTCGAAATCAAATTCGTGGAAAACTACTTATTTCTCGAAAACTACGTAACTCAGAGGGA
Source organism: Asterias amurensis (assembly GCF_032118995.1). Lineage (NCBI taxonomy): Eukaryota > Metazoa > Echinodermata > Asteroidea > Forcipulatida > Asteriidae > Asterias > Asterias amurensis. Next base: position 24,246,132 of record NC_092652.1, on the reverse strand, counting down.
GCTGTTTCTCACAATGTTGTATACCATCAACAGCGCTCCGTCGCTTGTTACCAAGTAAGCTTTTATGCTAACAATTATTTTGAGTAATATTTATCAATAGTGTCCACTGCCTTTAAGACCTGTGGCACCCACCCAAATTGCTCAATACACGGGCCTCATTGGCTATAGACATGTGAAGTAGGCCCTACCTGACTCGAACCCTTGTCAACTTGCAAAGAGTGGTCACAATGACTGGTGGCCAGGCTTTTTCTGTCTGTGCCTCACTGCTATGGAATAAACTCCCTACTCGTGTTAGAAATTCTAATGGGCTCACCCCCATCCGAACCCATACAAACCCACTCACAAGCCAACTGGGTACCCCCATCCGAACCCATACCAACCCACTCACAAGCCAACTGGGTACCCCCATTTGAATCCATTCCAACCCACTCTAGCGAACTGATCCCCCCATCCGAACCCAAACCAACCAACTCTAGTCAGCTAGGTACTCCCATTTGAACCCATACAAACCCACACAAGCCAACTGGGTACCCCCATCCGAACCCATACCAACCCACTCACAAGCCAACTGGGTACCCCCATTTGAAACCATTCCAACCCACTCTAGCGAACTGATCCCCCCATCCGAACCCAAACCAACCAACTCTAGCAAGCTGGGTACTCCCATTTGGACCCATACAAACCCACTCAAGCCAACTGGGTACCCCCATCCGAACCCTTACCAACCCACTCACAATCCAACTGGGTTAGTACCCCCATCCGACAACCCACTCTAGTGAACTGATCACCCCCCCCCCCCATCCGAACCCCATACAAACCCACTCAAGCCAACTGGGTACCCCCATCCGAACCCATACCAACACACTCTAGCCCACTAGGCACCCCAATACAAATCCATGCTTAACCAAGTGTGTATGAGCCTGCAACCGTGGACCTCCTTTATTTACACTGAAACTATCTCACTTTTTTGGAATAGCTCTCATTGGTTTTGTACAGCTTCCCGAACCGTGGACCATAATGTCCTCCTTTGTCATAGGTCCCCGGTTTGAATGTGTATACCTACTCACTCTAGCCCACAGGGGTACCCCCATCCGAACCCATACCAACCCACAGGGTACCCCCATTCAACCCATACCAACCCCCTCAAGCCCATTGGGTAACCCCTGTCCAAGCCATACCAACCAACTCTAGCCCAGTACCCCTATCCGAACCCACACTTACCCACTCTGACCGAGTGATACCCACACGTTACACCTGTTACACGTCTGGACCATGCAGTGCGACCCCACCGCCAAACTCATACATCAACTTCTAAAAGCTCGCGAGTTGTGACAAAATAGGTTGATCAATTATCACCATAAGTGTGCGGTGGTAGAAATTATTATTGATTCATGGATTTCTCTTCTCCAACATAGGCTTGTTTATGGCTTGATTTAGGCTCGAGCTCTCACTGGTAAAAACTGAGGTAATTTAAAGGGGAAGTACACGTTTGGTAGTTACTCTAAACAAATATTTACTTAAAAACTGACTTAGTAACGAGCATTGGAGAGCTGTTGATAGTATAAAACATTGTGGGAAACGACTCCCTCTGAAGGAACGTAGTTTTTGAGAAAGAGGTAATTTCTCACTAAAATAATAAAAGACTTCTAGCTAGAAGTCTTTTATTCCTATCTGAAAGCACAACAAGGGTGTTTTTTCTTTCATAATTTTCTCGCAACATCGACGACCAATTGACCTCAAAGTTTCACAGGTTTGTTATTTTATGCATATGTTGAGATACACCAAGTGAAAAGACCTGTCTTTGACAATTACCAATAGTGTCCAGTGTCTTTAAGGCATGGTATCACATTGGAAAGTCGTTAAAAAGTTGTGACCTTATAATTGGTTCATTCCTTCTAGTCGACAAAATAGCAGTACTTTCGTCGAGTGTGTATTCTGTGAATCTTTATAGATTAATAATTACCCATGGAATAACCCATTAAAAAATAAGCTCATAATCATATTAAATAATCATATTAAAGATCCACCAGTGTATGTGCACTTTCAACAACAAACTCATCGGCATCATGCTTTCGTAGTTTTCGCATATAAAAAAAATGTAATTTTGCTTTCTTTCAAGTTGAGGAGAAAACAAAGGGAAATTGGCACCATTTAAACTCAGGTCCACTGCCGACAATAAGTAACTTCTGATGCACATTTAATAATTATACTCTGTAATTCCAGCCTATTATAAAGAAATCTAGGCAGCGTAGTGTTACTTTAGGGCAGTAAACATTGCCGTTTCAATTCCGTCTCCAGAATCCAGACGAATCTAATGTTTCTCGGCCCCTGAAAGTCGACACGTCGGCTAGGGCACGCAGAGGCTTTCCTCCAGTGTCGCGGTGAAACCAGGGCTGGACCCAATTTCATAGAGCTGCTTAAAGGATTCGGGTACTTTTTCAAAATGTCCACAGATTTACATTAAACTTACAGGGTTTGAAGATAATGATAGTGGAAAGCTTCCCTTCAAATATTACTAACTGAGGTTGGAATGTGTAGTCTTTAAGACATGAGTAAAACAAGTCACAAAATAATTTTCGTCTCAGAAGACGAAAATTATGTTAGCGTGTAAAATCCCATTAAGCAGTTATGATATTATACCAAAACCATAGCATAACTGGTTAATACGTTTTTACATGCTAAAACTAAGACCACAATTATTTGTTTTACTCATTTTCTCAAACACTACAGCAACTCAGTAAGTAAAATTTCAAGGGAAGCTTTCTACTATCATAATCTTCAAACTGTGTAAGTTTAATGTAAACCTGTGGACATTGTGTTTTAAATTATTATGCTAACCAATATGTTACCGGCCAAGCTGTAATGTCACATGAACAACTTGTGGCTGGTATCCTGCTCATTTCTGCTTAGCATTAATGTGTCAAGTAGTCTGCTATTAAAGCAGCTGTATGAAATCGTGCCATGGCCTGCCTCCACTAGCCACCCTGGCCGAGGGTAACTCGAAGCACACGGCGGGCTTGACCGAGTTTTTCCACCCCTTTGTTTTTAACTTTTACCGGAAGGTTTTTGTGGACCCCTAAATTCTCTTGACGCTAATAATTAATACAAGTCCCCATGGCCTCGTAAGGCCTGCTTCGTCAAAGGGTTGACAGTGTTCATGAATAAATGACTCTGTAATGTTGATATGAATCATAATAAATCATATATCCATACTTTTATCATGGGTCGGTGATACGCGATGACAGCTGCACTTTTTGACGTTGACTGTTGGTAAAGATACTGTTTACGAAAACCTGAAATAGCGATACCTTTAAATTACTTTGACATACTATAAGAAGCATTTTCACTGAAAGGGATCTTGAGAAGGTAACTGTTGCATTCTTATTTTTAACAATGCTCAAATATTTGCATGTTCACATGACAACCCTCCCCCACCCCTAAAATCCTCTCTAAAGAATTCCCGAAATTCCCAGAACACAATGAATACACAATATTGGATGATGGTATGCCTCATATTGAGCACCACATTCAAAGGCAGTGGACACTATTGGCAATTACTCAAAATGATTATTAGCATAAAACCTTACTTGCAAAAGAGTAATAGGGAGAGGTTGATAATATAAAACATTGTGAGAAACGGCTCCCTCTGAAGTGACGTAGTTTTCGAGAAAGAGGTAATTTTCCACGAATTTGATTTCGAGACCTCAGATTTAGAATTTGAGGTCTCGAAATCAAGCATCTGAAAGCACACAACTTGGTGTGACAAGGGTGTTTTTTTTTATTTCATTCATATCTCGCAACTTCGACGACCAATTGAGCTCAAATTTCCACAGGTTTGTTATTGTATGCATATGTTTAGATATACCAAGTGGGGAGACTGGTCTTTGAGAATTACCACCAATAGTGTTCACTGTCTTTAATCGACAGTGACTGAAAACACACAAGGTAAAAACAAGATTCCATAATAAAAATGTACAAAATTAAAGTTAATTTTTAGTACGCTTGAAAGGTATTATACATGATTTGTAGAACTGACAAAAATAGTCGCACACCGTGTTCATGTTTTTTTTTTAATCAACCATAATATGCATAAACAAACAAACCTGTGAAAGTTTGAGCTCAATTTGTCATCGAGGTCACGAGAACGTAGTAAAAAAGAGACAAAAACTATTGTTTTACTCATTTGTTAGAAACGAGAGCATTTTTGGCAGAAATATTAAAGGCAGTGGACACTATTGGTAATTACTCAAAATAATTATCATCATAAAACCTTTCTTGGTTACGAGTAATGGGAAGAGGTTGATAGTATAAAACATTGTGAGAAACAGCTCCCTCTAAGGTGACGTAGTTTTCGAGAGAGAAGTAATTTTCCACGAATTTGATTTCGAGACCTCAAGTTTAGAACTTGAGGTCTCGAAATCAAGCATCAGAAAGCACACAACTTCGTGTGACAAGGGTGTTTTTTCTTTCATTATTATCTCCCAACTTTGATGACCGATTGAGCTCAAATTTTCACAGGTTTGTTATTTTATGCATATGTTGAGATACACCAAGTGAGAAGACTGGTCTTTGACATTTACCAATAGTGTCCACTGTCTTTAAAAGGGACCCTTTCTGTCAATACCTACTTTAAATCATGTAAGTTATGTGTGAATCTGTGCACACTTGTTTTTTTATTTTACCAATAATAACATAGGGCCTAAGCATATTTCACGTTTCGATATGTAATAGCTGGCAAACAAATCGGAACGCCTGAACCCCAACCAACCGACAATGAGCATTTGCACAGTACATCTGTCCCCTCACCTCTCAAAACATTTCCACCCACTTAAAACCAATCAGAAATCCATCTGTATCGACTAAAGTGATTTGAACAGTTTCCTTGTAAGTGTTTCCTTTCTCAGCAAGACGCCGTGAATATAAAAAAATAAAATTGTGGTAAACCTCACGGTCACAACACCGCTTTTAAAGGCACTGCCGTCGATTTCACAAAGAGTTAGGACTCGTCTTATCTCGAGTTAGGACGAGTAACTCGTCCTAACTTAGGATTAATCTTAAGGTCTGCATGCTACAGTGCATGGTTGGGACTGGTCCTAAGTCCTAAGATTAGTCTTAAGTTAGGAAGAGTTTTGTGAAATCGACGGCTGGCCACCTTTGGGGTGTCAAAGACCAGGATTCTCACTCGTTGTTTCCCAACATTATGCATATAAAAAACTGCGAAAATTTAGACTCATTATTGGAAAATGGAAAATATTTTAAGTTATGAAAGTAAAAACACCCTGTTGCACAATTACTCTGTGTGCATTCAGGTACAAGTAAAAGGCTTCCGCTGAAGTTTTAAAATATTTTAGTGAGAAATACCTCTTCCTCAAAAACTACGTTACTTCAGAGGGAGTCATGTCTCACAAAGTTTTATATTATCAACAGCTCTCCGTTGCTCATTACCAAGTAAGTTTTGTTATGCTAATAATTCATATTTTGAGTAATTACCAAAAGTGTACAGTTCCTTTAAGAGTCGGACAAGGAACACGGGCTCCCAGCTGTGTGTGTAGAAACAACATAATCCAACTAAATTGGCGGTCCCTCACAAGTGCTCAGCCCGCAACGGTATCCGTACCGGAATCAGAGGTACAAGCGCGTTATGAAATTTACCTCGGCCGTTCAAATTGAGTTAACACCGGCCGAGCTCACTTGGCCGTCACCTGGCTAGTTTTGATGGTGATGTTATTCTGCCGTGAATTAAGGACGACAGTATTTATTATTGTCTCGCTGGGTGACCAGCGTGGTGCAAAGACGCGGATCAAAAGTGGCGAGATGCATTTTAATTTACAGGGGAAATTCTGGCTCACTTTGGTATTTTAATACAATAAAAGATAATTTTGTACAAAACACTTTTTGTTTTGTTTGTACGCGATTCGTGTAATGTTTGCACGGTCATGAATTTGAGTCAGTTCTGATTATAAGTTCCTCTATTTTTAGTAAGTGTTTTGTTTCAATCTTAGTGGATATGATAAGTGCGTTGATTTAATCATCTTGAGGCAAACAAATATCGGGTTTGAAATAATAATACTATTACTATGTATTTATGTATGTTGGTCTAGTTACCCAAAAAACTATTGGCAAACCCTGCAATGTGTTGATAACATATTTATATTTATATTTGATTATGGTATTTGATGTGCTATTTTCCAAATTTTTATGACGTTTCTGTCCTTGTACCCTTTTGTGCCTTTGTTATTTTTATTGTCTGGATCGCCTTAAGGTAGTGATTATTTTCTCTTTTGGGTTATCCGCAGGCTTGTTCTCTGTGTAGTCATATTTTTATTGCCTATTCTTTGCATGTACTGTTTGCCTGGAAATAAATAAATAAAATAAAATACACTGCCTTACGGAACAAAAAAAAACCTGTAAAAGATACGTACAATTTCTGACATAGGAACTCAATAAGATTTCCATAGTGTTGGATTCTATATTATCACTCATATCCGTCACTTTGGGTCTATGTAACTTTTGTAGGACAAAAAACACAATGTCACAGATTTATACTAAACTTACACAATTTGAAGATAATGATAGTAGAAAGCTTCCCTGAAAATACTACATGCTGAGGTGCTGTAGTTTTTGGGAAATGAGTAAAACAATGTCATGAAAATAATTTTCGTCTCATGAGACTTAAATTATTTTAATCATTTACAAACGTATTTTCATGACATTGTTTTACTCATTTCTCAAAAACTACAGCACCTCAGTAAGCAAGATTTGAACGGAAGCATTCCACTACCATTATCTTCAAACCCTGTAAGTTTAATGTAAATATATGGGCATTTTGAAAAAGTACCCAAATCCTTTAAGCGCTTCAACTTTCAGTGTCCAGAAGATGGAGCTACGTTTTTGATGTATGACACCAAGTTGTTTGTTTTTTACACCGCATGTAATGGTTTACAAGGTACTGTGGCGCAATATGTTGCCGATCAAATCAGGATAAGTGCTCTGTGTTTTTTTACGTGCATTACACAACACACGGAACCAATGGCTTTAAGTCACATCCGAAGGACATAAGTGTCACGACCAGGACTCGAACCCACACTCTGGTAAAAAGAAACACAAGAGATTGATTTCGGTGCTCTTATTCGCTCGACCAAGACACTTTATTTTCTTAACCTGTTATACATTAGGCACGTCTACATAATTGTTTTTGTTGTGAAGCCCTGCTCGTTCATAAAGCTGTTGAGCATTCAAAAAATGTTTATTGCTAAGCAAGACAAGAGAGTGGAGTACCAGTTGCAGCAATGGTAACTGTATGGTATTCTGGCTGGTAACATATTTTTGCTTAGCAATGTTATTTATTTTGTGCTTAGCAATGTTTTGTGCATACAGACTTTATGAAATTAGGCCCGGGCCTTTCTTCGTGGATAATAAGCCTCCACACAAATTCATGATTTGTGTTACCTTCCCCCCAAAAAATGGTCCCACGTCACACTGATGGGCTTCAATTGGTTGATTTGAGTATTTTGATTAGATTGCTCTCTGACCAGGGGCGTCAATCCGTCTTGAAAGGTGGGGGCCATAACATTTACGGCGTGGGGTCCGGGGCCCGCTTTAGGGCCGGGGATTTTTTTAGGCCGTAGATGCTCTCTGGTGCAATCTAGGGAGTCTGAGGGGTGATGTGCCCCCCTCTCAGATGTTGGAATTTAATGCCTATTTCAAGCTATAATGCACCTCTATTTGCTGTGGTTATCGTACCTAAAAAGCAACTAAATCATAGCTTCGTAATATCCATATTGTTTCTGCATTATAATGCTCAGACGGTGTTTCATCCCTATAATCACTAGCATCGTCAAGGGTGGATCAAGACAAGACATTTTAAGGGAGAGGGGGGGTCGTGGGTTTGGCATATCTATAAAGATGGAGCCTGCTATAACGCTGAACGCGAAGCCTTTTACGGCTTAAAATTTTGCATTCTAGATGCTCTTTGATGTAATCTAGGGCCAATTTTGAGAGGGGACATTTGATATAGTGTCCCCCATCCCACCCTTCAAAAAGTTGTTTCATCCTTTGCCCCCAGGATTATTGCCCATGGTGGGACACAGGGTTTGGTCTTACACAGTGCAAAACATGGGTTTCATGATAAAGGTGGTCAAAAGACACGGGGAACAGTTGATATTGTGTCCCCCACCCTTCGAAAATGGGGTGGGGTGGGGTGGGGTGGGGGACACGTCCCGTTCACTTTTTCAAGGGGGAGGTGCAAATCTGTCAACGATGGAGCATGCGTGTGAGAAGCCTTTATGGCGTGGGATGCGGGCCCGATTAAGGGCCCGGGAACATTTTGCATTTAGATGCTCTAGGATGCAGTCTAGGGCCAATTTTGAGGGGAGACATTTGATATTGTGTCCCCCAACCTTCAAAAAGTTGTGTCATCCTTTGCTCCCAGGATTAATGCCCATAGTGGGACACAGGGTATGGTCTTACACAGTGCAAAACTTGGGCTTCATGATAGAGGCGGTCAAAAAGATGGGGGGGGGGACATTTGATATTGTCCCCCACACTCCAAACGGAGCGGGGGGACATGTCCCCCTGTCACCCCTGTCACGATAACTGTGTGTAAGACTTGTTATTATGATGATCCACCTTATCGAAGGCAAACAAAAAGTAAAGACACATTTAAAATTGTTGTTAAGAACTACAAAACAACACCAAAGGAAGACGCTTTTTTTTTTGCTCAGCCCCTTTCAATGTTGTTATTACCCACATTTCCCCACAGTTTTGCCCAAAATTTGATGAGGGAGCTCTCCCCCCCCCCCCCCCCCCCCGCGTTGTACGATGCACAGCCCAAGATGCATGGATTGGAACGTTATCTCGGCAAATAAAAAAATGTATCTCTGGAGTGTTATTGCACACCGCACACGCTTGCTGGTGGTTGCGCTTGACACCGTCTCGCCGAGAGTACCGCAAACGCAACAGCGCCCTCTTTTGAAACAAGTTCTGCGTCGTTCTCATGATCTAAAAATTTACCTCAAACTCTCATAGCGTTAAGGCAAGTCCAACCGTGTAAACGTGGGTACAGTTTCGTCTAAAGATTAAAGATGGCAGCCTCCATGAGAAGTGTCAAATGTTTGCAATTACAAGTTTTCAAGTCTCAAAGTAAGCTACTTGCCAGCGCTTCGAATGCAAGGATACCTCAGTTTAAAGCTGGTAAGTCATTGCTCAAGCTGACTGAAGTTCGATCAACAGAAATAACCCACCATTAACACAAATAAATCTACAGCATTCGTCATTTTGTCATGATGGACATCAAATTCAAAAAGGGAAAGGACATAGATAGCCACAGTCACATTGACAGTGTACACAAAGTCCACACACTTAACTGTCCATTGACTGAGTGTCACCTTGACCTTGAGGAAGGCATGGTGTCACATACATTAAAAATAATAATATATGGAAATTTAGTCAGTTAGACCAGTCCTACAAAACAAAATACAGTGTAGGTACATGTACATAAATTATGTGGGCACTTGGCCATTATTTATTGGCAACTTGTGCTTGTGGTGACTATTTTTTTTATGGGCTAGCCTGCCCTAGACTAGAGGAGAGTGAGAGTAAGTAGAGTTAGATTCAATTTCAATTGATTTTAAAGACTAAACTTCATTAAAACTGACTATTCTTATTTTTGGGGTTGAACAAAGAATTGACTAGAGTGGGATTCGAACCAACGACCTCCGGATTAACGTGCCGGCACGTTAATCCGGAGGTCGTTGGTTCGAATCCCACTCTAGTCAATTCTTTTTTCAACCCCAAAAATCATTTACAAATTTACCCAGTCAGTTTCCCTTGTGGTTTATATTGATATTCTTATTTTTAAAAGAAAAATGGGAAAAAAAGGCAATTGCATCACCTACTATAACAACACTAACCCCACACACAGTAACAGTGTCCTACACTACACTACAGCACAAGGGAAGGTCACGGTGGGCTACCCAGTAGCACTGAGCACTTTGCGTAGTAATTTTTAGTATAACGGACAGTGCAGTAGTGTACTCCTCTTCTTTCTAGTCATACCACTCCTCTACTACAAGAATAGTATTGATGTCTGATGATCGTTCTGCTAAGTTTTCACAAACCTAGGCCTAACCCTATCTGAAACTTGTTATCACTCATAACCTTACTACATTTACAGGAACATGTTCATCAGTTTTGTAAACCTGATCTCAGCAAAGAAAGTTCTATCATGTGTTCTTTGAACTTTCATTGAGCGTTTTATCAAAATCAGAGCTGCCTTCATTACAAAGTTTTCTTTATTTTCAGGGTATCACACAGCTAACAGCGCAGTCTCTAGAAGAGTTTCTCCCTGCACGTCTTGCAGATGGAATCAATTCACTCAGCAAAAGAGAACATTCTTCGGGATCTTTAAGAAAACTCCAGAGCCTGAGCCTGTGAGAGAGGAGGATCTAGCTTATAGAGTAGTTACTCCAAGAAATGTTAGTGCAAGACGGACTGTACCTGATAGTATAAAGAAACCAGAGTATGCAGTGACGGGGAAAGCAGGGACTATTCGTCCGTATCCTGTTGTGTTGAATAGGGATGAAGCGGATAGGATGCGGGATGCTGGGGCTATGGCAAGAAAAATACTGGATATTGGGGCCTCATATGTCAAGGTAAATGAAGACTTTTAATGAGGGTAGAAAAATGGGTGTAAATATTTGACCTTTAATTACCAGGTCTGATGAATCACGGAGGAAACGAAGGCGATTGCGTCATTGCCCCTGGTCATTGCCTTCTTGGTGCCCTTGAAATGCCTCCAGGAGAAATTTACAATTTCCTCATAGAGTGCCCTTTTACTAAGGGAAAATGGCTTGGTGCCCTTGCCCTTTCAAAAATGAAGCATACAGGCCCGAGTTAGTTTTTTTCCCTTTTCCCATGCTCTTTCCACCTTTGATTTTGTGTTTTGAACAATACATGTACATGTATGACAGACAAAGTCAATTTTGTTATGATACCACTCAATTATCATGAATTTTAAGTTTACCAACATACCACATTAAGTGAGTCTGGCATACTCACACCATTTTTGGCCTGTGAACATTTGGGCTCAATTGGTCATCGAAATTGCAAGAAAATTAACACAGAGAAAACACCAATGTTGCATAGAATTGTGTGCTATAAAATGCCTGAGGAAGGAACTACTCTCAGCGGTTGTGTGTTTTTACAGAAAATCCTGCAGTTAAAGAAACACGTTGCCTTGGATCGGACGATTTGGTCTATAAAAAGCTTTTGTAACCGTTTGTTATGAAATGCATATGGTTAGAAAGATGTTTTAAAAGTAGAATATAATGATCCACACAAGTATTGATCATAATTGTTCGGTTTTCAAAAATTTGACTCCCATAAATGGCCGACCGTGTTAGTCGACGAGGTAAAAGGAAACCCGTGCAATTTCGAGGCATGTTTGTGTGGATCATTGTATTCTACTTTTAAAACATCTGTCCAACCATATGCATTTTATAACAAACGGTTACAATGCACTTTTCAAAGACCAACTCGTCCGATCCAAGGCAACGTGTTCCTTTAAGCAGAAAATATGGGTAAAAATTAAGCCTCATTATTGCCCTTTTCATAATCAGGCATTCTAAAAATAAATATTATTGTGTGATTTTTTTAGCCAGGAGTGACTACAGACTTCATAGATGAAAAGATCCACGCTGCGTGTTTGGAAAACAGAGTCTACCCTTCCACGTTGAACTACAAGGGCTTTCCAAAATCAGTCTGCACCTCAATCAATAATGTGGTTTGCCACGGGGTACCAGACGATAGACCACTGGAGGAAGGCGATATCGTTAATGTCGATTTCACTGTAAGTATGAATACTAACAGAACACTTAGATTTCAGGGCCCAAAGCTTTGTACTGATGTTGACAAGGCCTCAAAATTTGATATGCTTGGTAATTACTTTCAAAATTAATGACAATAAAAACTTTTGGTTGGAAGCCGGCAGAAGCTTTCGATATGGAATAAAGCAATTTGAGAATAATTTCACCTAAAGCGGTTATAAAAAAAATGATTTATTTTTCCCCTCAAAATTTCAACATGATAAGCCTAACTTACAGTATCTCTCAGATTGTGTACTCCAATTACGAATATTCTTCATGCATGATTTGAGGCCACGCTTACAAGACTGTTGGTTTGCCAAAACTCAAATTATTTTTCTTTCTTTTATGCATTTCTGCCTTGTTGCCAACCTAATGTGTTATGTAATTTTCATGTAGTTGTTTTGCATAACTCCCTCTTGACATTGATATTCATCATTATTGTTACTATCATTATTTTCAATGTATTCCCCTTTAAGACAAATTCATAATATTTGTTCGTTTGTTGTTTTTATTTTTGCTGTAAACTGTTTGTCAGTGGGCTTTTCAATACAAGCTGAAAATGACCCCTTATTGGTTTGCTCCATACCATTGCTTCATTTTTATTTTCCATCCATTTTTAATTGTCTTTGCCTGAAATAATTCAGACACAGAAGTGTAGGTTCGAATGCTTGTAGGCAGGCATATGGTATTTTTTTTTAACAATATTGTTTTCAATCCTGTTTTCAATCCAAGGTTTTTATGGGTGGTTACCATGGTGATGTTTCTGAAACCTATGTCGTCGGTTCAGTGGACGGTGATGGCCAGCGTTTGATCGACGCGGCAAGACTGTGCCTGGACGAAGCTATCAAGAAGTGTGGTCCACAGGTACCCATCGCAGAAATTGGAAATACCATAGAGTAAGTTCAGCTTGTTTGTAGAATTGACAAAAGTTAATACTCCTGTCAAACATGAAACAATTAGCTCATGTTCACCTTCTTACCGTTTGACATTCTGACCATTAATTATTGTGGTTTTGACTGGTAGATAAACTTTGTCAGCCTGCAATATATTAAAACCGGATGTTAGAGCAATAGTTTGTGTCTGCTTTGACCTCTTAAAACCGAAGATAAACCGGATCGGGTTTAACTCTTTGCTGTCTGAACGCAAGGGGATTTTGTTTTTACGACCACCCCCCGCTGCTCGTAAAAGTTAAACCGGTGTCTAACTTAGTACGCTGTCTGAACATACCCTATGATACCAAGTAAGCTTGGGCGATATCGATTTATTTTATTCACGATATATCGACGACAATATATCGCAATATTCGATATAATCGCGATTTATTAAATTTGACATCACCAGTCTTCCAACTCCAAGTGAAAGTTGTAGAAGAGACAGTCATAGCATTAGAGAGGTGTTCTAATGACCTATTCTTCTGGTTTTACTCCAAAACTATGGGGTGCAAGATGTCTCAGCTAGGAAATACATCGTGATATTGCGATATTTAATCGATATCGCGATATATCACGCTATATCAATATTTCGATTAAAACCAAACCGAAACCAAACCAAAACCAAACCGATCCCATATCGAAATCGTTTCCAAATTAATATCGCGAACCAAAACCAAACCGATCCGATATCGAAATCGTTTCCAAATTAATATCGCGATATTCGATAAAATCGTGATATCGCCCAAGCTTAATACCAAGTGGTGATTGCAGCCTCTAGACAGTACACACCTACACAGTTACCCAGTTACTCACCATACAGATCATGTTTAATTTTCCTAAAATGTTTTGCTTCTTTACTTATCAGAATTGGCAAAGTTTTGATATAAAACATTAATAGGATACTCTCAGGTTCACTTATTAATAATAATAATAATAATAATAATAATAATAATAATAATAATAATAATAATAATAATAATAATAATAATAATAATAATAATAATAATAATAATAAACATTTCTATGGCGCTCTACAATTAACACAGCGCCTCACAAGAAAAATAAAATAACATAAGTAGAAAGCAAAACAAAAGAAAATTACAGGAGGCTCTCAGTGGGGAAACAAAAACGTTTTGAGAGACCGCTTGAAGATCGAAGTAGACTCTGCTTCTCTGACGTCACAGGGCAGTTGGTTCCAAAGCTTAGGAGCTGCATTGAAAAATAGATTGTCTCCAGCCTTTTTATAGGAGCGAGGAACAAACAAGCGTGTGACGTCAGAAGCAGAGCGGAGCCTCCTATTAACCATTTTGCATGATGAGAACGTTTGAAGCAAAGGAAAGATAGCTAGAATGTCATGTATGCCAGTTGTAAACAAACTTCCTAATTGTAAAAAAAAGCTTTAGCCATTATTGTACAATGTACTTCAAGGCAGTTTTCCTATACAAAAATAGAAGGGCCCATCTATAAGATGCACGGGAACAAGCCAGCAAGTCAATTTTGTTGTTATCTATTTTCTTGTCTAGATCAATAGCTCGTGCAGCTGGATTTCATGTGTGTCCTTCGTTTGTAGGGCATGGCATCGGCAGACTGTTTCACTGTAAACCAGACATATGGCATTATGGTAAGTACACTGTACCTAGTAGGAAGCAAGTTTTGACTTTCAATACTGAACTGCCAATTTAACCTCCCCTTCGTCTGGGTCACAGCCTTTGTGAAGGTGTTACCCAAAGATGGTAATTTAAATTGTCGTGCCAGTACAAAAGCATCTCACGATTTTGCAAAAATCTCATTGCGTACTTGTTTTGTGTGTACATCCAGGCTATATTAATCAATATAGAATTATTTCACAATTTCAAAGTTTTGCTCACTGTCAGTGCTATTTTAGGAGATACATGTTATTGCACTGTCAAACCAATACACAGCCAAATATCACTGGAATCGTAACAAGAATGCGCAATCACAAATCTAAATTGGCTACAAAAGTCTGCCAAAACTATTAAAGCTATATTATAAAGAATGGTTTGCAGTAACACCATCTTATGACTATCTCTAAATGAGTTGGGGCTGGTTCTGAAAAGAACCGTTGGTTTCAACTCAACGTTTCAGTATCGACGTTTCACTATGCTCTGATCATCTTCTGTAGAAAGCAGAAGACGATCAGAGCACACTGATCCAAACGTCGAGTTGAAACCAACGGTTCTTTTCAGAACCACCCCAACTCATTTAGAGATAGTAATTACATGGTGTTACGGCAAACCTTTTCCTTATCGCATTTCCACCATGCGTAATTTCAAATTCTACTTAAAGGCAGTGGACACTATTGGTAATTGTTAAAGACTACCCCTCACAGTCGGTGTACCTCAACATATGCATAAAATAACAAACCTGTGAAAATTTGAGCTCAATCGGTCATCGAACTTGCGAGATAATAATGAAAGAACAAAACACCCTTGTGACACGAAGTTGTGTGCGTTTAGATGGTTGATTTTGAGACCTCAAGTTCTAAATCTGAGGTCTCAAAATCAAATTCGTGGAAAATTACTTCTTTCTCAAAAACTTTGGCACTTCAGAGGGAGCCATTTCTCACGATGTTTTGTACCATCAACCTCTCCCCATTACTCGTCACCAAGAAAGGTTTTATGCTAATAATTATTTTGAGTAATTACCAATAGTGTCCACTGCCTTTAAAGCAATATTGCATCACAGCATGCTGTGCCCTAGCAGTTAAGAGCTCCAGACTCAGGCTCTGGTGTTTTTGATCAGCAGAGTATGGGTCCTGGACATGACACTTCTGTACTTGAGCTAGAAACTTTTCCATAATGACATTGTCCTTTGTATGGGACATTAAGAGACAGGTCCCTTGTACTAGGATTTGTAGTGCACATAAAAGAAACCCAGAACACTTAAAGACACTGGACACCTTTGGTAATTGTCAAAGACCAGTCTTCTCACTTGGTGTATCTCAACATATGCACAAAATAACAAACCTGTGAAAATTTGAACTCAATTGGTCGTCGAAGTTGCGAGATAATAATGGAAGAAAAAACACCCTTGTCACATAAAGTTGCGTGCATTCCGATGCTCGATTTCAGAACCTTAAAATCTAATTCTGAGGTCTCGAAATCAAATTAAAATACTTTAGTGGAAAATTAGTGGAGCAGTATATCACTACGTTTTATACTATCAACAGCTCTCCATTGCTTGTTACCAAGTGATTTTTTATGCGAACAATTATTTTGAGTAATTACCAAAAGTGTCCAGTGCCTTCATTAATGTGTTAGATTAGGGGTCAACACCAGTTACAACTTAGGTAACTATGGTGTAACTAATTAGGCTACAAAGGTCTACACACTTGAGGCTGAGCTGTCAAGGACCCTGGACTCAAGGACTGGTGTTTCTTATCAGCAGAGTGTGGGTTCCAGTCCCAGTCTTAATACCTGTGTTCTAAAGCAAGACACTTGATTGTTCCTAGCTAGGATCGGTAGGGCCAGATATAGTTGTAAATTCTTGTCATCTTTGTTTTCCTCATCCAGCCAATACTTATCCAGAGAGAATGTTACCAGGGATGGCATTTACTATTGAGCCAGTCATCTTAGAGAACACAGATTCAATCTTTATCGCGGAAGACAATTGGACAGTCTTAGCTCAGAGACACACCAGGTTAGTCAACCGATACTCTCTTCTTCTTCTTTTTCTTCTTCTTCTTCCTTTCTAAGGCAGCCCTTATAAATGAAGATAGTCGCACTGCCAGGAACACCGAGAAAACCCCTTGTCTTTGTGTACTGTTTTTTTTTTTACCTGAGTTGATAGTTATTGTTATAACAATCTACAGGACCTACTACTTTACAACCCATACAAAGGATAAAGCAATGGTTAAGTGTACAGCTTAAAGGCTTTGGGTACATTTTGTAGGACACAAAACACAGCGTCCACAGATTTACACTTAACTCACACAATTTGAAGATAATGATGGTAGAAAGCTTCCCTGTAAATTTTACTTGATGAGGTGCTGTAGTTTTTTGAGAACTGAGTAAACAAGTCACACAAAATACTCAGGACCTTTGAGAACACAAGTTTCATGACCGGGGACTCGAACCCACACTCTGCTGATCAGGTTAGCAGAGCTCGAGTTCACTGCTCTTAACCGCTCCTTCACAAGCAGTAAATAATAGTTCTTATATAACACATTTTCCAATAACTTCTCAATGAGCTTTACAATAGTGCCCTGGCCACTTCTTGTAGCTTTGTATTTATGGTGATGCACAGTGTCTGTAAACCTCCTGAAGTGTAACATATTGGAGGTTCTGAGTCTGCAGTAAGTGGAAACCAAGAGGACCAAGTAATTCTTTTAGGAATTTCCACATTATTTAAATCTCATCTTTTTAGACTTCTTTTTGAAAGTATTGGGAAACTTTCATCAGTGATAGACCTGTGATTTTTTTCTTGAAAGTAACTTTAAAGGGAAGATATACATTTAAAAATAATGGCAATAAGAATGTTTTGGTTAGAAGCCTACGACAGTGTTTGATAGCATAAAGCATTTTGATGAATATTTCACTCAGTAATGTGGTTATGGAAAAAGATGCCAGTTTTTAATGCTCAAAAATCTGAGAAGCGTTACCACGTAACTCTTCTTATAGATTGTGTATCTATTAGGGATTATACTTAAAGATGACTAAAACCGGACAAGTAGTGTGTCAAACATGCTGAATCAACTACATTAAACTGGGAAGAACTGCTCGCAGAAATAAATGCCGACTAGTTACAATTTACAAGGAAGTTCATGGTCTCACTCCAAACAACATCAGTCACCTGCAAGATAAACTACACCAACTTAAACTCACATGCCCATCTCATGAACTTAATTTTTAAATCCCCCAAACAAACAAGGACTGCTACAGACAATCTCTCTACCCGCACACTATCCCCCAATGGAACAAATTAACACCAGAAAGAAAATATGGCCCCAGATGTCCCAGCATTTGAGATCATGTTAGAAAAGTGCCAAATTTAGCGATGCATGTGAGACTGCAAGTCAACAGCCACATCTTCGGCGATTAGTCCAGTAAAAATGTAAAGATCAGATCAAGATATACTTTCTGCGTGGACATGTTCGCGCCTGATTTTGCGGCGATATCTCAAAAACGTAACCGCCTTTTCAAATGATATTTTTAGATGTTTGTTTCATTGTGTACATCTACATTTATATCGGATTTATAAAACAATCAAACAGTTAAAAAAAAACAAAGGTATACTTGCCTTTAAAATCACTGACTTCTCCCCGAGGAAAAAACACCTGTGCCATCTGTGTATCAAGTTCCCTTCTCGTCCAGATCTTCAAGTGGTTTTTGCTTGACTTGTTATTCGGACGAATCACGTCCTAGGATGTTGGTTTTTGTTTCTTGTCGCTTTTACAGTTTATACACCAGTATAGCAAACAGCAAACCCTCTTACCTTGCTAAAAGGCACTGGACACGTTAGGTAGTTGTCAAAGACCAGTCTTTTAACTTGGTGTGTCCCAACATTTACATAAACAATAAACCTGTGAAAATTTGAGCTCAATTGGTCATCCAATTTGTAAGAGAATACTGAAAGAAAAAACACCCTTGTTGCATTACTTTGTGTGCTTTGAGATGCATAATAAAAGGTTTCAGCTGAATTTGTTTATTACTTGAGTGAGAAATTACCTCTTTCTCAAACACTACGTTACTTCAGAGGGAGCCATTTCTCACAATGTTTTATACTGTCAACAGCTCTCCACTGCTCGTTTCCAAGTAAGTTTTTATGCTAACAATTATTTTGAGTAATTACCAAAAGTGTCCAGTGTCTTTAAGTAAATTTTACTTTGAGGAGTAAGACAAATGCCTGCCCAGTGAGACTCTGTGTTGGCTAACATGTGTTTTGAGGGGGTGATGAGGTTGGACAAACACAGTCTTCCCCGCTAGGTTTTTCTCAAAGGTAAACAATTGAGACAGAGGTTGAAGGAGCGTGGGCTGTTGTTTTTGGGGGGCCCTTGGTGAGTTGAATACAGTGTCAAATTGAAGTTAGTTCTTGGTTAATTATGTGTAGGATTTGTGTAGGTGTTCGGAAACCTACTTAAATTTTTGAGTGTCTTTTTTTTTTCCTTTTCTTTTTGATAAAACTTAATTTGAAGGAGACTTGTCATTTGTTAAACCAGGGCAGCATTTTACAGCAGTTTGGGTGCTGCAATACAGGAGGGTTTTACCTCCCCTGGTTGCAACTCCCATTTTGTATCCAATTTAGGTCTATAACTTAACTTATGTCTTAAAATTAAAAGGCCCTGTTCTTGTACATTATTCGGTACAAACTATGTGGGGAAAAGAATACCATTTCAAACTAGATAGCATGTGTGAGAATATTCAATCAAAATGAGGTGGAATTATGCATTAAGAACAGTGAAAGGTCAGCATTTTGTCCGTTCTCGATACAATAACTGCTTTAATAAAATTCCAACAATTTGATTTTTAAATTTTTGCCCATTATTCGCAGCACCTGTTTACAACCTGAATACTTAGCAGGCAGTTTGCCTATTGATTTTTTTTTCTGATTTATTTTGAATACTAATATAGGTTTTCTCTGTCAAATTAGGCAAATGAGCAGTCAATTTCATTTTCATGCCTTTGAATTAAAGCTGTTTTGCCTTTTCAGTTGTTACTGCATTTCAAATTCCGAATTCGGCCATTCAATTTCGTTTTAAGTACAGTCAAATTCCTTTAGAACTCTGTTCAATTTTGCGTATCGTCATTCATTTTCGTGACACACACACCTCAAGAAGCGTCTGCGAATTTGGATGCTGCTTTGATGATTTCTTAAATTGAATGATTATTTTGTTAAATCGAATGACGCAGCATTACATTTGGCTTATCATAAAACGAAATCGAATTACCCTTTTCAGTAGCATTCAATTTCGTGCGAAATGGAACAGCTTGATTGTTAAATTGGATGCTCATTTGCCGAAGTTGACCAAGAAAACCTTTATTGACTGATTAACTTTGGCTGAGAAGAATCTAACGATTATTTGCTGAACAAATAAACCGCACAATATATTGACATCACTACAGCTGCGTACTTGACTCAGAAACAAATACCAACATTTGTTATGACATGCCACTTATTGTTATCAACATCAACATACTAAAAATAGAACGGATGTTTCATTAGTTATCGTACGCACTATAATTAATCTCAACACCTCTCTAGGGAATGCTTAATGCTTGTTGGGTAATTGCTTCCTTTCTGGCCCCTGGCTTCCTTCTCTAGCCCTCTTCCCATCACCCCCCCCCCCCCCTCCTCCCCTTTCCTAACAACTGTATCTTTGCCTCCCCCCTTATATCTTTCTCCTGCCCCTCCCATCTTTCTCCTACCCCTCTCATCTTTCTCCAGCCCCGCTCTTCCTTCTACAGCCCTTCTTCCTTCTCCCGCTCCTCTTTCCTTAAGCCCCTCTTCCCCCATTTCTCAACCCTTTCTCTTCCTCGCCTCTTGCTCAACCTCTTGCATTTTTCTCCCCCCTCTCATCTTTCTCCAGCCCCGGTCTTCAGTCTACAGACCTTCTTCTTTCTCCGGCTTCTCTTCCATTCAGCCTCTCCTCCCCTATCTCCATTCCTTTCTCTTCCTCGCCTCTTTCTCAACCCCTTGCATTTTTTCTCTCTCACCCCCTCTCATCTTTCTCCTGCCCCTCTCATCTTTCTCCAGCCTTTTTTCCTTCTCCGGCTTTCTTCCCTTTACCCCTTCCTCCTTCTCCACACCCCTTCCTCTTCCTGCATCCTTCTCAGCCCCGCCCCTTCTTCTCTGGCCCCTCTCCACTTGTGCCCCTCCTCTTTCTCCTTTTCCCCTCCCTCCCCCTCTTCCTCCCCTTCTTCTCTTGCCCCTCCTCAGCCCCTTGCATTTTACCACACCTATCCTCCCTCGCATTTTTCTCTTCTTCTTCCTGCATCCTCCTCAGCCTCTCACATCCATCTCACACACAAAGTCAACGCTTATCTTGTTCGCTTTTTTTCCCAATCATATCTTAACGGTTAGGCTTATGCACAAGTTCAAACCACTTCTTTTCAATCACGATACATTCCGTTTCATTTCAACAAATTGAAAAAACAGACAGCAGCCCGACAGCAAGCTGGATTAACGGATTTAGAAAAGAGACAAAATAACACATAATATTATATCACACAGATTATTGAATACTTAATCGGCACATCTGGTGAAATATTCTCGCGACATTGATATCAATATCCCAGAGATTTGGCAACACGGTGACAGATTGGGAGCCATTATGGAAAGATTTATTATTATTCTGAAATTTAAAGGAACTATTGTGGCTGGGTGATCTAGTGCACATTTTATCAAGTTTTGTTTTTGCAGAATGTAGGTTCGAATCCCGGCTTTGCCGTTCGTGATGCTTGCCTTTGCCTCTCTGGAGCGAAATAATTTACTGCAATTTATGTGTCTGTTTAGTGGTATTGAAGGGTGTGGTTCTTACATGCACTCGTATGAGAAGAGAAAGTTATTAATTTTGGTTTTTACCCATACACGGAGAAGGTTAGTTTCCCCTGTAAGGAGATTAATAGACCCCCCACACTTAGACTTACTTAAAGCCATTATACACTTTCGGTAAACAGTATTGTCCAAGTCCCACACTTTGTGTATCACAACTTATATATAAAATAACAAACCTGTCAAAATTTAGGCTCAATCGGTCATCGGAGTCGGGAGAAAAAAACGGGAAAACCCACTCTTGTTTTCGCACGTTTCGCCGTGTCATGACATGTGTTTACTATAAATCCGTAATTCTTGCTATCGAGAATTTATATTGTTTTAATGTTTTCTCAAAAAGTAAAGCATTTCATGGAACAATATTTCATGAGAAGTCTTTCACCATTACCTTCTGCAAACCCTGTAAATTATTTGTAAATCTGTGAACTTTTTTTTTTTTCTGTACCGAAAGGGTCCAATGGCTTTAACGACTTGGAATGATCTTAAAGTAAAAAAATTTTTGTTCTTACAGCACATTTTGTGCTTTTTAATGATTCTTGTATGGAAATTTATCACCTTTAATAAATACAGACCTTCAGATATGTTTCTGTAATAATTTCTTCATGTGTTATTCATTCATATTGGACATGTGCTAGTTGCTCAAGTGTTTCGTGTGAAAGCAGTCCCAGGAGTTTCATTTCATATCAAATGATTTATAAGCATCAGGGGATCAACTTGACAGTAATTTAATACTTTGCTTTTTTGTAATCCAACAGGGTGTTTCCTTCTATACTACTTTTTCTGAAATGTTTTCATATTGTCAATTTCACTTTTTGAAAATTGTGTTTCCCCCTTACTTCTCAAGTCAATACGAAGAAAAATTGTCAAAAAGCTTCATTTTGTATCAAACGATTACCATTAGAAATCAAATTGACATTAATTTAATACTTTACTTATGATAATCCAACAGGGGTTTTCTTTTTATTGGCTTATGGGATCAAACATCAGACCATTAACTATTTTTCACACTTTTTAATTTTACAAGCTGTGGTCACATTATTCTTGAGATGCTTAAAATGATTAACATGTGGTTACTATCTGACTTGTTAATTGCTTTTTTAGATCAGCCCAGTTTGAACATACTGTTCTCGTCAATGATTTTGGGGTTGAGGTCCTCACAGCTTTCCCCCAGGAATACTACGAGTCCGGGTCGAAAAGCACAATGCCGTCATCAGCTTCGTCGGGTTCGAGCAAATCATCCGAGAACAAGGAGAGTTCGGAGGGACACGATGATAAAAAGGAATGGAAATTTGACTGATGTTGTGAGTTTTGCTCTGACTGATCAGTTAGTTGTGGTTTGAACCCTGTCAAGGTAACCGCTGATTTAGAAATGACTAGAATAAGTATTGTCGTCTAGTTACTGAAGCATTAAATCTTGATTTGTGCAGTTCATAGTCATGGCTGTTAAACCAATGTTTGTATGAGAGAGATTGGCTGTTGCCAGCTCGGTTGATATTCCCTTGTGGGAGTCTGCTGAGTTCCCTTCTTTAGAGGGAGATTATCCAAATGAACATACAATCAAACATTTTTATTTTGAGCAACCAATCTCAATGACCCAAGGAAGTACGTGTCCACTTGAACAACTCCTGGGTCATAAAAGACTCGATGCCAGAGGCCCGACCCATTTTGGGGTCAGTCTCCTCGAAAAGTGCGTTACAATGACTGAAAAATGGATCAAACTCATTCTGAACCGGGCTAAAATCCCCCTTTTTAACCAGATTATGAGTCAGTCTGACTTATGAATAGACCAGGCCTCCTGGAAGTTTTTTTCCTTGATAATTTTGTCTAGTAACACAGTCCATTGTCGTGTCATTACAGTATATTAACCTTGTCTTATTCAATCTGTACCTGTGAGAAGAAGTACATACATTCATAAATTCCATTAAATGTTCCTACGATTTTGATATAAAGAGAGAAAAATTGATAGCCATTTATAACATGTTAAATAAATTTGCAAAACTTATTAAAGTTCCACCACCGGGCTCCAAGCAACTTCTGATTAGTTTTCATGAAGTTAGAAAATTTAGTAACTTCACACTGCATGAAAGTAGACCATTGTCAAATTGTTGAGGGGCATCCCTTGGCAGGCAAAACTGCTTCAGTTGTATAAGAATTTTGTACGATTATATGATTATTACCATGTTAATTAAATTGAGATTTGCCCTTCATGTTAATTCAACAGTTTATAAAAATGATGAAAAACCAAAGGTTCAATAAAACATTCAATAAAATAACAGAGTTTTGAGATGTGTATAAAGTCTGCCTGTGAGAAGCCCAGGCTCTGTGTTTGACTCTTTTATAAACACGTGAAGCATGTGGTGTCACAGTTATGTGATGTCACAGTTGACATGTTATGTCACATTTTACAAATGATGTCTCAGTTTACATGTGATGTCACAATTTCCATGTGATGTCACAGTATCCATGTGATGTCACAGTTTACATGTGATGTCACAGTTCACACGTGATGTCACAGATTCCATGTAATTTCACAATTTACATGTGATGTCACAGTTCACACGTGATGTCACAGATTCCATGTAATTTCACAATTTACATGTGATGTCACAGTTCACACGTGATGTCACAGATTCCATGTGATGTCACAGTCTCATGTGATGTCACAGTTTACATGTGATGTCACAGTTTCCATGTGATGTCACAGTATCCATGTGATGTCAAAGTTTACATGTGATGTCACAGTTCACATGTGATGTCACAGATTCCATGTAATTTCACAATTTACATGTGATGTCACAGTTCACACGTGATGTCACAGATTCCATGTGATGTCACAGTTTCCATGTGGTGTCACAGTTTACATGATGTCGCAGTTTCCATTTGATGATAACACAGAAGTTTACATTGTTTGAACAGGTATATAATTGCTAACAATCTATCAAATGTTTGTTTTGTTTATTTTCAATCTGAAAGCTGGCTGATAAAAAGTCCTTACAAGTCAAATTGATAGAAACTTTTACATCTAAATACTGCCATAAGTCCCGGGGAATAGCATTGCTTATTCTTATTGGAGCAATCAAAATAAGGATAATACACGAGCATGCACGAAATCCATGACATGATATGACATATTAATGGCATAAATGTTCTTTATTGATTTCGCCAAGACCTGACCACCTAATTTGAAAACAAACAAAGAAATACATATAGGATTTATCATGTATTGAAAACAAGAGGATATGAATTAAGTCTAGTTGGTATGACACTGCTCTAGAATTGCAAAGGTCGTGGGTTCGAATCCCACCCGAGTAATATGCCTGTGATTTTGTTTTCACAGAACTCGTAAACAGTGCTAACAGACATTGGTGTATATGGGTAAAAAACAAAACGAATAGTCTTTATCTCCGATGCAAATTTAACATCTATTAAAATGAATTAAGTCATTCTTTCAAAATGAACTTATTGTATTATATTATATATTATACTTTTAAATGATATCCCATGTGCGAACCTCCCCTTGAACACCATGATTGATGGCTAACCACCAAACATGACAAGCAGATGCCGTTGTATATTTATATGCAGAGATTGTCTATACCATCCCCTAGTATTCCCAACAATTTGACGGCTAAACTAAATAGTCAAAATGTAGGATCCTAATTAGGATGTTGAAAACTGATACATGTATTTGCATATCGCCCGATCTGATTATTTTCGTTTTGCAAGGTGCCTAGTAGACATGTGATTTTGTTTAACACTTTGTGACCTTAATTATAAGACGAGAGCTTTATTTCTCACTGTGATGGGCTGGTAGACATACAACAGTTCTTTTTACGAAGAATGAATGCATCCTCATAATTTTTATCTATAATTTTTAAAACAATACATTTACCACTTTTATGGTCCAGTAACCCATCCTTTCATACTAAACATCCTTTGTCCTCGCCACTTTACTCCTATTGGTTCATAGCCACCAATTGTTTCTGAAATAGAAACTTTGATTGGCTGGTATTTTCCCGCTTCTTTCTGGATCCTTTCCTTAATCCCTTTCCCCTCTCTTTTTCTATAAATGGATATGTATTTGTTTGTACTTGTGTTATGCCTCTGAAGAAGGCTAAGGCCACTTACCCTATTCATTATAATGTTAAAACTGGTATATGCAAATCAGCCGTTCTGGTTGTTTTTGTTTAACACTTTGAGTAACCTTTACAGAACGAATTATTATTTATTAATATTATTATTATAAGATAAGTCGAAGAAACAAGATATTGTAGATTTTTCTTCAAACATCTTCTCGAAATATCAAGTATCCAAAAATGAATTTTCACCGGATCGGGTGACCACATTATGGCTTGGGTGTCTACTTCAGTGGACTCTGTCGGCAATTGTGAAGGGTTGTGTGTGGTTAAATTTTAGTTTTGTCATGGAAAGTTCCCTGAGATTCGTATGTTTTTTTGTTGTGCCCCCCCCCCCCCCCTCCCGCAATTTGCTTTTCTTCGGTTTCTTAGAATTGTCATCCTCAAACATTTTTTTTTTTTTTTTTAGGATTCCGTTTTTTTAATCAGAAAACAAAATTTCCCCATTGAAAAGCACAACGCCAGTGGCAAGTTTAGTGTACATAAAAAAAATTCCCATCCTGATTGGCAGCCATTTTTTTAAATTTCCGCTAGCCCTCTATAGTACATTTTCTTTTAATGAAATCAGTAAAGCTGTAAATACTGTCTTATATTATTTATGCGCCTAATTTGCATAAATATAGAAATTCTTGTTTTGAGTAATCAATCGAAAGTATTTTTTTGACGCAAAAGTGTCGGCCATTTTGGATTTTGGCAGATTGCAAAATAGTTCAGATGTGTAACAAATTATTATTACAAAAGGTATCCAGTGCCTTTAACTCAAGGGTTACAAAAAGCACACGTTTTGGAATTTGCTCCCTGTTATATTAACAATGTCGGGGTGTCATGGCCGAGCGGATAAGAGCACCGAATTCCAGCTCTGGGGATATTGTTCAGCAGAGTGTGGGTTCGAATCCCGGTCGTGACACTTGTGTTCCTGATCAAGACACTTACCTATAATTGCTTCTCTCCACCTAGGGGTAAATGGGTACCTGTGAGGGCAGAGTTGGTTCTTGTGATGGGTTAGCTTTGATGCGCTACATATTAATTGGCGGCACAGGCTGTATACTCCCCAGGGAGCTGAGATGGTTTTTAAGGAATGATTTAAGGCCCAGTGACCAGGGGTAATAATGTTGAAGCGCCATGAGCGTCACTGCGTGACGGACCTGAGCGCTATATAAGAAGCAACTATTATTTATTATTATTATTTAACAACTAATACAAATTCAAAAGTGCATTCCCAAAAAGATGGTAAAAATTTCTTCCATAGAGATGTGTACAAATCGTGCCTGCAGACAGTCCGTAACTCTGCGGCTCTTTTATAAATACGTGTTGTCACACCTGAGACCTCAGCAGTTTTTTCTCTCAGATGGCATTAGACAATGCTTCCAATGCCTTTCAAATCACTGAGCAATAAACCAGATAAGCCCGTGAAGAAAATAAGTGACGTAATTTGGTCCGTTTTACGTATCAGTTAATGCAAACATATGAAAATACGTACAAACACCGACCCTTTATTATTATTATTATTTTTTGTTTAATCTTCGGACCGTCAACAAAATAATATTGACAAGGAGTAGTCCATGTAAGTACAACGTTGAAAAACTGTCATCAAAAGATGGGTCTTTTACAAGCCCCAGGTCAAAGTCCCACAAAGCTGTCTTGAAGAAAGTTCTGCTAAGCAATAAATTACAGACTGCGGTACCAGTCGCATCAATTTTAACTGTATGGTGTTCTGGCTGGTAATCTATTATTGTTCAGCACACATTTTTGTGCTGAGTAAGTTTTTGTGATTACAGGCTTTATGAGATTGGACACATCTGGGCCCCGATTTCATAGAGCCCGTAAGCACAAAAACTTGCTAAGCATAAAATAATCTTGCTTAGCGAAACATGCTCACCATGCAGAACACCATACAGTTACCATTGCTGCGATTGGTACCCCACTAATATCTTGCTTAGCAAAGACATTCGTTAAGCAATATGTCTCTGCTTAAGTAGCTCTTTGAACTTGGACACAGCTGGTCCCTCCTTACGTTGATGGTCGGTCATGTCCATAATTCACGCTGCGGACCGAGAGATGGAAATAATGGGCTCGACGGACACTGATGAGCGGCGGTGATTGGAATGCGATTCTCCCGGGAAACCCCATCCCCCGTGACCGCTCAGAATCCATTTAGATTCCCGGTAAGGAAATCCAGTGGTGAATGAAAGTAATCTATTATGAGCCAATGCTGGAAATACGAACCTTTCAAATGAAATGAATACCTCCTTTTAAAAGTTCTATACTTACCTTCGAGATCGCTGTGGTGCCCTTTTCCCATACATCTATTTGTTCACGTTAAGATTTATATACGGAGGCCTTAAAGGGACATTGGGAGAAAAACAACAGAACAGTCTTAAAGGCAGTGGACACTATTGATAATTGTCAAAGACTAGCCTTCACAGTTGGTGTATCTCAACATATGCATAAAATAACAAACCTGCGAAAATTTGAGCTCAATCGGTCATCGAACTTGCGAGATAATAATGAAAGTAAAAACACCCTTGTCACACGAAGTTGTATGTATTTAGATGGCTGATTTCGAGACCCCAAGTTCTAAATCTGAGGTCTCGAAATTAAATTTGTGGAAAATTACTTCTTTCTAGAAAACTATGGCACTTCAGAGGGAGCCGTTTCTCACAATAATTTATACCATCAACCTCTCCCCATTACTCGTCACCAAGAAAGGTTTTATGCTTATAATTATTTTGAGTAATTACCAATAGTGTCCACTGCCTTTAAGTATGACTTATATCTTATAACTATCATTTAGAACAAGTCATAATATGAATGATATCCAATAATTATGAATAATCACAAGTTATACTTATGACTTGTATATCATAACTATAAGTCGTAATTGTGTCTTGTGCCAAGTAAGTCACATTTATGAGATATGTAAGTCTAATGATTTGTACTAAGTTATGAGATGAGAGATAAGTAATATTTATGACTTGTCATAAGTTAGAATTACGAGATGATAGTCATAATAATGAGAAGCAATGCATGTTATTGTATTATTTTATTTTTCTTTCTGTTTCAATGTCCCTTTAATGCTACCGTAGCTTTTAGTTTGAATTAAATGCAAAGGGAATGTTAGGTTGCCATGCTGATGCATCGTGACTGTTGATAAAAGCATATAATGGTTGTGCTTAGTTGCTTAAATGTTAATATTATTTAGTCAAACACAGGCCTTCTAAGTTTCCTTTATCTTTATTAAAGGGATAATACATTTCCAAAAATGTTTTCCAACTGTTTTCAAAAAGCACACCATACAACCAACTTGTCATCAAATTAGATGGTCACATTGTGGTCACGTTTATGCAAAGCTTAATGTATTGTTAGGGATTTTTGAGCACGACGATATCGCGATAATATCGACTGTTGCAGTATTGGTATGAGCAATGGCGATTTGGGGATTGACTGCTGTTATAATCCGACACCCCTATGTTCCGACAACCTTATCGTGTTCACAAGCTTAGGTTGGGGTTAGGGTAAAGGTGTCTTGGCCGAGCGGATAAGAGCACCGAATTCAAGCTCTGGTGATTCTGTTCTGCAGAGTGTGGGTTCGAATCCCGGTCGTTACACTTGTGTCCCATGAGCAAGACATTTAACTATAATTGCTTCCCTCCGCCCAGGGGTTGGGAACCTGTGAGGGCAGAGATGGTTCTTGTGATTGATTTAGCCGAATAGCGCATAATTATTTGTTGCACAAGGCTGTATGTTCCCCCAGGGAGCTGCGATAGTTTAAGGAATGATTTAAGGCCAGGGGTGGTAATTTAAAGCGCGTTGGGACGCCCTTCGGGTGTGAAAAAGCGCTAAATAAAAACAGAATGTTATTATTATTATTATTATTATTAAATATGAATAGAAAATACACTAGGGGTGTATAAAAATTAGGTGTGTCGGAACATCTAAACCATTTGTTTCGCCAAAATTGATGGATGAATGTGCATGCTTGTATAAACTTTACAATAAGTGAGGTTTCCAATTGAAAATAATGATTTGTTTTTATATTTACTCTAACCTCCTGTCTTTGACTCTAAATTATTTCCAAATATTTCCTTGACATTGAAATTGTTTACGACGCAATAGTTTGTCCTCCAGACGTATTCCATGATCGCTAGGGAGATGTTTTTGAATCGATTGAGAAGGGAACCGCAGGTGGCCTGAGTCAGTTGCAGATGAATGACTCGGGCTGACGGGGTTGGTTGAGAGCTTAAACAAACTCACCACTAAATACATTAGGTTATAATTACATTAGTATGTTATTCACGTGGTGTTTTGTTGAACGTGAATTCCAGAAAACAAACATGTTTTGTATATTGTTGATTCCAGGGCCTTGTTTCACAGAGCTGCTTAAGCATAAAAAGCAGCTAAGCATTAAAGACTTATGCTTACCGGAATAAGGTTACCAGCCAAACTGCAATGTATTGTGTATGCAAGTTGTCACTGGTATCCTGCCCATTTCTGCTAAGCAGGACATTTTTAAGCTATATTTTCTGTTTGAGCAGCTCTGTGAAATTTGGCCCAGGTTCCTTTATATCATCAGCGGGTTTTTTTTTCGTTGTTTTTTTCGTTGTTTTCCTGTCTTAAACAGAAGGATGTTCTTTTGGAATCACTTTTTAAATTAATGGCAGTAACAACTTTTGGTTTAGATTTTGGGTACCCACAGCAGCTTTCAGTAATAATAGAGTAATTTAAAAAACATTTCGCTTCGAAGTAATATGGTTATATGAAATATATCAGTGATGCTTCTCATATTGTGTATTTCAATTGCGGATATTCTTCCTGCGTGGACATAACCACTTCCGAATTTTCTGATTTTTTGGGGGTCAAATGGCTCTTTTCAGACAAATTCTTGCGAAGTAAAAAATCATTGAGACTCGCTCTGTTATAGGCGACTATTCGGTTAAAATAACTAAAGATGCACTGCATATCTTTGAAGGCACGGATGACGGGTGGAACTCATCTTATATGAATGAGCAAAATATAATTACGCATATCAAGAAGAAACTATAAATAATTAGTTTCTCCTGAAGACGAGCAGAGGAAACGTCGAGACCAAACCGGCTCTTTTTAGAGCCAACACCAACTCATAAGAGATTTACACATGGTTCCCGCAAGTTTACTATTTACTCATAGTTTCTTCTTATTTCTCCACACCATGCTAAGCAATACTTATATTACGGATATCATATTTAGTTAGGGCGGGGTCATACTATAAGTAGGTCTACCGGCTTTCATGCTTGACTTATGGCGTTACGCTTTTAACGGAATTAAAGGAACACGTTGCCTTGGATAGGACGAGTTGGTCAAAACAAAAGCGTTTGTAACCGTTTTCTATAAAATGCATATGGTTGGAAAGATGTTTTAAAAGTAGAATACAATGATCCACACAAGTTTGCCTCGAAATTGCGTGGTTTTCCTTCTACTGTGCGAACTAACATGGTCGGCCATTTATGGGAGTCAAAATTTTGACCCCCATAAATGGCCGACGTGTTAGTCGACAAGGTAAAAGGAAAACCACGCAATTTCGAGGCATGTTTGTGTGGATCATTGTATTCTACTTTTACAACATCTTTCTACCCATATGCATTTTATAAAAAACGGTTACAAACGCTTTTCAAAGACCAACTCGACCGATCCAAGGCAACGTGTTCCTTTAAGATGGTCCTTGTAATGGACATTGCTAATTAGCAATTTGATTTAGTTCACGTATTTGATTTCACTTCGGCTTGTGGGTGTTTTTATTCGGTGTTAATATCTATCCACCAACTCAGTTTGTTAGATTGTCAACGCCGGTTTGTCTGTTAGATTAGACGGAATATTGTTTTCATTTGTCATGTTATGTTTTCTTGGCCTTTAATTAGGTTCCTACATCCACAACAACTCCCCAATCCATCTCATTTGACTTTCAAGATAGACAAGATAGACATTGTGGAGTGATTCGTTTAGGTAGGAGCAGGAGTTGTACTTGTGTGGTGTTGAGACATTGTGTGATGCACCCCACAATGTTTTAACAGGACATGTTGATCATAATATAGACAACACCTGATGGGGAAAGCCCACAATGTCGCTCTTTTAAACATCTTAATTATTTTTGCCCAAGCCAGATATATTTATTCAGGTCGTACACGGTCGCATCTGATTCTTAAAATTGTTGTTGTTGAGATACCGTAAAACAAATTATTTTGAGTGAACTTGGGACAGTACTTTTTAAAGCCACTATACCCTTTCGGTACAGGAAAACAAAAGTTCACAGATTTACAATAATTTACAGGGTTTACAGAAGGTAATGGTGAAAGACTTCTCTTGAAATATTGTTCCATGAAATGCTTTACTTTTTGAGAAAACATTAAAACAATATAAATTCTCGTTAGCGAGAATTACGGATTTTTTTTTAAACACATGTCATGACACGGCAAAACGCGCGGAAACAAGAATGGGTTTTCCCGTTATTTTCTCCCGACTCCGATGACCGATTGAACCTAAATTCTCAAAGGTTTGTTGTTTTATATATTAGTTGTGATACACAAAGTGTAGGACTTGGACAAAACTGTTTACCGAAAGTGTATAATGACTTTAAGCCAAGACAGATTCAGACAAAACTGACGGGGAAAGAACTTGCTGTATGCTTTATCACATCATTCCTTCTCTTTTTTGTTTACACCCTATACCCGGAGCGGCACCCCTCAATCTGTGTTTTCTTTAAATATTATCTAAGAATATTTGTGTCATTCTCAAGTAAGACATAGATTTAACACCCGAGAGTTTTTCTTCTATCTGAGCTCCTCGAATCCCACCAAAGAGGTCCCTGAAGATAGTTTAAAATTTGTCATTCGAGGCTAAACACTCGAACTAATGTAGAGTGCACTTCTTCGTATCTTTATATAGCAGACTCTCTCGCGAGGTGTCTGTGAACCGGGTTACAACATCATTCGAATCAGATAAGGGGCGTCTGGGGACTGCTCCTTGAAGGTATAGAAGCAATTATGATCCCCATGCAGAGAGAGGGGAGGGGGTGGGGATCCATGCTGTTGTCGACCCCAGGGCAATCAAACCAAATCTGATTTACAAATCATTGGATGGCGAACATAATACCAATGGCAGGTCCACTTTGAGTATACTTGAGGTGCAGGAAAATTCAAGCTCGGGTGTTTTATTTTTTATTTTTATTTTTTTATGTCTTGAAAACCATTTTGTTGTAGTTAATATGTTAATAGTTAATTACTTATCTAGAACAAGCATGGAGGTAGTATCAGGGTAGGCTACTCGTGATATCACAAGTGGAGGGCAGAAGCCGGGCTTTAAAAAGTGATCCTACTCAAAAATTACAAAGTCTCCCAGCCTCTTTTAAATCAAATCGAAAATATTTTCTTACTTAATACTAAAGTAAAGTTAAATCTGTATCCCGATTCAAACGAAAAACAAAGCATGAGTCAAAATGACCGTACTTTGTTATTGCATCATATTGTATGAACTGTCCAAAATTATCCACTCATCACATTCGGTTCTATTTCCAGTTTCACGTCTGTATATGACGTCATTATATTTATAGAGTGAACTTTGAGTAACCTCTACAGGAATTCGTGCCATGCAAAAGAGCTGCAGTTAATATCTAAGGAATGCGAATTGTATATTTTGTTGAACTGTACTTTTTATTTATTACAGTCTTATGTCAGCTCTATCACGGATTGACAACAATTAAAGCTGTGCCTCTACCCATATTATTCCATTATGAAAGAATTAAATTTAATATTCAATTCGATATTTTGTTTCAAAGTTTGAGACAAGGGTACAACAATGTATTGCTATTGGAAAGTATCCATATGTCTTCCAAAATAATTACACGCGTGACTACAGGGAGAACAATGCAAGACCTGGGCCTAATTTCATAAAGCCTGTAAGCACGTAAATTTGCTAAGCATGAAATTTCTTCCTTAATAAAAAACAGGATTACCAACAAATTTTCACGTGATTTTCAGGATAAGCAAATAACAGCTGAATGCTAGTAATAAGCAACATGCAACAAATTAAAATTTTGTTGAGGAGCTTGCTTTTATCAAGGAAGACATTTCATGCTAAGCAAATTTGTGTGCTTACAGACTTCATGAAATTGGGCCATGTGACCTTGTTTGTCAACAATAAAAAAGCACGAAAATATTGCTGTGGTTCGTTTCGTATTTTTCAAGTTAGCGTATTTGTCAAACCGATCAGAAAGTTTGAACCTCATTTCATAACGCCTATATCGGTCATAGGTCACAATATTCCCCGTCGATGTAGTTCAATGAACTTGTAAATCAACTTCAATTTCAACACCAGAAACATTATCCACGATTTCCTACTCCACGGGGATGGGGTTCGACCGTGAATGTTTTAGCCGGAGAGAGAGACGCGATTGACTGGGGGTTTTATCCACAAGGAAGCCAAATTGTTGGGAGTTCTTCGGAAGTGCCCTTGCGATTCAGTTCGTATCGGTGTTGGGATGCCCCCGAGCCTACTTGGTAGATTGATTACTTTAGACTGTATGTGGATTCTCATTATGGATGCCTGGATGGGTTTCGAGTGGTCTCCAATGGGTACGGTAGTGCTTGATTCACGGTGCAAAGCCTGTCCTCTGTAAGATATCATTTTGCTATCGTACCCCGATAGCGCTTATGGTAACCCATATAACGATATCTCCCATCATGACATCTCTATGGATTCGAGTCGTCTCCAATGGGTACGATAGTGCTCGATTCACGGTGCAAAACCTGTCCTCTGTAAGATATCATTTTGCTATCGTACCCCGATAGCGCTTATGGTAACCCATATAACGATATCTCCCATCATGACATCTCTATGGATTCGAGTCGTCTCCAATGGGTACGATAGTGCTCGATTCACGGTGCAAAACCTGTCCTCTGTAAGGTATCATTTTGCTATCGTACCCTGATAGCGCTTATGGTAACCCATATAACGTTATCTCCCATCATGACATCTCTATGGATTCGAGTGGTCTCCAATGGGTACGGTAGTGCTTGATTCTCGGTGCAAAGCCTGTGTCCTCTGTAAGGTATCATTTTGCTATCGTACCCTGATAGCGCTTATGGTAACCCATATAACGTTATCTCCCATCATGACATCTCTATGGATTCGAGTCGTCTCCAATGGGTACGGGTAGTGCTTGATTCACAGTGCAAAGATTGTCCACTGTATAACTTATCATTTGCTCTCTTACCCCGATAGCACTTACGGTAACCCATATCTCCCAACATGATATACAAAAAAAAAATCACCATATAAGGGGTCTTTGCATCTGGTCAGGAAAGTCTTTTGCAAGTGTTTTGCCAGA
Source organism: Asterias amurensis (assembly GCF_032118995.1). Taxonomy (NCBI): domain Eukaryota; kingdom Metazoa; phylum Echinodermata; class Asteroidea; order Forcipulatida; family Asteriidae; genus Asterias; species Asterias amurensis. The sequence goes on along the minus strand of NC_092652.1, from coordinate 24,211,331 downwards.
TTTGTGAAGTGTCCTCGCTCATCTGATCAGGCCATTAACTGGGCTTGACAAAGAAACAATTAATGGGAAACCCAACCGATGTGGCCGTAAAATGGACGCTCGCGGTGATGTTGATGGGATTTACGTGCCGTGAATTTGAATCTCAGCCCGGGTCTGTAGCAGCCATTGAAAGGTACTCTACTCAACATTATGTGACGGCACAGACTGCGCTAGTGCTGCGGAAGTGATGCAAGCTTTGGAAGCCAAAAACAAAACACGCCTAAAGTTCAGGGACCGATATCAATTCTCATAAAGCAATTGTACATTTAGCTTCAATGATATGACTTGCGATTGCTTTTGAAGAAAAGTACTTTTTAAGTGTTTTGTTCGAAAGCATAAATAGAATGATAAAAGCAGCAGGAAGGATTCTTGGGGAGTCGCGGCCGCTTGTTGACACAGCATATGGGGATCTGCTGGCTGGCAAGCTAACAATGCTACTGAATGATGCTAACCATCCGCTTCATGATGCGCTTGCCAGCAAGCTGATCCCTAGGTCTGGTCGTATGCGACCGCTACCCATCCTCCTGTATCCCTCGTGCAATAACACACCACAATCTCAATTTTAAACGTTAATTATAATTTATTGCACAGGCTCCAGTAGTTTTCCTCTCAATTTTAAAAGTTTATTATAAATTTATCGCCCAGTCTCCGGTATTTTTCTTATCGCTTTTTAGTGTTTTTTTTTTTCTTGTAATTGTATAGCCATTGTCTGTTTTGTAATGTTTTTAATGTGTCAATGTTTTTACTGTATGCGAGCATTTGAATTACCCTTTTTGGGATCTAATAAAGATTATTGTGTTGTATTGTAAAGAAGAGTAGGCCTAGATATATTTTTTATTGTTGTCCCTTGTCTTTGTCCTTGTTTGTCCTACGTCCATGTTACCGTACCTTGGTTGCACCATACTAAAATGTTTGTCTATCCATAGGTTAGGAAGCAAAAGCATCTCGCTTAACCTTATACCTAAATGGTGTCTTTTAATTGCTGCTCATTATTGAACCATTGTGTACCTAATAAATTATCATAGGCCTACCTCATACTATACTGCTTTTGTAATTTTGACATTATTATTATTATCATTATTTTATTTGCCATTACTCAGTACAAAACAAAATACAAGACAATATACCCCGAGATGGGCTAGGGTCAACAAAAGCAAATACATACTATGATCCGTAGATCTGTTGCCCCACATCTGGGGTGCACAATAAAATTAATATAGATTTAACATAATATAGTACGCAAAGCAATAATAAAAGCAGATAATTATACAACCAATAGTAAATAATAAATATCTAATAATAATAAAAAATAAGTAAGTAAAAATAACAGATAAGGTAAAGATAAACAAAAAAGGAAGTAAAAGAGTTAATAAAACGTAAACTAGTAGATAAATTAAAACCAATAAATGTGGATTATGGTATTGTATGCATTGAAATAAATAATACTGAATTAATATTGTCTAGTTTGTTTTCAATACACGTGTCAATCAACCACAACAAAATGTCATCAAATTTTGCCAATAAGGCAACAGTCAATATCAGATTAGATACGTTTTATATAGGGATCAAACCTATAGTCATTAACGCAATTAAACTTGAGTGTTTAAACGACAAATCCGGGAACACGAGTCAGGCAAAATGGGAGCCGAGATCCGGGTTAGTCCTGTTTAGAGTAGGCCCATATTATTTTTACAAAATATACAAGCGATATTCGCCCATGACTTTGCTAGAACATCTGTTATAGCCACGTCGTTGTGGCACGAGCTTTAATAAGGCAGTAACTGTATTAATAGTTTGCGCTTTTCTCCCAGCTGCACTAGTCTTTCACACAAAATTAACATCTTATGAACTGATGTGTGTACCAATGTGGGTTTGGCAATCGTTGACATGTACTGTTGTTATAATTTCACACACCGTTGTGCACGAGCCAGGCTTTTTTTGAAAGATTGTGATTTCCAAACCATACTCCTTATAGCTTCGATCCGTGCATATACTGCACGGCAGAGTTGTCGTGAAGTTCACTTTCTCGTGATAATTTGAGTGGAAGTAAACCTACCTCGTACAAAAATAGTAGTAAATAAATAAGTAAATGTAAACAGACTAGAAGCTGTTGAAGTTGCGATCCTTCCAGATTTTTTTCGTTTCCAAAATTCCTTGTTTTGACCAAAACCAGAATAAATAATTTATAGTTCCATAATTCATTGATTTTATAAATTACTATAATAAACCACAAAGGGTAAACTTTGAATGATTTAGGGTTGAACATAGACAAACTGACAAGACCGGGACTTGAATCCCAAATAATAAAATGTGTTATGTTTATGAGTTATCATGTGGAAAAAAAAATATGACTTTGAGTACAAACCACTTTTGACATTATCCAATTTGCGGGGAAAAATCTGTAATTTCTTTTCAAGTGCGAGGCATTTGAGGGGAAAAACTAGGGCAAGTATCCATTCTCAGCAATATTTCATTTGAATTACATCTGATAAAGTATGCACAGTCCCTTTCCATTCATCATTTTCATCATCAGCAATGCACTTGAAACGCACTTCATTGACTCCACACAGTGGCGCGCATGGGTTGTACTATTGTCTAAACGGTCGCTGTAGTTTAGTCAATTATCTACTTTCACAGTATTACCTCATCCCTGTCATGGACGAATGATAAATACAGGCCTTTTTCGAGTCCACGGATTCGGCTTTGGATTCGGCTTCAGGCTCCGTTCTCTCGTCTGACGCCCTGAGCACGTACGTAAAGCACGCGCAATATTGTCAACACAACTGTGGGGCCAAGCTAGGTTGAGCCGAATCTGGAGTCGAAGCCATGGTTTCGAAAAGGGTCATAGATATATATACCACTCAATTTGGAAACAAGTTGGTGTTTTCCCTGCTGTTTTCCCTGTTTCGCCAATGCACTCCATCAACACCTCATATAGTGCTATTCACATTACAGCAATTTAATTGGGGTCCCTTGCTTAGTTTGAACGTGGTTGTAAAATGTAGGAAATGTTTGACAAGATTTTGCAAGAGAACTTGGACAGTAGAAAACAATTGTTGTCCTTTCACACGAGGTAAGTTTCGTTTAGTATATGTTACAACCATGCTATAATTTAGCAAGGGACCCTTGCTAAACTGCTCTCGTGTGAAATGGCCTTTTATGGGATACTGTACGACTCTAGGTTAGGGCATCAACGTCACGCAATGATTGATATCCTTCGACTCATGCTGCCAGTGCTGTGTTAGAATTGGCGGTAACCCGGCTGCAAAGTACGTCATTGTGCCAGCACGCGGACCGTGTTAAAGCTATCGCCAATCATGCACAACATTGTGCCGCACTTTTTTAAAGACAGTGGACACTATTGGTAAAATGTCAAAGACCAGTCTTCTCACTTGTTGTATCTCAACATATGCATAAAATAACAACCCTGTGAAAATTTGAGCTCAATTGGTTATCGGAGTTGCGAGATAACTATGAAAGAAAAAAAACACCCTTGTCACACAAAGTTGTGTGTTTTCAGACGCTTGATTTCGAGACCTCAAATTCTAAACTTGAGGTCTCGAAATCAAATTCGTGGAAAAATACTTCTTTCTTGAAAACTACGTCACTTCAGAGGAAGCCGTTTCTCACAATGTTTTATACTATCAACCTCTCCCCAATACTCGTTACCAAATGAGATTTTATGCTGATAATTATTTTGAGTAATTACCAATAGTGTCCACTGCCTGTAAACTCTGTGCCTCTAAGTTCAACCGAAATAACTAAACTACGTTCTGGTTAGGTCGTTTATAAGTTTGTTTTTCTCAAGTGTTTGTCCCGTCTGTTAATGATGTTTGTGACTGACAAAATTAATCTATCTGAAACTAATAGTTTTCGATAGATTAAAAACATCTCAAAGCAGAAAGTCAGACTATAGGCCTGCATGATATACATTTATCAAGATATATTGTAATCGAAGTTTAGAACATTTCGAGGTAAGTCCATGATCTGTTTACGATTCTTCAGTCGAGATCAGTAAATCCATCGAATTTAATTACTTTTTCAAAATCATGTCCGTCCGATCAATCAATCAATCAAACAAACTGTGTAATGTCGAAATAATGTTGATATGTAGAGGAACTTTAAGATTGGAAATTAAAGATTTATTATTTGCTATAATTATAGATGCGTTCACTAATAATCCATCAAAATTAAGTATGGTGTTGATCATCTTAAATCATTTATAGAAATTGCATCAAGAAAAAAAATCAAGTTAGATTGGTTTAAGAGTATACACATTAAAAGTGATAATATTCGAAAAAGTTCAAATTGGAAAACGTTACAGTTTCAAACTGTTCAGAGAGATATAACTGAAAAACAAAATGTCCCGAATAACCTGTGGCATAGACTGGTTTTATTTATATATAAGGGGATTTGAATGTGTAAAACTCTTTATTTAACCTATTAAAATGTTCTACAATCGAATTATGGATAACGCAAGTTGTTGGCAAATCTACCACACAATTACTGATACAAGAACATACGCCGTGCTTACGAACTTTGTTGTAAGTATTATATGCTGTTTTGGTGGTATGTTTTGTTTTGCTCTTCCTTATTTTGTGTTTTGAGGGTTAAATTTATTGTTTGAGGTTTTGGTGCTGTGTGTTTCCAGAACGACCGAATTTTGTTTCCTGAACATCATTATATTTCCTGATCAGACTTTCTCGCTCATGATGTTATGCATAAAACAATTGACGTCAGCATGGAATGTATAATTAGACACAACCGATTGGTTTATTCATGGAGTACATGATTCATTTATCACGTTATGCTCGTCATTAGCAGGAAGCTTGCCTAATAGTGTCATCTCACGGGCATAATATCGTCATGTACGATGTATAAAAAGACCAGCTTGATTAAAACTGATGCGTATAGAACAAAAAAAGGTGTGTGTGCGCAGTGGAACAATATAGCACAAGCGGCAGAGTTTGGCCTGGAATGTATTCAGCTCATTAAAGACACTGGACACTATTGGGAATTGTCAAAGACCAGTTTTCTCACTTGGTGCATCTCAACATATACATAAAATAACAAACCTGTGAAATTGTGAGCTCAATCGTTCGTTGAAGATGCGAGATATTAATGAAAGAAAAAACACCCTTGTCACATGCAGTTCTAAATTCTAAATCTGAGGTTTCGATATCAAATTCGTGGAAAAATACTTCTTTCTCGAAAACTACGTTACTTCATATACGGAGCCCATTCTCACAATCTTCCAACTATCAACAGCTCTCCATTGCTTGTTACCAAGTACACAGCTTCGTGTGACAAGGGAGTTTTCTTTCATTTTTATCTCGCAACTTCGATGACCAATTGAGTTCAAATATCCACAGGTTTATTATTTTGTGCATATGTTAAGATACACCACATGAGACGGACTTGTCTTTGACAATATTACCAAAGAAAGGTGTCCAGGGTCTTTAAAGACATATTCCTGACTCCTCCGAATATTATACCAGTGACTCTCTTTAATTTTGACTCTCTTATAAACAATAACTCCGACTCTCTTAAAAACTAAGATTGAGAATGCCTGTTTTTCAAATTGAATACCACTCTCTTACTGATTGAGGATTTGGGAAAGTTTGTAGCTTGTCCTTCGTTTCAATCAGTTAGAGTGATTTTCAATCATAGGTATTTCCGGGTTGTTGTTTTTTTTGGAAGAGAAGCGGCCAATTTTTTACTTTCATTCCTATTAAAGAGATTGTGCCTCTTCAGTTGAAACCGTCACTCAACTTCATTTTGAGGCATGCGAATAATAGACAAGCGTCTTTTGTTTACAGTAAGTGTGACCGTCTACTCTTCTACGGTTTTTCTACCATGCAAGATACTGCACTTGGTAGTTTATATTTTGTGTCATAAATTCCACATCAGTTGTAAAAGTAAAAGGAGTTTTGAGATGTGCCCCTTTCATCATATCAAAAGTTGATAACAATTAAACAGTGCAATCTCCATAAAATATAATATTATATTTTTTCTTCCATTGAACAGTGTACAAATCGTGTCTGAAGGAAGTCCGGGCTTGGTGGCGCTTTTGAGACGTGATGTAACTGGTCACATGGTCTAAAGTTTTTCTTTTCAGCCCATGTTCAATCAGCAATCAATTAGCTGAGCTGGCGCCATTAAATATTTCATCGAAAGCTTCTGTGATTTTTAATTGTTGTTGTCAGTTTTAAATTCAATGTGTATAATATGATACTATAATTAGAAGTCTTTCCCGATCATTTTTAAGAAATGATCGGACAATTAAAGGGTCAGGATATTCTATTCGTGGAAAATGGAAAGAACCCTCAAATCTAACACCTAACGTGTATAAGCAATCGGTCTTTATTCTCATGTTATTAAGACTTAACAAACCGTTTAATTTAACAATCCATCGTCGATTCGAAGGCAGCTTTTCTCAGAAATCTCCAGTAGAGAATAGTCTGCTTAATTTTAGCATGAAAACAATACCTAAATCACTGGACTGCATAGCTTGATTATTGTCAAAGACCAGTCTTCTCACTTGGTGTATCTCAACATATGCAAAAAATAACAAACTTATGACGGTTTGAGCTCAATTGGTCTTCGAAGTTGCGAGGTAATATTGAAAGAAAAAAAACACCATTGTCGCACAAGTTGTGTGCTTTCAGATGCTTGAACTCGAGACCTTAGCTGAGGTCTCGAGTTCAAATCAAATAGTTTAGTGTGAAATTACTTCTTTCTCAAAAACTACGTTAATTATTCAGAGGGAGCCGTTTCTCACATTTTGTTATACTGACAACAGCTCTCCATTGAACGTTACCAAGTAAGTTTTTATGCTTACAATTATTTTGAGTAAATACTAATGTGTCCAGTACCTTTAAGTTTGATTGGATATACTGCTGTAAACATTAACATGCATGAAAGTTTGAATTTGGCTGTCATGTTTGCCGATAATCATCGGGAAAATCTAGAACAGTTGTAGTTGTAATTTTAAAAGATGGGCAAATATTGCAATTGTGATCAATGCTCTACTCAAAAACACACTGCACCCCATTCTCTATGACGCCTATTTTGTGAAGAGTTCGAGACAGCCTATAAATTGTCTGTTTGCTAAAAATTATGTTAGCCATCGTGTTAAAGCCACTCGTAATGTCAATATTCTTCAATTTAGAACCTTGTCGAGAGACGGCGAACCTATTCGGCGTTGTCTATAAGAAAAGCGAGTGCAGTTATATAGAGGAGAATATATATATAGCTGAGGGTGAAATTCAAGCAGAAATATTGATCGTGAAGATAGGCTGTATGACCCCCGTGTTCGGTTTCTACCTCTCGGTTGGTTATGTTACCAATTCATTTGAGATCCCTTCACTGTTGCCTGCCCCGGTTTGCCCGTATCACTATCACCGATAATTTACCCTGATTTCTCTCTCGCCCGTAACAGTAATTCTCCTCTTGTTTTTCCGGGAACTAAAGTTTTCCTGTTTTGTTGTTGTTTTTAGTCACGATGCACGGAGCTAGAAAAACGTGGTTGTTCCTGTTTATAAACCAGTGTTCCTGTTTTGACACCGCTATGTTCCGATAGTTCCGACACCCCTGGTGTATTTTTCACACACTAGCCCTATACCCTAGCGTCTAAATCGTCCGGTTCTTTCTAAACATATGATTGTTTTGGAACATAGAAGTGTCGAAATAATGAACAGTCACCTTTAAGTAATGTATTTTTAGCCTCTTCATCGTGAAAAACAATATGTGCGGCACCTATAAAAAAAAAAACACGCACAGACCGACAAGCAGCCCAAAACCTAATAACCCCGGGTATAGCCGCAACACTGTACCGACATGAACATGTAGGCCGGGCCTAAATGTATCCAACTCGGTGTACCTAAATGTAGCCAGAGCCTCAGTTAGGCACAGGGTAGAGTTACATTGGGCTACTTTTGGCTAGGTATATGGGGCTACAGGTGTAGGGACTATGTGCATGGGACTGCAATCCCGGCCAAAATGCTTGGGCCACCCTTTCCTAACGTTACATACAACAATTCCCTGTGCACTTCCCATTCACGTTAAACAAAAATTGTCCCCCGCCCCCCGCCCCGCCCCCTGTCAATGTTGACTGTAACTCAGAAGACGATCGGCAATTGAAACCAACATTAAAAGGGGGCAGGGCGGCCCAACGAGATATGGCCGGGATTGTATAGATGCGGGGATGTGCGGGGATATGTACATACCACGTGTAAATTAAATTGTTTCGTTATTGTCAGTTTGTTTTTGAGAAAACGAGTATGCTGCTGCCTAACCAAAGTAGATCAACCAACACTCTTAGACTATAAACATAGAAGATGACTCAGAACCAAAAGAATCTTTGTAAAAATAGGAAAAACTATGAATGAACCCATACTAACAAACAATAATGATGCTGTTACAGATACAGCTGGATTACCTATAGTATTCTGAAACAACAAGAAGATAAAGTCTATATATAAACATCGCATCTATTATAAGAAACTGATAGTTGGTGGAGGGACAGACATAGATAGTCTCTAAGCACTATTTCCTACTCCATACCAGATGTTAATCTTATAATATATAGTATACACCAAAAAAACTATAATCTATTTTCCAGATAGACTGTGATTATTGTGGACCTAAAATAGAAGGTTCTGTCCTGTGGGACTTTCAATTTACAATGGAATTTCATTCAAAAGTAGTATGCACTAATTTGGTAATGTGAAACCGTAAATGGTTTTCAGTATCATGGGAGTTGAAGGAATTGATGTAGTTCTATATACGTACAAAATGCAGAACGTATTTCTAGAAAGTTTGTTAATTGTAAATTCAAAATGCCATTCAAATGTTCGAATAATTTTAAGTAAACCCTAAATGAACCATGTACACTTATTGGCAGCTGTGTTGGGAAACGCACTTCCGTGTATTCTCACAAAATGTCCATACTCTAATGTTTAATTCACAAGCAAACAGTGTAATTTCCACCAAGCGAAAGTCCCCGCTGCCCCCCCCCCCCCCCCCCCCAATTGACTTCGTGACATTAGATAAATAGCTTGACAAGTTCCTTTAGAACTGGTCCATCACCTGTCTATGTCTGCAGTGCGTTTTAGGTTAAAATTTAACTTAGGAGTTAAGCCTTCGAGAAGGTGTAACCATTAATTTGAAGGAAACTCGTTTTTGTTCAGTCAGATGTCACTCAGACTTGTACAGCCATTTCCATGTTCAAAGTTATTTTATTGAGTTATTTATTTTGTTCCATTGTTCTGTGGATAAATAGTCATGTAGGGTCTTTCTCATGATCCTTGCTGTTCCAAAATGCACCGCCTTCTGTAACAAATCTACCCTCACAGTCGTTCCTATTTCATCGATGTTTCCCCGGTGCTTTTAGGAATGGTGCCAAGTGCTCCAACCACCAAATTGACTACTTAGGACAACAACAAAACTGCATACCATAGGATGTAAAAAAACAAAAACAAAATAATGTAATTTGGCAGAAACTAGTGTTGTTTGAACACCATAACAATAGTGTATTTTTTGTTTTGTATATGTGACAACACCGGTGTCATTTGATACCCCCAGCTTTTGCAGTGTAAGCTTATTCACATATCGCTAAGTATTTAGGTATCTCTTTTAATAATATAGAGGTATACAATATCTAGTATCGAGATATCTATTTTAATACAAAAATATATCTCTAAGATTATCTCTAATAGGACAATATATATATTTATACTTCTAATATAGTTATCCCAATCTTTAAATTATAATAGTATTTATTTTTATACAAATAAAAGAAATGTCTCTTTAGTCGAACTTATGTGAGGAATGCACTCTATTTGTTCGTTTACATTGTAAGAGCTTTGATTTGCTTAACCAATTCATTAAAAATGTAACTTCCTAATAAATTACATAGACTTAAATAGATTCTCTGTGGACCACTTTGTCAAATCTTACGTAATATGGGTTGATTAGGCTTGCCACTTCTAGATGGGCCAGGTTGAACGTAATTAAAGACTTAATTGTCAAAAGTAGGACATAATATAATTGCCTTTGATTGTCATGCATGGATTTTTCTTCGCATAATTGATCCATCGCAGTATGGTCTCTATTTTTAGGACCCAATACATGTTTCTTTTGCACAAACAGACATCTTCAATATTATTGATGGAAGAATAAGGTACCTGGTGGATAGAGAGGTAGAGATTTGTTTTGGTTGTGAGATAGATAAAAACATAACCGTCTTTCATCAACAAAAGCTGCCAGTCAGGAAGATTTTCTACTGTTTTTTTTTTTTTTTGTGGGGGGGGGTTCTTTTCTCCTGTTCTTCTTGCATCCCCTGTTTTGGGGGACCTCCGTTCAACTAGTACACACTCGTCTGCTCAGCACGCCAATTTATCTAATTTGTGCGCAGGGACGCTGCGCCAATTTGGCTGCGGGCCTTCGGCGTAATTGCGCGCATTTTTCTACCACCCTAAATCATACTCGGTGGGATTTGATTGCGAGTGAATTTAGCATGCCTTCAGATCCAATATGGATTTGTTTCTTATCATAGTATATTTTTTTCTTCTCCCCCGCTGGCAAAGTAAGATCCGAGGATGAGAAACTGCTACAGTGTCGCACTCTAAAGACCTGGCTTCGCCGACACTTCGTAGGAGAGTCTCTGCTCGGACGGCCATGGGGGACTAGTGAAGGGATAAAAGAAGGGCAAAAAACACTAATGGGCACGACGGTTTATCCAACACCGTGGACCCCATGAGTCATTGCTATATGATAACGATAACACACGGGGTCCCAACATGCCTAATTGATAAAAAGAAGAAGCCCCATCCAAATCAATCAAACCTCCACGGGTTTTATTTGAATTTACTTCGACAGTGCTGTATGCAGTTAAAGGGAAATGTTTACCTTTGGTTTTTGGATCAATTCAATTGTTTTAATCTTATATAAATATATACAGGTCCCTCATACCTATTTTTAATACCATCCTACCTTTGATCTTGCTAGTCTTTATTAATTGACCATTGTTAGGTGCATCATGATGCAACTTGCTCTAATTCTACCCTTTCATGTCTCCCTGCATTGTTATAGAACAATGCATGTACCACTTTTACGGTCCAGTAATCCACCCTTTCATACTAAACATCCTTTGTCCTCGCCACTTTACTCCTATTGGTTCATAGCCACCAATCGTTTCTGAAATAGAAACTTTGATTGGCTGTTATTTTCCCGCTTCTTTCTGAATCCTTCCCTTAATCCCTTTCCCCTCTCTTTTTCTATAAATGGATATGTATTTGTTTGTACTTGTTTTATGCCTCTGAAGAAGGTCCGGATTGGATCGAAAGCTAAGGCCATCTACCCTATTTATAATATACATGCTTATTGTAATGTATATGGTATTAAAGGCATTGTATGGTGAGGTATCAATGTATATTTGGTTTCTGCGGTAACACCATTTGAGTATCTTGGCATATAAAATGTAGTTACAAACTAATACTAAACCTTTGAAAATTTCTTTACAAAAGGTGGTCGCGTTTTGATATCGCAAAAAAAAAATACAGAGTGGTTTTTGTCCATGCAGGAAAATTATTGATCCGTTTGAATTCACAAACTGAGAAACGTTTCTCAGTTTCAAACTTGGAGGATAAAAACTGAAATATTTGTCTATAACCATATTACTTCCAAGTGAAATGATTCTCAAAATGTGTTGTACTGTTAAAAGGCTGTTTAGTGTACACCTAACCAAATAATTCCATTCATTTTAAGGGTGTTACCAAACGTTTACTTCCCTTTAAAGGCACAGGGGTCGATTTCACAAAGGTAGTCCTAACTTAGGACTAATCCTAAGCAATGCTAAGAGATAGCACCAGTCCTAAGTTAGGATGAGTTACTGGTCCTAACTTAGGACCAGTCCTATCTCTTAGCATTGTCTAGGACTAGTCCTAAGTTAGGACTACCTTTGTGAAATCCACCCCTGGACACGTTTATTTGTCAAAGACCAGTCTTCTCACTTGATGTATCCGAACATATGCATAAACCAACAAACCTGTGAAAATTTGGGCTCAATTGGTCAACGAATTTGCAAGAAAATAATGAAAGAATACCTCTTGATGCATTAATTTGTGTGCTTTCAGATGCATAATAAAAGGCTTCAGCTGAAGTTTTTTAATATTTAAAATTACCTCTTTCTCAAAAACTACGTTACTTCGGAGGGAGTTTCTCATAATGTTTTATATTATAAACATGCAGCTCTCCATTGCTCAATACCAAGAAAGTTTTTATGCTAACAGTTATTTTAAGTAATAATTTCCAATAGTGTCCAGTGCCTTTAACAAGAAAAGTACTGTCATTAATTACGATTATAATGGCGGCGATTTCCCTCTAACCCTGTATCCGTCCTCAGCTTCACTTTAAGCCGTTTGCAATCTTAAAGGGTTTTGGAACCTTTTGTGTATCAATTTTTTGGTCTTGAAATGAATCTCTAATTACTTTGAATAAAGATGTATGTAATATTGTAGTTAACTTGTAGAAGTTTCAGCTTCATTAGTCCTCAAGCTTTTGAGCAAAAAAGTGAACACCACAGAGCGTTTTTTTTTTAGGAGAGTCGCGTAAATGCATTTTACAATAATTATAATGTTTTTTCGTGACATTGATTTACTCATTTCTCAGAAACTACAGCATTAACAGCAAGTAATATGTTAAGGGAAGCTTTCTACCATAATTATCTTTAAACCGTGTAAGTTGAATGTACATCTGTGAACATTGTGATTTGTGTCGTACAAAGAGTACACAAACCCTTTAACCAGCATCACAGATCACATCAACACACATTACGATCCCCAGTTCAAGCAGTTTGAAAAACAACTTCATCGTGTTAGCAGCTCAGGTCAAGTCTTCTAGAAATTCTCATTTCCGAAATGTGTTTCGAGGCTGAGTGTGTTTTCCAAGTGACCTGGTTTGTGATCGGACGAATGTTCTTAGAGTCTAAATTGCGATGTTTAAGCACAGTAGATTGACTGCTAGATCAGTTCTACATGTGTTCCGAAGATGTTGTTGGGGCTATTAAAGAGTGCTTGGGACCGGAGGAATTAATTTCTAGTTTCGGACTCGTACATCAAAACAGGGGCCGAGTTGGGAAGTACTTGATGATGCAGGTCATTTAAACTCCGACTCCAGGTTTTTAAAACCCTGATTCCATGTTAGTCAAACCCTGACTCCAGGTCAGTCAAACCCTGACTCCAGGTTAGTCAAATCTTGACTCCAGGTCAGTAAAACCCTGATCCATGTCTGTCAAATCCTGATTCAATGTCAGTCAAACACTGACTCTAGGTCGGTCAAACCCTGACTCATGTCTTTAAAACCCTGATCCAGGTCGGTAAAACCCTGACTCCATGTCAGTCAAACCCTGACTCTAGGTCAGTCAAACGCTGAATCAAGGTCGGTAAAACCTGAATCCAGGTCACGTCAAACCTTGAATCCAGGTCAGTCAAACCCTGATCCAGGTCAGTCAAACCCTGAGTGCATTCAACGGTGAATGGTCAGTCAAATCCTGATTCCATCTAGATCATTCAAAGCCTGACTCCAGGTCAGTGATACCCTAAAGACTGGGACAGTCAAACCATAGTCTAACAGATACACTCTAATTCAAGGGGTGTTCACAATGACAACCGACTCTTCAGATGTCCAGCATAATTTCGCCATATTGATTTTTACTTTCAAGGGGAAAGTTTAAATATTCATGAGCAATCAATCATCACAAGACGGAATCCTTCAAAATATTAAATTTGATTTATTTGTCCTTGCAGTCACCTTTCAATATACGAACACTGTTACGGTAGATTGAAATAAAACACTGATGACTTCTTCTTCCGGGTTTACCTTTTGAACCCTAACAAAGGCTTGGAATTCAATTTGTTTAAAATAAGAAAAAGGGGCTCAAGGCTGTCTCTATTCAGCGCTTCCCATTCAGTTGTCACTGGTTTTCACATACACGAACTTGTACTGTAAAATCATTCCAGTTTTATTGTGAATAGAAGAGGTTTCTTTCTGTATTACTCGCACCCGGTTGTGACTTGTTTTTTGATAACGTCCTCTCCAGTAATCTAAATCGACAGTTTCGAATTCATTACTGTACCGGCTGCGTGGCCTAAGCTATACCGTCGGAAATGTCGCAAGTACGGGAGCACTAGACTGATGCGACAACCAGATAAGCTATTTATTCGACCGGAATTAATTATAGTTCTTCTACTATACCGAGACACAATTGACAGTCTGTGTATGACTATTTGTTGTGTTTTCTCTACCTCATTGGGAATATTTTGTATCACATACGAGGTGGCCTTTAACTTTCGCAACTTTATCTCATCCGAAGATCCGCAAGGGTGGGTTTTAGTTATTTCATAGACGTGTATCAATTTGCGTCATTGAGTTTAATTAAAAGTGCCACCGTGGGCGTTGATGAATACTCCCCCCCCCTCCCCTGGTGCCCCCCCCCCGCCGCCCCTAGAAAGTCAACACCGAAAGAACAGAAATGTGTTTACCCTAAAATGTTGTTGAACTTCTAATCCTAAACATTATTCAGACTTCTCATGCATTATTTTGAAAATATATGTTGTGTAAAGTGTGATACTTTTTGTTAGGACTGTTTGTTTGTTTCATGAACACAGTCTGCCACCCTAAGGTCAATAGTGCTAAATACGATGTGTGGACCTGAGGTCCACTTTGTGGTCCACGAAATGTAGGACCCTTAAACACTGTGTGTGCTTACACATGTCCACACAGTGTTTTTACAGTGTTGAAGTATCGGGTTCCTGTCCACAGAGTAACTGCAACATAGAGCTGTGGGAATACGGAAGGGCCCTTATGGGGTTTTTACACAACGGAACAATGGACCTCCATTTTGTTCAAATTGGACCCCACAAGGACATTCTATAGAAAGAGTGACTAATAGAACAACGTTTTTAGCAGGACCTCATAAAACCGGATCTGTTAAAAGGTGCGTGTGTTTGAATACACATGACATACGGGGACAGTCCTCAGTTCGTTTCGTGTGGGGATGTCAATAAACAAAATTAAGTCCAAACCATGGTATGTCCTCTGTACACTTTTATACAAACATGTTTGAGTTTGTAACCATGTTTAAAATACAGCACGAAGTAACGTCTTGTAACAAGACTACAACTCTAATGGCCATTTTTATTCTATAGGCCGAACAAAACAGACAGATTTAAGCCGATATTAGTATGTACGGTCGCTGCTTTGTTCGGCGATTTAGCCGTCCTTCCACCCACTCGTGTCGTCATTATGAAGGCAGCGTGTACATGACACGACTCCATCAGCACGGATGACTGATTTAGTATCACTGCTGCGCTGTGTGGGTTCGGTCATGCACTCAAGTAGTGGGGATGCGCCACAACGGTTTGGCGAGAAACACATGCATCCACCAGTGCACACCTCGCAGCATCAAAAGATCTCATACGTACAAAAAAAGTCTCTACACTCCACTTCCGAACAGAGAAAGAGGATCTTGCAGAGATTTGTTGGCATGTAATAGTGCTTAGATCCCATGATGCGGAAAGCTACTACAACGATGCGGAAATGAGAAACGCTGTGAGCAGGTGTGGAATTAACCAGCGTCTTCTGGCCGTGGGGGTACACACATGAGGAGCACTGGATGATTCACTTGTGTACTAAGTGTCCAAGTATACCAGTGCGAAGAGGTATACCCTAAAGCTTGCGGTGAACATGGAGGGCCAAGAAACCACATCATACGCCATGGGTGTATCTATAGAGTGGTCGAATTCAACGCCTAGGTGTGATGTTCGGGAGTACTCGCTTGGGATTACCATAACTGTTTCCCTGCTGTACGGTATGGTGTTCGTGCTGGGCCTTATTGGGAATATCACAGTGATTGTGATTGTCTATATTCGACCAAAGCTACGCAGTGCCTCCAATGTGAACCTCCTCAACCTAGCCTTTGCAGATCTGTGCTGCTGCGTCGGTCTCCCGTTCTCAGTTATCAGTGAGATCAAAGAGACATGGATATTTGGCGATGTAGCCTGTACTTTGGCTGCATTCTTAACCCTGTGGTCATGTACAGCTATAGTGATGATTCTACTAAATATATCCATATATCGTTACTTTGTTATATCGCGTGCCAGGAGTAAAATGGTGAAAGTCTTACGCAAACGGACAGTCCGTATAAACATCTTGGTGTGGCCTCTCTCGGCGTTATTCAGCGCCCCTCCCATATTGGGATGGGGTAGCTACAGTGATTGTGTCGGACTTCCAAGTTGCTTCTTGGATCTCCCAAGAAGTAGAACCTACGTTGTTTTCTTCTTTGTGTTCACCACTGTAATACCGTCGGCTCTCATGATCTTCTGTTACACTCGGATATTCTCAACAGTTCGGAATAGCTCGAAGCGAGTCAAGAACGCAGCTCAGGCTCTGTTCCGAGCTTCGGCTGCCATCCTGACTGAGAACGTGGTTCCCGAGTCCACAGAGACCAGACGGAGTCGATGCTCCCTACGGGACGTGGAGTTCCTCCCGCTCCCCGTCCGATCTCACCGGGGGTCGGACTCCGGTATCCTCCAGTCGTCGCGCTCGGATAAACGCCTGTCCATCGTCTCGTACACTTCGGTGATAGCCAACATGAGACCCGAGGAACTCCGGCTTGGTAAGTCCCTGTTCCTGGTCTTTGTGGCGTACCTCCTCTTCTGGTTCCCCGTTGTGACCATCATGCTCATCGAGTCGTTCCTCGTACTAGAACCAATCCACGACCTGTGGTTCGCCATGCAGCTCTGCATGTACATCCACGCCGCAGTGAACCCGTTCGTGTACGGCCTTCTGACGGACCCTTTCCGGTGTGTCATCAACTCGGCCATGTCCTGGCGGACCAAGAGCCGGCCCTGTATCAGCGAGATGAAACGTCCGTCCATCGCGACCATGGACCGCTTGAACATAGAGAGCGATACCTACCTTGAGAGGAGTAACAGTGATAGTAGGAACTGCGAACGAATTAACCTAAAGAGATTGTCCATACCAGAGAGCTGTCATCCAGCTCGTCTATCTCTCTCAGCTTCGTCATTTTAGACTTTATATTATTAATAATAATAATAAGGACACCATTTGTAAGGCGCACTTTCTCTGTATTACATTCAACAGACATGGGCCCAATTTCATAGAGCTGCTTAGGCAGAAAATATTGCTTTACAATTGTCTGCTAAGCAAACAAGAGCAGGGTACCAGTCACAAATTGTACATGTGATATGGTAGTTTGGCTGGTAATCTTTTTTTTAAGGTAAGCATAAGTTTGCTGTGCTTAGCTATTTTTGTGCTTAAGCGTATCTATGAAATTGGGCCCTGTTTTCATAATGCGGCCATCTTGTTAATCTCCAATTCAACTCAATGTAACCAAACCGAGGCCGTGAGGAGAAATAGTCTGGTTCCTTTTTTCGCAAAATGAATATTGGCATTCGTTACTGTGATTGGGTACTGGAACATGACCGAGATGGTGGCAGTAGGATAAAGGATTTGTCGCGCAAGACAGCTCGAGGCACCAAAAACTGCACTCTATATGCAAAGGGAATACTTGGGGAGCACAATTAGACATAAATCTTCCCAAATAAATTATGAATTAAACAACTAAAATGTTGATTATTTATTGATGTATTTATAGTAATATTTTGTTGCGAAGAGATTGCCTGGCACTGTTTACCAGTCAAATTGCTCGTGTGCGACATCTCAGGAGAGCATCTGAACATCCTGCCACCAAAACACAATACCTGAGTATTTAAAGGGACTAATGTAACTTTTGTAGGACAAAAAACACAATGTCCACAGATTTACACTTAACTTACACAGTTTTAAGATAATGATAGTAGAAAGCTTCCCTAAAGTTATTACGTGCTGAGGTGCTGTAGTTTTTGGGAAATGAGTAAAACAATGTCATGAAAATAACTTTCGTCTCATGAGACGAAAATTATTTTAATCATTTACAAACGTATTTTTATGACATTTTTTACTCATTTCTCAAAAACTACAGCACCTCAGTATAAAGTAATATTTGAAGAGAAGCTTTCCACTATCATTATCTTCAAACCCTGTAAGTTTAAATTTAAATCTATGGACATTTTGAAAAAGTACCCAAATCCTTTAAAGGCACTGGACAATATTGGTAATTATTCAAAATAATTGTTAGCTTTAAAAACTTACTTTGTAATGAGCAGTGGAGAGCTGTTAAAATATTTTCTGAAGTGACGTAGTTTTTGTGAAATAGGTAATTTTCAGCATATATTTAAAGACTTAAAGCCAAAGTATTTACTTTTATAAAAAGAACACTGATACAAATTTGTAATGCTGCATCCGATCACTACAAAATTGTCTTCGTTTTCCCAATAATTATCGAGAGATGAACATTCGTTTCTATAAACACTGCTGGGCAAAGATGGAGGGGGTGCACTACCCCCTGGTCCCGGTCCAATTCCTGATAGGGTTGACAAGGAAACAGTACTTTTTGCTATTCAGTGATGCAGTCAAAAACACAAGCAAAATTTGTTGTTTACTTTCCGGTTGGAAATAAAAAATAACACACGTCGTTGTTTTATTGACTGCATCTGGTTTTCTCCAATATAATACATGAAAGGCTAAAATATTTATTTGGTTGACTGACTTAAAGTTGTTTTGAGCTCTAAGTATGGGGTGCAGTAGGCGATCCTTT
This sequence comes from Asterias amurensis, assembly GCF_032118995.1. NCBI lineage: Eukaryota > Metazoa > Echinodermata > Asteroidea > Forcipulatida > Asteriidae > Asterias > Asterias amurensis. Next base: position 24,192,571 of record NC_092652.1, on the reverse strand, counting down.
ATAATCATTTCAATTTTATTTTTCGCAATTGCACACAAAACCAAATAAAGAAAGCTGCACGGCCTATGGCCTTTGCAATATTCAGCTAGTGGTAATAAGCACACTAGATTTGATGCAACAAAAAATATATATATATATAATTTAGGGGCAAAATATTAGTAGCCAGTGCAGGCTTCCCTATATAGTAATGTTATTAGAGGGAAACTATAAAAATAAATAGTTAAAGACACGGGACACTATTGGTAATTGTCAAAGACCAGTCTTCTCACTTGGTGTATCTCAACATATGCATAAAATAACAAACCTGTGAAATTTTGAGCTCAATCGGTCATCAAAGTTGGGAGATAATAATGAAATAAAAAACATCCTTGTCACACGGAGTTGTGCGCTTTCAGATGCATGATTTCGAGACCTCAAATTCTAAATCTGACGTCTCGAAATCAAATTCGATGAAAATTACTTCTTTCTCGAAAACTACGTCACTTCAGAGGGAGCCGTTTCTCACAATGTATTGTACTATCAACCTCTCCCCATTACTCGTTGCCAAGTAAGGTTTTATGGTAATAATTATTTTGAGTAATTACCAATTTCGTCCATGGCCTTTAACTTGTGGGTACAACCATGTGAATATATGTAGAGTATACTATTCGAAATAAGAAGTAATATGTCGAGACCACTGAGCCAACACTCCCGCAATAGAGATTTGCACATGGTTGTATACCCGCAAGTTCACTATAGTTATTCATATACTCCTCCTGTTTATCCACACCATGCAAAGCTTAAAGTGATACTTCACAATTTTATTACCAATACCACTCCTCCACAGAATTATGATAATTTGAAATGTAGTCGTTTAGGAGAAATGCCACACAAACCAAAGGTATTTATTTGTATTCGCAAACGATCAATGGCAAAAAAAAGAGGTGACCACATAAAATTGTCGGTTGGTTGTGTATAATGCTAATTTTTGATCACTCAGAAACAAAATTCTTTGCTTAGAGGCACTGTACATGTTTGATAATTGTCGAAGACCATGTCTTCTCACTCGGTGTACCCCAACATTATGCATAAAATAACAAACCTATGGATATGTTTTCTCTTGGTCATCGAAGTTGCAAGAAAATAATGAAAGAAAAACACAATGTTCCGCAAATTTGTGTGCTTTCATTTGCCTTATAAAAAGCTTCAGCTGAAGTATTTTACTATTTGAGTGAGAAATGTTCTGCTTCTCAACACGTTTATCTCTATATATTACTTTAGAGGGAGCCGTTTCTCACAATGTTTTGTACTATCAACAGCTCTCCATTAATTACCAAGTGAGTTTTTATGCTAAACACTATTGTAGTGTAGTCAGTAAGGAATTCACAAGGACGCAGAGAAGTTATTTATCAGTATGCTATCATGTTCACTTCATGTCATGTAATACAACTCTACCATCCAAGATGGCGTAACCCCCAAACCCCTTAAAACTAGAGGGCGCACTTGCATTTTAACCACGGACACAACTATGTTGATAGTGTCCAGTGCCTTTAAAGGATTTGGGTACTTTTTGTAACACAAAACACAATGTCCACAGATTTACATTAAACTTACACCGTTTGAAGATAATCATAGTAGAAAGCGTACCTTAAAATATTAGTTGCTGAGGTGCTGTATAGTTTTTGAGAAATGAGTAAAACAATGTCATGAAAATACGTTTTTAGATGCTAAAATAATTTTCGTCTCATGATCACTGAGACGAAACTTATTTTCATGACATTATTTTACTCATTTCTCAAAAACTACAGTACCTCAGCAAGTAATATTTTCAGGGAAGCTTTTTACCATCATTATCTTCAAACTGTGTAGGTTAAATGTAAATCTGTGGACATTGTGTTTTTGTCCTACAAAAAGCACATAGACCCTTTAAAGGCAACGTATTATACCTTTGGTTGAACCGTTCGATTGTTTAAACCGTGTTGTTTCATACATTTACATTTCGAAAGGTGATAGTAGTATTCTTGAGAGCAGATTATCTGGGGCGGTTATTTCCAAGCAGAAAGAGTAACCCGAATTTGGAATACCCAATCTGAGAAACGGTTCGTAAAGAAACGTTTCTCAGATTGAAATCTTGTTGAATTCCTCTCTCTCTCTCTCTAAAACCACATTCCTAAAAGGAGGGAATCGTTTATCAAAACGTTAAACATTCAACAGTTGCAATGCTTCTGACCAATTAAGTTTTTATGGTATCTCAACATATGCATAAAACAACAAACCTGTGAAAATTTTAGCTCAATCGGTCATCGAACTTGCGAGATAATAATGAAAGAAAAAACACCCTTGTCACACGTTTTAGATGGTTGATTTCGAGACCTCAAGTTCTAAACTTGAGGTCTCGAAATCAAATTCGTGGAAAATTACTTCTTTCTCGAAAACTATGGCACTTCAGAGAGAGCCGTTTCTCACAATGTTTCGTATCATCAATCTCTCCCCATTACTCGTCATCAAGATAGATTTTATGCTAATAATTTTTTTTGAGTAATTACCAATAGTGTCCACTGCCTTTAATGTTTGGAGTAATTACCTAAGGTATCCTTTAAAGACACTGGACACCTTTAGTAATATTGTCAAAGACAAGTATTCTCGCTTGGTGTATATCAGCATAATGCACAAAATAACAAACCTGTTAAAAATTTAACTCAATTGGTCGTCGGAGTTGCGAGAATGGAAGAAAAAACACCCTTGTCAGATTCTGAGGTCTCGAAATCAAATTCGTGGAAAATTACATCTTTCTCGAAAACTACGTTTTTTCAGATGGAGCTGTTTCTCGCAATGTTTTATACTATCAACAGCTCTCGATTGCTTGTTGCCAAGTAAGTTTTAATGCTAAAAATTATTTTGGGTAATTATCAATAGTGTCCACTGCCTTAAAATCCTGGAACATGTTAGTTATACTTAACCGTCTTTAGAAGTAAAACTGCTCGATTCCATCCCACGGGCAGAAAAATGTACTGATTTACAACAACTCGATCGTCGGGTGTCAACCTATTATAGTTGGATAATGAACTAAAGATGCCAAATAAAAAAAAGACATGTTAAGCATCCCGCCTGCTCACCTTTAGAGGCCGCCTCTTTTTTATCTTTTTCTTTTTTCTTTTAATGATTTGTTTTCTTTTTAATGAAAAATATTATTCATTTTAACGAGCTCAGACGCACAAAATAAATGTTGAAAATAAAAAAGCCCTCCTTCTTCCTTTTTGAAAAAAGCAGGACGCTAAACATGTTTTTTTTTTCTTCATTTGGCCTAAGATCAAATTAATAGGCAAACGAGCATAATTAAAGTGTGTAGGTATATTCCTATTACATGCTTTTCTTCTCAACATGATTCTTGTATCCCCCATTGTCGGGTCATGACGGCTAAAATAAGTTGAAAAGTAAAATAAAATGCATTTGATGTTATCTTTCAAAAATGTTAAAATTATCATAATAGATGATTTGATATTCCTATAAAATTTATAGCGGAGTTGTTGGAGTTGAAGCATTCTGGGGCTAGTTATTGCATCAGTGTTTGCGAGTGTTTTATACCAAAACACACCCCCTCACACACCCATCCCCACCTCAAACTCTTAGGAGCTCCTTTGAAGTATCGCTGCTTATTTTGACCAACAATTGAAATAAGATTACTATAAACGTCCATACAAACAAACAAACAATCCATGATAAAGCACACTCCATATTCGTAATGTTTTCATTATATAAACAAACTCAAGTGTCTTCTCAACAGAAAGGTTGTTGTCTTACAAAGTGTTTACTTGAAATGATTTTCTCCTCAAAAAACACACAAAAAAAACATCTCTCCTTTGTAAACGATAAAAAAGCCTGCACTCTAAAACCTACGTATAAGCCGGGATCCCTTGTCTGGAAGAATATTAATTCTTGTAAAGAAAGTCTTCATTAACGTTCACTTTGATCATAGTGTATTATTTGCCGCTCGAACCATCGCTGTACATTAGAGTAATTTGATCAAATATAATGCATTGACGTCAGAGTCTCAAGACGATGACGAAAGCTATATTGAACACATCTATTGTTATGTACTAAGACCATCTTAAAACACTTACAGTGTTTGAAGATGTCCAAAAATAGATTAGAGTTTATTTCGATTGCTTTAAGCCGGATTTCAACTTGCACAAAGAATCCCAAGAAAAACCATAGGCATAAACCTTAAAGGTACTGGACACTATTGGAAATTACTCAAAACATCATAAACCTTACTTGGTAACGAGCAACGGAGCTAGCTGTTGATAGTATAAAACATTGTGAGAAACGACTGCCTCTGAAGTAACGTAGTTTTCGAGAAAGGGGTAATTTACCATTAAAATAATAAAAGACTACTGTAAGCTCACTATTTTGTACAATAAAGATGTTTTTCTTGCAATTTCGACGTTGAGTTCAAAAAGGTTTGTTATTTTTGGCATAGTGTTGAGATACGTGAGAATACTGGTCTTTGACAACAATTATCAAAGGTTCATTGCCTTTAAATCTGAGTTTTCGCTGAAACACGACCACTCAATCTGATAGGGATAGGGGAGAAAATCACTGGTTGGTTCAACGATGTGTCTTTAGAAAACTAGAGGATGGAAACTAATTTACTCTTTCTAAAACAACATTTGGCTCGGCCAGGCTTCGAATTGATGATACCCAAGCCAACATCCTTATGGACTGTGAAATGGGTAACCCTGTTTCAGCCCTAGGAGTAGGTGGCAACGGCCTCTGGACACAATAATTGTAGCCCACACCTTGAAGATGTTTTTAAAAAACCATTATTATCCCTGTATTAAGGATATAAATAATGTACACCTTTAAAATGGAAGTGAAAACAGGCATGATGTTCTTTCTTCTTTAGTTTGATTTCAAGTTTTTATTTTTGCCCTTGGAAAAATCAGAAAGATTGTGATTAAATAAACAATTACTCTTTGACGTTCATAATATGTAGGATTAACTCGTGTACTCCATAAAATATTCCTACTGTTTTCCCAAGCACCATTATGTCATGTTTGTGACAATGTGAATTTCATTGTTAATTCCAACCTTAGAAAAATGATGCAGAATTATGAAAAATTTAAAAATTATGCAAAATTGTTCTTAAAGACCGCACCCTTTATTGGTTACATCCCATAGCGGATCAGGGCGTTGACCGAGTTTGATATGGGGACCTTTAATCAATAAAAGACAAATAATTTGAAACAGATATTGACCAATTATTTACGGTGTCACAGTCGGGATCATTGGCGTTTATGTGAAGACCCTAGATGAGGTCGGGCGCTGGTATTAATTTGGTCAGTGTGAACTTTGCAAGCAGAGGGTTGTTTTAATAGATGTTGACTACAGAGATTTATTGTAAAATTGCAGTATACCCGCTGCTTAAACATAGGATCCGAACTGCCTCTAGATACCCGACAATCTCGGTGGTCTAGTTGGTATGACACTGCTCTGGGCAGTGGTCGTGGGTTCGAATCCCACCCAAGTAATATGCCTATGATTTTTTGTCTCGAAGAACTCGGAAGTACTGAGTAGTATACAGTGCTAATACCCATCGGTGTATATGGGTAACAACCAAAATAATTAGAGGGTTGTTCTTGTAATATGTAACAAAAACATCGACAGTCTTGTCTAATTTGGGCGAGAATTACCCGAGTTTTTCAAACGCAGATAGTTTTTCAAACGCAGATTGGTGTGAAGAAGTTGTTTGTGTATATGTTGGGGTCGAGAGTGTGGGGATGGGGGTTTTCTGTCAATTATTTTGGAGTCCCACCTATATCTTGTGGACCATGTTAATGTATCATGTACATAAGTAGGATTTGAAACTTTTCATGGTGGAAATACGATATGGAAAGGTTTGCGGTAACACCATGCTATCTCTTCATGAGTTGGGGTGGTTCAAAGAACCGTTGCAACGGAAACCAACGCGTTGGTTTTAACTCATGTACATGTATCGTGTACATGTAATAGTAATAGACATTGCCAGTCTTTCTCTCGATTGGATGTGAGTCACTTATACCATGGAGGTACATGACTCCCCCCATGCTTATACATACTTCAAACGCAGGTGGCGAGACGGAAATAGAATCAGAAAAAAAACGGTTGAGGGCACTTGAGGAGAGAGCGATAAGAATTCAAGGAGGAAGTATCCGAGAGAAGGAATGGTCGAAGAAGGGCTGTGAGGGACAAGCAGATAATGAGAGAAAGAGAGAGAGTGGGGGAAGATGGTTCGTGCAAAAGAGTAGCAGGGGTCTATAACACCATGTGTGTATCTACTTGCCAGGTATAGAGTTTGTTCTTAGAGAACTGTCTTTCTTTATTCTACTACCGCGGAGTAGATTGTTCGGGTGTTCGGGTGTTCGGGTGACTTCTCAGTTTAGCAGGAGTCCCGTGCTAAATTGTAGCATGGTTGTACAAACTGACAAAATGTTCCTCAATTAATTATTGTACCCCTCAAAGTTCTCTTGCAAAATGGTGTCAAACAATTGCTACATTTTACAGCCTTGCTAAAATTGAGCAAGGGGCCCTACTAAATTTCTGTCCTATATAATAACCAAAGTGACCATACTTTTCTCAAATCCAAATCGTTGCAACCAAATCGAGGCTTGGAATGAAAACGATAAAGCGAGAGAGGGGAGAGAGAGAGAGAGATGGTTCGTCTTAAAGCCCCTTCCACACTAGAGCATTTTAGCGAGGGTCCCTTGCTATATTGCAGCATGGTTGTAAATATTTACAAATAATGTGCGAAAGGACAACAATTGTTTCTTCTGCCCAAATGTCAAACATTGCTCAATTTTACAACACTATGCTAAAGTTAAACACAAGGGACCCAGTTAAATTTCTGTCGTGTGATCAGCACTAACTAGACCTTTACCAAATTGGGACATCTTGATTTTTCTCCAGTCAAAATCTTTGTAGCCAAACCGAGGCTGGGAAGGAAAAAATAGTCTGGTTCATTTCGGATATTAGCATTCATTATTTGTTTTTTTGATATGGGGAATAATGAGCAAGATATTGGCAGCATGAAATGTCTGTTGATTGAAGGTGGAGCTCTGTGATTGGATTGGGGGAACTCAAAGAAAAATAATTGTTTGAACCAAAAATCTATACAAGGAAATAATTATATGTTTTAGAACTTACATACAATTGCCAAATTGGAAACAAAATACTTGAGCATTTTTCTCAAAGAACGGTCCGATTTATTAATGTTTTTGATTTGATTTAACCATACGTCGGTGACCGAAGAACATTGCGGGAGAAACTTAATAAAACAGTATAGTTTTCTTCTTCTTTGACAAACAACAAACAATTATTTGTATAACACTTGATGGTTTGAGACCTATATATTTAGCGCAAGATTTATGTTCGGTAATCATTGGAGAATATTGGAGAATTCTTTTTACTGACGGATGCCTGCGAAAGAATGTCATCTGTTTCCAACTGTTAATAAGGCGATATTTCAAAGTCTTTTGCATAAGCACTGGGCCCAGTGCTATAAATGGAAATGCGTGAAAATGGAAATCTTTGGTTATAGAGGCCTATACAACAGCTTCCGATACTATACAGCCCGGTTTATACTTCCTGCAAATGCGACACGAATTTTGACGTCACAAATTCGGCATCGAATAATTCACAAAAAAAAACAGTTGAAATGTGGACAACTATTGCAAATTGACGTCAAAATTTGCTTCTCATTCGCAGGAGGTATGAACATGGGCTTAAAGCAATTTGAGAAACAGTTCCCTTCGCAGTTTAAAGTATTGTCGTTATGTAAAAAAAAAATGATATCAGTCTTTGTGCACCTAACTACTCATTGACTAACTAGTTCCTTTAAATTATTGGCTAGTAATTAGTAATTTTGGGGGCCTGTGGCCCTTCGTGAAAAACGCAAACGCAGTTATTGAGACAAAGGCCCCTTTTAGTAGTAACCAATAATGTGTATTTTCAGATGAGTGATGGCTCCTCTTGATAACGGTGACGACATGTGGTACAGAGAAAAACATGATATTATTTTTAAACTGAAACCCGAACTCTATACGGCTCAAACAAACAACGAACTAATTAGTAATATCAAGTATCGTGGACGACAGGTTATCTAAATATATAACAGATGTGTTGTTGTGTTTTAATATTCAATAAATCCATTACCACCTATCAATTTTTATATTGTTCTATATTAGGCACGTCAGTATGACGTCAACTCAAGAGATGTTTTGATTTAATAACAACGGGATGGCTACTTTTAGGGGACGTTCAACCTTTTGAAAAGGTTTTGATAACTTTTGTAGATCAAGTTTTTGGCTATGACATGAATCCCTACTCACTGTTAATGAAGATGTATGTAATATAATTTACCTGTAGAAGTTTCAGCTTCGTCGGTCGTCAGGTTTTTAAGGGGAAAGGGGGATTTCACAGAGCAATGTCATAAATCCGTTATACATTCTAAAATAGTTTTCGTCTCAATTAGACGAAATTAATTTTCGTGAAATTGTTTTATACTCATTTATTAAACTAGTAGTACTTCAAGGGAAGCTTTCTATCGTCATTATCTGTGTACACCTGTGGACGTTTGTGTTTTTCTGTTTGTCGTTCTTGTGTCAACAACAAAGAGAAGTAAATGGGTCTACTTTCGGCATAAATATGTATGCTCTTTAAAATAAAATAAAACCCCATTGATTCCCTTAAAGGTAAAATTCACTGCGTCCCTGAAGCACAAAACGACTATTGATTTTGGTGTGCAATCCCTTCGTTTAATAATCACTAGTGTTTTATATAATAAGCAGATCTATTCTGGACATGACACCGTATTAGACTCCTGTGTAGTACTATTAGACTCCTGTTTTTTGTTTGTTTGTTTTTTTGTTTGTTTGTTTGTTTTTTGTTTTTTTTGTTTTTTTATGCAAAACAACTGTGTCGACACGTCACATTTTATAAAACATTTTTACAATCGAATTAAAGGCACCGGACACTATGGGTTATTATTAAAAAAATAGGTGTAGGGCTAAGCTTAACAACTGACTTGGGAAAAGATTACGACAAAAACATAGTATACATATAGTATAAAACATTGTGAGAAACTCCCTCTGAAGTAACGTAGTTTTTGAGAGAGAGAGTGGTAATTTCTCACTAAAATAAAGGCTTCACCTGGAACCTTTTACCATACATCTAAGAAAGAACACAAAGTATTGCAACAAGGGTGTTCTTTTTTACCTTCATGGAAATTCGTTGACCAATTTAGGCCAAATTTTCACAGGCCTGTTATTTTATGCACATGTTGGGATACATCACCAAGTGAGATGACAATTACCAAACGTGTCCAGTGCCTTGACTTATAAATATTGCCACTCAGTGGTATTGTGTTGAAAAGTGGGTGGTGGTTTTGTAAATGTCATAGTTACGAACAGAAGATCAAGAGGTCAATAAATTGACCCAACCTTATATTCAGACTCATGTTCTTGTTTTTTATGTATGTATAAAGCCATACTTCCTTACCAAGTAGCAGGCACTGTGGCATATGCCAATGTTGAAGGCTATGTGAAAAGAAAGGTCGAGTAGGACATGTTCTTAATACCAACCGGCGTATAGCTGCAACCTGGCTTGACCTCATCGCTGGGGGCGCATTTGGATCAATATTGATGATATTATTCCTGAATGAAGTACGGCTTTTGATGTTGAGAAAACTCCTTCAATTGTGTGGATTGTAATATTAAACAATTAATATCACTATGAATCAACAAATCAATAGCAGAACAATGTAAATAAACTCATAATATGATTGTAGAACATTGTAAAAGGCATCGACAAAAGGTTAAACCGGAATAAATGACAACACAACCTTTATAGAGTAGAGATAAACATTTTATATCTCCCGAGATTTATTTCTTGTTTTCACTTGGGTCGCTAGGGGAAAACGTCCCCTACCACTGGTGATAAATAAGCGTCCCCACTCAAAAGCAGTTATTATGCGCGGTGTAGACTTGGTTCTAAGTCTGAGATCGTGACTTTTTAAGTCGTGAGGGCGTTTTTCTTCGTGGCTGATGCAGAGGAATAGCCGCGACCATAGACTTGAAGTCAAGTCTAGGCGCAGCAAGCTGACGACATGCAAGTCGTAAATCCTGGAGGACTTGTGTCGTGTTATTCTTGGGTAGTTTTAAGAAAATAACCGTGTTATGAAAATGGGAAGAGCTACAAAAAATGAACAATTTTCTTAAGTATTAAGTAACTTTTTAAATCACCATGCGGTCTTTGGGGTCCTTCTTTCTACACGTACACATTGGTACTTTTAACAGGTAGGTCCTCGTCTTATGGTTGACGAAAGCTCGTCCAGTCGGACAAATTTTATAAAAGTTTAAGGGCCTATTATTATGAGTGAAAAGTTCCGATTGGATGATGTTTGATATGGACCATAAAAGACATGGCCTTCAAATCTTGGATTTACATTTTTTTTTTTAATTATGGGTTTACATTATCATGGAGGTAGGATGCTCCTCTCCTTGCATGAGAGTTAAACAAAATAATGTGTGTATTCTTTTTATGTAAGCCTAGTCTTAAAATCAAGTCGGTAATTATTGTGCCGCGGCGTGTATCGTTCCCACTGTAGTTAGTTGCATGTGTGTGTGGTTCAGTATAGATTCTGGTTCTGGTTCTGGTTCTGGTTCTGGTTCTGGTTCTGGTTCTGGTTCTGGTTCTGGTTCTGGTTCTGGTTCTGGGTCTGGTTCTGGTGAATTACTGCACAATCTCAACATATCGAGATGTACACGTGCAGGTGACTGAGCAGCAATGATTTACATGACGTGGGCCCCCCTGATGACGTTAGGCCAAAAAAAAAAAAAAAAAAACAGTTGATCGTCCCAGCCCGCATCATTTTTTTGAGCCTTTTTTTTCTTCTTCCATATTTTAAAAAGGACTGGCCTAGGAGCTTTTCCCGAGAACACTTGTAACCGTCTGTTTCATGAAACAGTGAATGCCTACCAGCATACCAGCAAATCGTTTAGTGATAAGTTTTCGGTTGGTTCAAACTGAAGAATTGGTGGCCTGTTTGATTTGAAATACTAAGCGGCCATCTTGGAAAAAAAAATGGTAACAAGTAAATAATAAAGCCCTCATCCTCCTCTTTTTTGAAAATTCCTGACGATCAACTAAACTGGCCTAGAACAGTAATAACTAACGACTTAAGTCTAATGTCCATCAAGCACATGGCCGGTGTCAGATGCAATTGTGTCCGCCATGCAATACTGTCCGCTCCGGACACTTTTGCATATGCAATCGTGTCCGGGGCTATGCAAAAACCGTCCGGCGGACATGGTCATGTATGTGCGCGCGTATAAGCGAGCGTGCATGTACTGAACCTGATGCAGCATGAATATTCACGTATTTTATGATTGCAGCTAACGGCCGAACATGTTCCATGTCATTCATGACATGCACCTAGCTTGTAAAAAAAATGGCGAGTGTTCCGTCGATCAAGGGCGTTTAATTTACTGCAAGGACGGTTTTGCGCGGGGCGGCCCAACTGCATATGCAAATGTGTCCGGGCGGACACAATTGCATAGGCAGCAGCGTCCGCGTGGACACGATTGCATATGCAAAACCGTCCGGCAGACATTAATGCATATGCAATAATGTTCTCCTGATAGTATTGCATAGAGGACATAATTACATGCGGTACCGGCAGACAGTCATTATGTGTTGGGTGTTAAGATCAATTGGTCGCACAGCAATCGGTCGATCGCGCAACAATCGGTCGATCGCGCAACAATCGGTCGATCGCGCAATGACATCTTTGCGCGATTGACCGATTGCGCTACGAGTATTTTTTCCCGTTATCAGCGGATCGCGCAGGAATAGGTTCGCGCCAACGACTGATAGTGCAGGAAAAGTTTTGCGCGATCAACCGATCGTGCAGGAAAAGTTTTGCGCGATCTACCGATCGTGCAGGAATGGGTTTGCGCGATCGACCGATCGTGTAGGAATGGTTTCGCGCGTTCGACCGATCGTGCAGGTAAACTATTCCTTGGGGTGATTTCTCAAAGCAATAACATTCATAGCAGGACAAATTTTTAGTATCGCCATAGTGATTTATATAGTGACGTCACACTACGATTGATTTGCAGTTACAATCAATGTTACATCTTTGTGAATTCGGCCCCTGAACATCAGCCGATCACGCCAAACAATTCCTGCACAATCGGCCGATCGCGCAAAACCATTCCTGCACAATCGGCCGATCACTCATAACAATTCCTGCGCAATCGGCCGATCGCGCAAAATCATTCCTGCACATCATTCCTGATCGCGCATGTTCGTTGCCGAATGTTGCGCGATCGACCGATTGTTGCGTGATCGACCGATTGTTGCGCGATCGACCGATTGCTGCGCGACCAATATAATTATATTTCAATAGGGCAGCGCGATCGGTCGATAGCGCAGCGCGATCGGTTGATCGCGCAAATTGACCGATCGCGCCCAACATATGCATTGTGTACCCTATGTCTAAAAGTGACGCGTTATGACGGTCGTGTACGGTTTTTGACCCAAACTCACAATACGTTACATTTCAGTTGAACTTTTAGGTTCAACTATTTTTTAAAGAGGGAAAACAAGTTATGCTTTTTATTGTTATAATATTTATTGCTTTTGTTGAAGAAAATAATGTTTATAATAATATTCTCTATTTGATTACTGTGTACTTTGTTTAAACTGGTTTTATCTTCAGTAGTTCTATTCTTGAGAGGAACCTAGTTTGTTTTATTTTCAATGTCGAAAAAACACACCTAAAATAGCAATGGATTGACCCGTGTAACTGTAAAGGATTCTTGGACGAAAAATGAGAGCGCCATATTGAAATGTTGTTGTTGATGTTGTGAGTGTTGCGGTTGTATTGTGGTGGTGCTGACATCGGTCGTTCTCGAGAGTGATTTCGCGTTATTAGTAAAAGCCTCATACCTACAACTGGTAATTATGTTTGCAACTATAAGGGTTATTTTTTAAACAACTAAAATGTTTTGTTTACTCTGACCATTCACCTCACCCCACTTCTTCAGCAGTGTTTGGACCACTGGCTGTTTCCTTCTCTCCATCATACAAGTGGAGAGTTGTATTACAACATGTCATATCGTTATCATGCATGCCAACCAAACAACAATACAGACGCGGCACTGCTGTTGTTGGCTTGCTAGTAGTCGGACTGTCATTTACAAAAGACATTGTAATTCATTAGTAATTAACAGATCTTTTTCTATGGCTCACCTACATCAATATCTCAGATTGGCTGCAATTCCTCTTTTCATGTGTTTTACTTTTAGGGTTTATTTTTTTATGAATGTGAACAATGCAGAAACTGAAAATGTTGAAAATGTTGAAAATATTCTTTCTGTGCTTTCTTCAATTTCATACAAGAGTGACTGAGTGAGCATGGTAAGTAAGTCTTGCTACACTACAGTGATATTATGATAGTATGAACAATAAAATATGATCAGGAACAGCTTTGTAATTATACAGGAAAAGACGGGGACAAAATATCTGGATTTGACCTTATAGCTCTATGATTTGACTAGCCCTAGGCCTAGTTGTGCATTGATGGTATTTGTGATTTATAAACGTTTTTATGTGTCTTGAAGAATTCTCAGCTGTTTAGAAATTAGGATAACTTTCCGTATGGCGCCACCACTTTTTCACTCATTTTTACAAAAAGGGATATTTCAATCAGGTAAATTAGATACTATATTATTTTATTTCGAATGAAAAAGTGGTGGCGCCATACGGAAACTTTTCCAGAAATTATTCAAGTATATACAATTTTCTCCTCCATTTTGTTCGTAGTGATAGTGGCAGTTAGTTTGATGTCACCACGTCATGGAGAGTGTCCAAGCAAGGCAAAGGGGTTCACTTGACTTTGAAGGTTACTACAAGCAACTATGTGCCTTGCAGGATACCTGTCCGTTGACGAGTGTCAAAGGTCATCTTAAAGAGGGGGTCTTGGACATCAACGGGGATCGGGTTCGAACCCCAGACTGGCCACCGATTCTCAACTCTCTCCGGATAAACAAAAACCTTCAGTTTGTTGCAGTGAGGAGTTACTTTCAACAGAGCTGTGGCAGTGAAGGTAGGTTATGTTGCTCCGAAGTTAAATTTCATGTCACACGAGGCAATTAACAGGCAACCAGCCCCCGATTTCACGAAACTCGTCGCAAGTAGCAACGCATCGTAGGGTTTGCGATGCGTCGCAGACCTATAAGACACTACGCGGCTGCGACGAGTTCGCATATTACGACGTGTAACCGGTTGCAACTTGCACTTGCGACGCGTCGCAGCGCTTCGTGAAATCGGGGGCTGTTCCAGTCAATCTCAAAAAGAGAATGCGTTCACAATCGAATGTTCACATATTTTACTCAGGGATCGACAGACATGTTTTAAAAATTACTCATACATGCAACCAAAGTGTTCATGTATCATGCACTGCCTGTAAAAATTACCTCGAGTGACAAGGCCCTAAGAGTGTGGACAGTCAACTAGTTTTATTTACTGGAAAACTTAGACAGTGGACACTATTGGTAATTGTCAAAGACCAGTCTCCTCACTTGGTGTATCTCAACATATGCATAAAATAACAAACCTGTGAAAATTTGAGCTCAATTGGACGTCGAAGTTACGAGATAATGAAAGAAAAAATACATTGTGATGTCGTGACATCAAGTTCTAAATCTGAGGTATCAAATTCGTGGAAAATTATTTTTTTTTCTCAAAAACTACGTTTCTTCACAGGGAGCCATTTCTCACAATGTTTTATACTAACTATCAACAGCTCTCTATAATTACTCGTTAATACTAAGTAAGGTTTTATGCTAATAATTATTTTGAGTAATTACCAATAGTGACCACTGCCTTTAAGAAGACAAATGCATTATTGGCAGATGCAGGGATGTAATATCTCTGCTTTAAAGGCACTGTACACCTCTTTCTAGAAAAACTGTGTTACTTCAGAGGGAGCCGTTTCTCACAGTCATTTATACCATCAACAGCTCTCCAATGCTCATAACCAAGTTATTTTTTATGCTAATAATTTCTTTGAGTAATTACCAATAAAAATATATTCCTACAACAGACTCCAAGGATGGTAAGGTGCGATCCCGCATAAAGCGTAGACAGCCTCCGATTCGCTCCAAGGACCTGACATATCGTCTGTGTGTTGCATTGAAGGAATCACTCTCTATCACTCAAGCACTGGGCTACGTAGAGCTACAAGGATTGCCACTGAGGATGAAGGATCTTGTATTGCTTGGGATGGTATGTATTCAAAGGCAGTGGACACTATTGGTAATTACTCAAAAGAATTATCATCATAAAACCTTTCTTGATTACAAGTAATAGGGAGAGATTGATGGTATAAAACATTGTGAGAAACAGCTCCCTCTGAAGTGATGTAGTTTTCGAGAAAGAAGTAATTTTCCACGAGTTTAATTTCAAGACCTCAAGTTTAGAATTTGAGGTCTCGAAATCAAGCATCAGAAAGCACACAACTTCCTGTGACAAGGGTGTTTTGTTCTTTCATTATTATCTCGCAAATTCGACAATCGATTGAGCTCAAATGTTCACAGGTTTGTTATTTTATGCATATATTGAGATACACCAACTGTGAAGACTAGCCTTTGACAATTACCGATAGTGTCCACTGTCTTTAAGCCCGGTTCAACTTTCCTGCAAATGCAAATGCGATACTTATTTTGATGTCACACGGGGCTGTTTTCAGAGCGAATGTTTTGCAGGAGCTCAGCACAAGTCAACTAATGCGAATTATTCACTGCAAATTTGTGATGTCAAAACAGTAGAATTAATGAGAAAGTTTGTACTTTGTTTCTATAGATTTTGTCTTCGTGTGGAATATATTGCTTCGACAGGTGATGACGTTTCCCTTTTTTCTAACCCATTTAAACAATAATTTCCACAAAAACAGGGTATAATGAAGAACAATACTCTGCAGCACCTTTCCATGGATTCGTGTCGCATCGGTGATCGTGGTACGGAGAAAATCTGCAATGCCATCAAGAATTCCCCCGGCATCGTATCGCTGAACTTCTCAGCGTGTGGTCTAACAAGCAAAGGAGCAGAATCACTAGCCAAGCTGGTCAAAGTAAGTATAGTATTCATTTTAGTTTTACCCATATACACTGATGAGTGTTACCGCTATAAACTCGGGCATACTACTGCGATGGAATTTTGAACCCACAACCTTTGCAATTCTAGAGTGGTATCTTACCAACTAGACCACCGAGAATGCCTGACAGCTAGAGGCAGTCCCAATCTTATGTTTTATTTTAGCAGCGGATACCGCCACGATTTTGTAGATGGAAAATAACTATAAACAGTAAACTTGTGAGTACAACCATGGGTAAAATCTTTTTTAGAGGAGTGTTGGCTCTGAAAAAATCTGGTTTGGTCTCATCTCGCTTATATACATTAGTCTGCTCGTTTTCAATATTTCCTGAAATTATCAATTCTCCAGCACCAGTCGACCCAGCGCCACAGTGAGGCGTGGAAGGATAGCCTGCGGTACAGACGCCCAGACTTGGATCAGATGTCTGGTATAAGACGAATCACCCTCAACAACAACCCTCTAGTCAACGATGAGGGAGCTGAAGCCTTTGCGGAGGCACTTAAGGATGATCTCTGGCTTAAAGGTACATTGGGGTTTCAGTGGCCCCAGCGGCCAGGGGCCAATTTCATAGAGCTGCTTACGCAAATAATTTGCTTAAGCATGAAAATAGCTCGCTTATTTTACACATGTTACTGGCCAAAATCTCATGCCATATACATTGCTTGTGACTGGTATTTAGCTGTTGTTTACTTAGCATAACAATTGAGTGGAGTCTTGTCCAGTAATCTGATATTAATAAGCAAGGATTTTTTTGCTTAAGCACGATTTGTTGCTTAAGTAGCTCTATGAAATTGGGCCTAGGTCTATCCAGGACCGCTTGGATGGGATACTTGTTCAGGAAGTATATGATGCATGCAGTGTGAGTGTGATGCATGATGGGACTGAGCATTAACCAATGAGCGTGCTTGATACATTTGCTCATCCCAGCGCCTTTTGTTAAGGCAAGGCACTGGGGCTGAGTGAACACATTGGGGCGTCACAGTTGAGCAGTTAAAAATAGCAATAGTGCCTTCTTATTTAGCACATGCTTGAATTTGACCATCCCAGCGCTTTCTGTTAAGGCAAGGCGCTGGGGCTGAGTGAACACATTGGGGGCGTCATGGTTTAACAGTATGGTGGCTTCTTATTTAGCGCGCTTATTCACCTTTCCTTGACGCTCAAGGCGCTTTAACTTACAGTGTTTTCCTGTAAGACAGTGAGACCTACTCCTTTTAACATAGTGGTTGCCAAGGTGCTGCGGCGCAATATGCGGCCAATCAAAACCAGGAACACGGGGGTGAACCCCCGTCTCTTTCGATTAAGTGCACTGGTTTTTTTTACTTGTGTTACTCAACACATGGGACCAAAGGTTTGATGTCCCATTCGAAGGATAAAGCATCATGGTAAAGTGTCTTGCTTAAGGACATAAGTGTCACGACTGGGACTCGAACTCACACTTTGCTGATCAAAAACACCAGAGTTTGATTCCGGTGCTCTTAAACTTATTCAAATTCTGGTGGTTAAGTCAATGTGGTGCGGGTTTGAGTCTCAGCCATGACACTTTTGAGCAGTTTTGATGAATCAATGATTTTGTACCACATTTGCCAGTTTGTGAAAATGAAAAAAAAAATACAATAAATAAAAATGCGAGAAAATAAATCTTGCCTGTGCAATATATTTCAATGTGCCACTTCATGCAAACACAAAATGTCACATCTAGTGATTCATCAGTCATATTAATTGGAGTACATGTAATTACAAACCATTAACGTGTAAGATCCGGAAACTTGAAAATGTTGAAAGCATTGACTATGTAAAGAAGTTTAAAAAAAAATTTATTTACCAAGTTTTAAAATACTTTTGACATTATCATCAGTTCGTGAAAACGATGACGTTCGGACTACATCATTTTTTTCTGTTTCATATTCAAGCTCTTGACATGCAGCATTGTGGTTTATCCAATGTTGGGGCCAGGGCATTCTTAGACGGCTTATATCAGAACCCATCAATAGTGGTGCTAGACATCAGGAAAAACCATCTTGTAGGTAGGTAGAGATATATATATTCCTAATATTTTAACAAATTATCTAGTGGTGAGACACTGCTCTAGCAATGCAAAGTAGTGGGTTCGAATCCCACCCAAATGATTTGCCTGTTGATTGTTTCCACAGATCTCGGGAAACTTCTGAGTTTACAATGCTTAGTACAAGGGCTAGAAAGCTCAATTAATACAGTGCTGGCATTTTGATTTGGAGGTCTCAGGTTCAAATCCAAATCTAGTCACTTTGTTTTTATTCAACCCCAAAATTAAAATGTCATCAATCTGAAGGCCTACATTGTAAGAGGCACATAGTGTCTCTGTATTTTTAAAATTTTTGTATGCTTAAAGGCAGTGGACACTATTGGTAATTACTCAAAATAATTATTAGCATAAAACCGGAAAATGGGGAGCGGTTGATGGTATAAAACATTGTGAGAAACGGCTCCGTCTAAAGTGCCATAGTTTTTGAGAAAGAGGTAGTTTTTTACGAATTTGATATCGAGACCTCAGATTTAGAACTTGAGGTCTCGAAATCAACCATCTAAAACGCACACAACATCATGTGACATGTTTTTTTTATTTTTTTTTTTATTATTATCTCCCAAGTTTGATGACCGATTGAGCTCAAACTTTTAAAGGTTTGTTATTTTTTGTATATGTTGAGATACACCAACTATGAAGGCTAGTCTTTGACAATTACCAATAGTGCCCACTGCCTTTAAGGTTCTCTGGACCAAACATTTCCCATGTTTAGTATGTTTTCCATGTTTAGAGTTAAAAAGAAGTTATTTTCTTTCTGACTCCTTGGTTGTCATTTCTGTCACAGATCGTGACTTATTGAAGACAGTGATGGAACAAGTCATGATCAACGCAGGAGGAGAGGATAATCAAGTAAGTCTATAATTTATTTTTTCCCAGCCTCCCCTCCCCCCCCAAAAAAAAAAAATAAAATAAAATAAAATAAAAAAATGAGTGTATATTTGAAAATATTTAAAACAAAATAAAAATAGAAAACAAACAAATGAAAACATGTACATGTAAATAAACTAAAGACTAAAATTTAAAATACTAATTTAATAATATAAAAGAAATTAAGCCCATTACAACTTTTAAAAGGTGTATCGTGGCCGAGTGGTCAAGCACAGTGGATGCAAGCTCTGGTGTTTCTAATAAGCAGAGTGTTCCTTTAAAGTCCTGGTCTTCACTCCTTGAGACATGAGAGAGGCACTTGATCAATACTGCTTTGTCCTCCGGATGGACATAGAGCCAAAGGTCCTTGGTGTTGTGCTATGCCTGAAAAGAACCAAGTACACTCTCATAGGTTTGCCGGGTAAGGTGATTTCTGGTATGGTTTAGTGCAGAATTCACCACAGCATCTTGTAAACATTATATGGCGCTATTCCAAACATAGCTCTGCATTACTTATTTAAAAAAATAAGGAGCGCTTTGAGACGCCCTTGGATGTGATAAATTGTTTTTGTGAAGCCACTTCTGACCAAACTCAAAAAAATACTTAGATGCAAATGATATGCACACTACCCTAGTGTGGGTATAATTTACTTGACTCTTTATTGGACAGTACAGTTTGTTTTTGTCTCGGTTACAGTACAAATGGTTACGAGCAAACAACAGCAGCAAGGAGCGTGGTGGATCCCACAAAAATCGTAGAAAAACCAAAACACTGAACAGCAGCTTTGGTCGCAAGACGACAATCCGCGTCACGAGTGGCCAGCCGTCAGCGCCCTCTCGCTCCAGGGCCAAGTCAAGCGGTGATGGGATTTCTGTTCGTGCAACGAGGGCGATGGAACCAGAGGAGTTTATACCTGCAGTGTCCAGGCCGGGTCCTGGGTTTGTCCCGTGGAGAACGGCAGCTAGAGCAACACACAGGAGGTGAGTGAGGGTCAAGACTTTTTTTCCTATAATTTTTTGGTAGTTTCTTTGATTTAGGAATTGGAGGTTGGGTTCAACTTGATTTGTGATGACGAATCTAACAAATGGAGTATTCATATTTTTATAATTTTGACAAACAAATTTACTGCATGTGTCTCCAGTACATTTTGCTGTTCTTGCTTCCTCTATATATGAAAACTAAACTGATCTTGAGAAGAGCTTTCTTGATGTGTGTGGACATTCACTGTCAAACATTTTGATGAAATTTTGACTGACATAAATTTTTGGTTTTCATAAAGGGTTCTACCAGACGGGCACAATATCGAAGTTAACACGAGCCCTAGTTCAACTCCTAGTAAATCATGTGCGTCCATCCACGTCCATGCCGTCTCGTCAGGTGAGTTGGACACCAGCGAGAAAGACACCACGGGGTCACCACTGACGATGATGTCCAGTACGAGGGACACGGAGGACATGGAAGGTTTTGACAAAAGGATGAAGAGACAGTTGCAGGTATGCAGGGGAGTCTGTTTTTTTTCCAGGAATACAACTTTAGAGGGCTAAATATCACTAATCGTTGCATGTCGTTGGCGAGCAGTCTAGTTCACTGAACCTAAGCTCTTTTGTTGAGGGCTACACTTAACTGATTTGGGCTATTGACTCGAATCAACTGTCTCCAGGGGGCACGTTGCTGGAGCTAAAACAGGGTTACCCCTTTACAGTCCACAAGGATTTAGGCATGGGTATCATCCACTAGGACTAGGAGCCTGGTTGGTAGAGCAGAATGCAGTACCTTCCCAACTTTTTACGAAGCAATTATGGAAGTGTCATGACCGGGTATCAAACCCATACTCTGCTGCTGACAACACCAGAGCTACCAAACAAAAGCTACCCATCCAAAGGCTCTGCAAAAATATCCTTTATTAAAAAAAAAAACTTGTTCACTACCGACCCACTTGGTCAAAAGGTGCAATGGTTGAACTATTTTCCACCACTTCCCTGTTGAGAATAACACAATTGGAAATAGTTCAGCACAATTACAATATTTGGAGTTGTACTGTCACAAAAACATTTTTCAAATTACAACAAGTCAACATATATATACAGCGTCACTGGATGGGATAGCACCAACAATTCTTATCCAATCCTTCTTTTGACTTGATCTTCGTGTGCCTAAGGTTGAAATTGAGGAGCTCCACCGACGACTCTTCATCGAGAGCCGAGCGAGGGCAGCATCCGATGCACATGTGGTTGAACTAGAGGTCAGCAACAGTCGACTTCGACACCAGATACAGTTACTAGAGGCACGGTCACCGACTTCCCCACTGAGGGTGAGGGGTAGGCCGTCGGTCACTGCAGAGCAGCCTGAGGATGAGAGTATACTGGATAGCATTGAGGAGTCTTTTGCTAAATTCCATGGGTTTCTGGATCTACTCAGGGAGGCTGGGTACGTAGAAATAATCATCCAGGCTTTTTTGTAAAAAAATAGTTAAAGACAGTGGACACTTTTGGTAATTGTCAAAGACCAGTCTTCTCACTTGGTGTATCTCAAAATATGCACAAAATAACAAACCTGTTCATGGAAAATTACTTTTTCTCAAAAACTACATTACTTCAGAGGAAGGCGTTTCTCACAAAGTTTTATGCTATAAACAGCTCACCATTGCTTATTACCAAGTAAGTTTTTAAGCTAACAATTATTTTGTGTAATTACCAACAGTGTCCATTGCCTTTAAAAGCCTGTCGTTTGGACCCTAGCCGAGTCTTTCTCGAAGGCTAAAGGGAAAGCCTCTGCTAGGGTCGTAACGCCATTAACTATTTTTGAAATAAACAGGTTAGACAAGACACTTGAACATGCTTACAGTGGTTTTATTTAATAGTTTATTCAGTATTAAATATCCTGCCGTAGCTCACTTTCACAAGAAGATGATCTGTTTGTAACCGGCACAGGCTAAGTTCTGCAAGTATTTAATTTTCTGATGCATCAGTTTGATGCAACAGTTGGAATTTTCTGGTTTTTCAATCTCATTTTGAATTGGTGAACAAAAATAATAATAATATATAATAATAATAATATTACAGTCCCCCAAAACAAAAGCGGACAGTGAAGCTAAACATGCGGCAAAGAAATTAAAAATTACTTTGCCTAATTTTTTAAGACTATTATTCTATTTTGCAGTCTCGGGCAGCTGTGCACCCTGGTAGGGATGACCCCAGGAGAGATCACCAGCAACCCTCAGGTACAATCCATCCTACAGAAACATCAGCCGACCACCCACCAGGACTATCCCTCAGAGGTCCCACCTTACCAATATACACCCCACAGGTACCCAAATGATCCCCGGGGAAGGCGTGACTATGGCCCGGAGAGTTCAGGAATCCAGGTTTCTGGACCACCGGTGACCCCAACGAGGGATGTGTCGTCGAAAACAGATGGGTCCAATGCGGCCATTATAGCTGCAGTAAGGCGTGACTATGGCCCGGAGAGTTCAGGAATCCAGGTTTCTGGACCACTGGTGACCCCAACGAGGGATGCGTCGTCTAAAACAGATGGATCCAATGCGGCCATTAGAGCTGAGGAACCTAAAACTAGGCCACTTTATCTGCATGCTCCACTCGTCACGCAGGAGGGACAAAGTGGTCAGAGTCAGCAGGGTTCAAATCCAGCTGGAACATTCCCTGCCACCACACAGGGCCGTTCAAGAGACGGTGGTGGTTCAGTAAGTGGAGTAGCAAGACCCGTTGTTGTTCAGCTCCCACTCTCTGATCCTCCAGCACCTCAAAGAGAGCATTCGACAGAAACTGATGTTAGACACCAAGTAAATGAACAATCAGACTCTCTTGTTGAGGGACAGCAGACTGATCTGGAGAAGGAACTGAACAGGCCTCACATTGAGTTTACCAACAACACGGGCTCATCAGGAGATGCTCGTCCCAAGCCTCGACCAAGAGACCTCTCAGGTGGTAATGAAAATCAACAAGCAACATACATGACTGAAGATAGGACACCAAAAAGTGGTGTCTTAACCCATGAAAAGACCAAAGACTCTCAGGACCACTCCGACAACGAGGCTTCAGTTCAAAGTTCTCTTGGCAGCGGCAGCCATAGATCCTCAACACCAACGAAGAACAAGGGCAGCCTGTCAGGATCTGACAATCCCACCGCTGCCACCTACTCCGTTGATGAGGATTTTGAAGACATGGGCTCACCTGTGTTGAAGGAACTGGATAACTCTGATGAAGACCTGTTCATGGATCTACCTACCCCTACCAAGAGGGCTGGGACGGGTAAGAATGGGAATGAGAAGGGCAATCGAGGAGACGATGAATACAGCAGCGACGAAGATTTTTAGAGACTGTTAAAGGCACTGGACACCTTTGGTAATTGTCTAAACACCAGTATTTACTTGGTGTATCCCAAAATATGCATGGTATCCCACATCTATGAAAATTTGGAACTTAATTGGTCATCGAAGTTGCAAGAGAATAATGAAAGAAAAAACACCTTGCTGCACAGATACGGTGCTTTCAGATGCCTAAAAAAGGCTTCAGGCCTGAAGTTTTTGAACATTTGAGTGAGAAATTACCTCTTTCTCAAAAACTACGTTACTTCAGGGGGAGCTGTTTCTCACAATGTTTTATGTACTTTCAACAGCTCTCTATTGCCCGTTACCAAGTAAGTTTTGAAGCCAACAATTATTTTGAGTAATTACCAACAGTGTCCAGTGCCTTTAAGGGAATTACTTTATTTATTTTTTTATATTTTCTTATTTACAACAGAGTTTATTAAATTCATGTGATTGTTTGCCCTTCACCCGTGTATGAGTCCTGCGAGGGACACAGAACTCTAGATGGTCTTGCACCCATCACATTTGACATAAACTTTACTTTTTAAATGTCCAGCTTGAAGCTGTTTGAGCCAAATATATTTTGAGGATGAGAATGTCATTTTATGTTGAAACTTCCTTTGAATACAGAAGAACATTCACTTGAACATTCACTTTTGGCTTTTGGTTTGTTCTAACTTTAGCAGTTTGTACAGTAGTTGGGTCTGTTTAACAAAAAATGTCTTATTACCAAGCAATTTAATGTACTTTGCACTGAAAAAAGGTGCAACAGTGCAAAAACATGACATGAAAGAAATTTTCGCAACCTTGACTCTCAAGCAAATATTATATTTGTTGTGTAAAATTTACTGTTTTTTATTAGTAAGTTTGTTCAATATGTTAACTAGACCTAGGTTTAGTAATAATTCAGGTGGAAAAATGCCAAAACCTAGTGGTGCCCACTGATGTTTTTTTTTCATTTGGCTCAGGATAAGCTTTATATTGGGCAAAATTGGTAGTTGAAAAAAATGAAGAAAAATTGAAAAACCACAAGAACTAAGTCAAGATTTTTTTTTAGAATTTGGCATTTGGGTAAAAAAAAAAGCACAAGGGTAAGCATTTTGATCAAACTTTGGAGTTTGGGTAAAAAAAAAAACAATCGGGCAAGTCCAGCATTTTTATCAAATTTGGAATTGGGGTAAAAGAAGCGCAAGGGGTAAGTCCAGCATTTTAATAAAATTTGGAGTTGGGGGGAAAAAAGCACAAGGGGTAAGTCCAGCATTTTGATCAAACTCTGAGTTTGGGTAAAAAAAAACACAAGGGGTAAGTCCAGCATTTTTATCAAATTTGGGGTAAAAAAGCACAAGGGTTAAGTCCAGCTTTTTTTTAATCAAATTTGGGGTTGTTTGGGGTAAAAAGAAAAGCACAAGGGGTAAGTCCAGCATTTTTATCAAATTTGGGTCGGGGTAAAAAAAAAAGCACAAGGGGTAAGTCCAGCATTTTTATCAAATTTGGGGTTAACAAAAACCACAAGGGGTAACGTTGGGTTTTGCGTAAAAAAAAAAGCGCAAGGGGCAAGTCAAGCCCTTTTTTTTTTTAATTAGGAGTTTGGGTAAAAAGAAAAAAACAAGGGGTAAGTCCAGCATTTTTATCAAACTTGGAGTTCGGGTTTGAAAAATACATTAGAAAAATTCACAATTTTTGGGCCGATTTAAAAAAAAACACGTGATTTTAGGCTCAAAAATGCTGCAGTGGGAATACAACCAAGATGGCTTCAGTCATGTCAGTATAAGGGTTTTTGTGTGATTAGTAATTTTGTAAAATGGAAGTTTAAACAAAGAATTCAGTATAAGAATTCAAAGTTTTTGAATTTGTGTTCATTTTGTATTC
The DNA here is from genome assembly GCF_032118995.1 of Asterias amurensis. Lineage (NCBI taxonomy): Eukaryota > Metazoa > Echinodermata > Asteroidea > Forcipulatida > Asteriidae > Asterias > Asterias amurensis. The sequence continues at coordinate 24,167,271 of NC_092652.1, read as the reverse complement.
AAAGAAGTTGAACTTTGTATCTTTTTACCATTTTGAAACGTTGTTATAAAAATGTTCTGCCCAATTGCCTTTGTAAATGTCTTCTTACGTTTGTGCCTTAATAAAGTGACAGAGAAGTTTTTAAAAAAGAATTATCAGACATTTTACTTATTTAAACAGCTAAGCAAAAAAAATAGGTAATGGCCTGGCATTTTGACCACGGCAGAGTCTTTTTCAAAGGCTAAATGAGAGGAAGACTCTGCTAGGGTCGAATTGTCAGGCCCGTTTTGTTGGTAAGCAGTGTGCAACAGCAAATTCTATTTTTTTTTTTTTTCAACAAAAAAACTCGGCAGCATTTGTATTGTCCAGTTCCTGAACAATTTGATCAAGGCTAGATAGAGTAAGCACAAATGGTAGGGAAGTGGATGAGCGACCGAGAAACACTGGAAAAATAAACACCTACATTAAACCAACAATAAGAACAATCTATTATACAAAATAATAAATTTCCCAAGACCTTGGCCAAATTTATTCCATCCATCTAAAACTGTCCCATCAAGACGTTGCACTTTGATCATAAAAATCTACTTTAAAAAGACATAATATTTTGTGTTAATTAACCCAATAAAATAAAAGATAATCTGCAACATGGGAAGAGTTTTTGGTCTGCCCTTATAAAGGAAAGTATGGGGTTTATTGTGGAACATATTTACTACAAAAATGTCAAAGTTTTACCACATTTGAAGCTTACAGTTAAGGGCAAATAAATTTAAATGAACTTGTTATAATTCTGATTTACATACAGAAAAGAAAATGTTAACATAAATTGCTAAGTTCAAAACCATACAACAAAACTATATGGTAGAATTAGTTTAGGATGCAACAATTGTATATCAATTCTGATTCTGTGAAAGAAACCATTTCAATTGATAAGAAGGAGGAAATGAACTTACGGGGAAGGTAGGTGGACCTAGACTTTGGCAGTGTCCGAATTGGCAGCTACAAACAAGGCTACGGCTAGATTTCCGCGTCATCATGCGTTGGAGTGTAGGATGCCCTTAACAACAGTTCAGCTATAGAAGAAGCTACCAATTCAGATACGGCCTTAGTAGGTAAATCAAATAGTATGTTCAATCAAGGATCACAGTTAATAATATTAATAATAATGATAATAATCCAAGCACTTAAATATAGCTTTCTGATCTTATGGAGGTTACCTTTGGGCTTGGAAATTTTAAGCTGCAATGGTTAACAAACTGTTTTCATACTAACAGAATGTTTGATTGAGAAAGTGATACCGTTTCTGAGTTCTGGTACCGGATAGAACTTATGTACTTGAAGCGAGACTATTAATATTAACCATGATAGCTTCGTTCTTCTGATTTAAATGCAAGGCTGCAGGTCCCGTGTTGTGTAACGAACGTAAAAGAACCTATGACACTTATTGTTAAAAGAAGGGGGTTGCTCAAGCATTTCTGTCATGACTGTTTGCAGTTTGTGCCCCATCACATTGTAAACCTCTTACAAGGGCCCAATTTCATAGAGCTGTTTAAACACAAAAAGCAGCTAAGCATAAACTTTGCCTACCAGATTAAGGTTACCAGCCAAAATATCATGTCATACATGTATGTACAATTTGCGACTGGTTTCCTGCTCATTTCTGCTTAGTAGAAAGCAATATTTTCTGCTTAAGCAGCTCTATGAAATTGGGCCCTGGTGCATAAATTAAAACACAGATCCGCACACTGACACACACAAGGCAATCCTCCTCAGGTTTTGAAATAACACGTAATTGGAGATTAATCTCAATTCATGTTGACAACAATTATACTTAATTGATCAGAAAACAATCAAACTAATATAAATGTCACACACAAGTCAGTTCCAATTTTGCCTTTGGCCAATTTGGTTTGCCTTTGGCCAATTTGGCCAAGCTATACATGTATTTGGCTGTCGGTAGTTAAGACACTGTCGCAAGAAGGTGGTATGACCAGGACTTGAATTGCAGAGGCCATGGACTCTCTGCTACCCCTGGTCTTGACCGTGATAACCCTTCAAAAGTTTCCTATAGAAAGTTTCCCATGGAAGTGCCCTTTACAAAATATAACTAGCCTTGCCCTGGCTAAGATAAAATTCCAGGCCTGCGTCACATTGTTAAAAATGTCCTTTGTTTTGTTTTCTCAGGAACGATACTGTAACATGCTTCAAATGTACACTAATGATTTAAACATCAGATTAACAAAGTTACTGTTATGTAGTTGGTGAAACTGATTGACTGGTTTGTTAACATGTAGTTGGTGCTACATGATCACTTTGTAATACTTTCACAACAACAGTTACTGTTTTTAGGTAGTTGAAGATATTGCATCATCTACACTCTTAATAATGGAGTGGAATTATTTGGGTAGTTTCTGACGGATCATGTAGTTGAGGATGCCCCCGTGGCGGAAGTAGGTCAGCTCAACGTCGGTGTCGAACCTTAGAGTCGCCTCAAAGGAGCGGCCATCGTCAAGCTGACGAAGAAAAAAAAATATTACAATATATTTTACAAATTTGTTTATTGTGATAAGCAGTTAAATTTAGTGGAGGTGTGAAATCTAGCGGCAAAGCCAGGATTTGTTCACTCGGGGGGAGGGGGGGGGGGGGGGGCAGGCATCAATTTCCAGTAGGGAGGAAACACAGAGGTGATGTTTTTCCTTTTTTCTTTAGGGAACTAAGTGTTAAGATTTATCTGAAAATTTGTGTTATGGGGAACTGAAAAAAGGGGGAATGCCGCAAGAGCGAACCCTACATGTACATGTATCATGGTGTAACGTTTCAAAGACCCTTCAGCCTGTGCAAAAAACAATTTTGCTGATTTTTACTGATTTCTGAAGGAAACAAATCTGAAATCATACAGTAAGAGAATCATGTCTGAATATGCGAGATTAATTTTTTTTTTCACACATTGAATCTTAGGACCAAAAATGGCGAGACTTGCACACACAAAAAATTACAAAACCTCAGAATAAAATGGGTGAAAATCAGGGAAAAATCATACATGTTTGAGGGGATTCCAAAAATTGTGGCAATAAAGGAGTAGGTCTCAGACTTCAAAAACAAAGCTCCACATATTTTGCAGGAAAAAATACTTGGCCATTTGATAGGTCCCCTAAAGTGTGATAAAGCACTATATAAGAACCCAGAATTATTATTATTATTCCTACCTTGACCGTTGCCTTCTGTCCAGGCTTGAGATCTTGTGGAAGCTCGATGCAGTACTTCTCTTTACCGGTCAGTCCCAGCGTCGTGGCAGTCTGGCCTTCCAGATACTGGAGGGGTATGATTCCCATTCCTACCAGGTTACTACGATGAATTCGCTCATAGCTCTCAGCAATGACGGCACGGACTCCCTGAGGACCAGACAAATAAAAATCAATTACCTCATTATCAGGATTTGAAACTTTGCATGGTGGTGGGAGTATAATCAGCTATGATTTGCGGTCACACCATGTGTAAGTGTCTTTTGAGTAGTTTTGGTTGTGAGAATGCCAGTGTTTGATACACTTCAAGACAAATTTTTGTCAAACTCAAAAACCATTTAAAGCGATCCCATGATCTTTACGGTTTTGAGCAAAGAACTTTTAGTTCGTTCATTGCTGAATTTAGTTGACATTAAATAAAAAAAGCCTTCAATGTGACATGTAGACTGTTGCAGAGACTCCTATTTGGAATGTACAATTCTGTTTTTGTTTGATACCTGATAGTGTTTTTGGTTTTCTTAAGACTAAGGAGAAGTACAACTTCAGTTGGATTATAGAAGTATCAGAGTTTTTCAAGGTGATACATTGCTTTTCCTTTTCTAATTTCTCACCAGCATCCAGGGTCCCTTGGCCGCCCAGTCACGTGACGATCCGGACCCATAGTCCTTGCCGGCCAGTATGATCAACACTCTACCCTCTGCCTTGTAGCGTTCAGCAGCGTCGAATATATCCATCGTGGTCCCTGTAGGAATGTGTACTGTCTTGGGTCCCGCCTTGCCAACAAACTTATTCACCAGGCGGATGTTGGCGAACGTGCCCCGTGCCATGACAGAGTCGTTGCCCCTCCGGCTACCGTAGGAGTTGAACTCTCGGGGTGTGAGCCCCCTGGAGGCGAGGTAGCGTGCAGCGGGGCTGGTACGGGCGATACTGCCGGCGGGTGAGATGTGATCGGTGGTGACTGAGTCACCAAGATTCAGGAGAACGTGGGCTTCTTTGATTCCGGTGATTGGCGGTAGCTCCTTGGTCTGTGTAACAAGAATTAAACAATTAATAAATATCCTTTAATTGTTTTTAAAGTCACTTCATAAACAATCACTCCACTAACTGTAGTGTTTTCCCTAAAAATATACAGCTGGAATCATTACATTTAAAACTTACAATGTAATAAATAAATTAAACCCTCCTTCGAAAGTGTAAGTAAGGCCGTGTCCGAAACCACGACTTCGGCTACAGCTACGTCTAGATCAGCGCGTCTACTAGTGTTGAAGAATAGGCAGACACGCGCGATCTAGCCGTAGCTGTAGCCAAAGTCGCCCTTTCGGACACGGCCTAAAGTTAAGTCTGTCCTGAGCCAATATGGCTCATTAGACCTGTGTTTATATCACCGGCTCATTTGCATCAAACGACTAAGAGTATTTCTATTCCCCCTGGAAAGCATGGCAGTCCATTGTACATGTAGGTTATTCCCAACTGGTACCCATTTGTACTCCTGGGTGGAGAGAAGGACACGAATGTCACTACTGAACAAGCCAGGATTCAAACCCAATAAATGTACGCTTTCAAAATTATAGATCTGAGTCCATATTGGAGCCTACGCCCAAGCCAGGGTTTCAAGAAGGAGCCCCAAATATCAGCTAAGAATATTCAAGTTTAGCTAAAGGGAAAGAAATCCAATCTTACCAAGTCAGCAAAGAATAAGTTCAACAATTGAAAACTTACACAACGCACCTCTGCACAAATGCACGTCTACCGTTTCAACCATTTTGACAGTTAATTACTTCGAGTACCTTTTGGCTCCCAAAATGGCAGACAGGATAGGCATGTGTAAAGGCTTGGTCACACAGGCCCTGATAACGAGAACGATATGAGAACAATGCACGCTCGCGATTGGTTGAAATGCTCCACGCAGAATACGCCTACACTCATTCAACCAATCGAGGGCGTGCATTTTTATTGTTATCGTTCTCGTCATCGGGGCCTGTGTAACCGGGTCTTTAGTGCGTTGCGCCTTGTACAAGTAGTCAATAAGGGAAAGAAATTCAATCTTACCATATCAGCAAAGAAGTGGTTCAGTAATTGACCACTTGCACAACGCGTAATTGCTACCGTTTCCACAAAATTCCTTTTTGTACATTTTGAATACCAGAATGGTGGACATTGCACATTGTTCAGGGGATCACTAAAAGAAAGAAATCCAATCTTACCATATCAGCAAAGAATGGCGGTGATTGGATGTATGTTGACTTGGAATCCCATGGGTAGAGCATGCTCTCTGGTGCATCCAGGCTGTTCCAACTCTTATTGCCTTTCTGTAAGATGAATAAAGTCAGTGAAGGATAACACACAAAAAATCTCTTTTTAATAGTGTTGGTTCTGAAAAGAACCGGTGGTTGACAACCTCACTGAAAACCTCACCTAATTATTTTGCCACCGTACAAAGTTTCAAATCCTAGATACAACCTTGACAAGAAAAACAAATAAAGAAAATAAATTCAGCTTTTGTGAAATCACTAAAACTAGGTGCTCAGGCTCCTGATCTATCAAAATGTCGTCTTGCCCTTACATGTTGTCTTGCCCTTAAATACATTGTTTTTGCGTCAAGGTCAAATTGACGCTTTTTCTGAAATTGTTGTTGTTGTCCAGCAGCAACTGTTGCTCCGGACCGCTCAGTTGCCTGCCGGCACTCCCTCTGTATTTCCTAAGGTGTTGTCTTATTTTGTACCCGTGTGTTTTAATTTCACAATGGTCATACTTTCGTTGGTTTTCTCTGATCAACAGCCGTTATGCTTGCTTGCTTGAAATCTTGCTGGTAAAGCTTGATATAATTCTTGTAAAGCTTGAAATCTTGCGAACAAAGCTTGGAATTTTGCGAACAAAACTTGAAATCTGTCAATACTTACAGCAATCTTAGCGTACACCTCTTTGAACATTCCAGGAATAACATACTGTCTCTCTACTTCCTGAATCTCACTACGGCTTGGCCAGATGTCACGTAGGAAGATATCCTTACCCTCGGAGTTAGTTCCTGCAGGGAAAAAAATAAATCATTCCTCTTCTGGTTAATCGATAATCAGAACAAAAACTCCTTTGCTGAATGATGATGAAAAGGCAAAATTTAATTGCACTGTGAATGTTTTTATTTAAGAAGTCAAAGCACTCGAAAGTCTCCACTTGTTCATGATGTTTCACCAAAGGGCCGGCAACAAGTCACTCCAAGTGTGTTTTACTTTTTCTCATTATTTTCTGCAACTTCGATGTCAAACTGAGCCAAATTTTCACAGGTTTGTTATTTTATGCGTTTGTTGGGATATACAAAATGAGGACACTGGTCTTTGACAATTACCAAAAGTATACCCTGCCTTTAAGGTCAAACCCTTATATACCTAAAGGTGTAGATTCAAAGTCAAAGCTGACGGTGCCTGCCAGGGCGTACGCTATAACCAGTAGAGGAGAGGCCAAGTAGTTGGCTCTGGTCAGGGGATGAATCCTTCCTTCAAAGTTCCGATTACCGGAGAGAACACCACAGGCAACAAGGTCACCCTGAAATTTAAAAAAAAAAGTTTAAAAAAATCATATTTCATTCCACTATGTGTTGAGGGGTGGATTTCACAAAGATAGTCCTCACTTAGGACTAGTCCTAGGCAATGCTAAGAGATAGGACCGGTCCTAAGTTAGGATGAGTTACTGGTCCTAACTTAGGACCAGTCCTATCTTTTAGCATTGCCTAGGAATAGTCCTAAGTTAGGATTACCTTTGTGAAATCCACCCCAGTTGTTATTGGCATGATTTATAGCATGCGCTTTCTCCAGAAGACGATCAGAGCATATTGATCGAAATGTCGAAATGAAACCAACGGTTCTTTTCAGAACCATCCCAACTCGTTAGAAATACAGTAGTCATTACATGGTGTTACCACAAACCTTTCCATATCGTATTTCCACCATGCAAAGTTTCAAATCCTACTTATATAAAGCTAATGTTGACGGTATCCCTTTTCGGTCAATATCTTTGTGCATGGGTGCCAGACAGAAACAGGGAGACAGCCAACATTAGGGCTTCATGGCTTAAATCAACCTCGTTCCCAGAGGTGTTCGATCTCGCCTCGCCATTTTTTCCCAGCATGCCTTGCTCGATCATAACCCCTTGAAGTGTGACTTTAAAGTATCCAAATATACTGGATATTACAATTAGTCCTGTGGATGATATGTTCTGTGGGCGTTAGTTGCGCACGGGCTGGATGCGCTGTATGTAAAGTTGTACAATACATACAGTGTATATGTACATCTTTATGACACACGCATTTCGGCATATAGAGCTTTTTGAGGACGCACAGCGTTTCATATTTTGCACGTATATGAAAGCCAATCAAAGACACGGATCGGAGTTTCCCTCCCAGGGGTTAGAGACGTACGCAGAGCTAGCGAGTGATACAGCGCGCTGCCCATGGTAGCGAGGTTGGGCTTAAATTGGTATTGTGCCTGCATGTTAATTAGAAGGTCGTATGTTCAAATCTCACTCAAATATGTTTTCATTGTTTAAACCCAAATTAATTAAATAGTAACAATCAAGGCAGAACACTGATGATTCTTTTTTCCAATATAAATTTGAATGGTCTGCAATTTTCTCCAACAGTACATGTAGGTACAGAAGACAACACTTACTTTTTCAATAGCTTGAGATACAGGTTCCGGCAGAGGTCCGCTGTTTCCTATACAAGTCATGCAGCCATATCCAACAATATCAAACCTGAAACGAAAAGTACAATTTGTTTATTTATTTTTTAAATAGAAAAGTATTGAAAGTTGAAATATAATTATAATATTTTATACATATTTTTTTATTTATTTTTTAGTGGGGCTTGAATAACATTGGTAACACACCCACTTACCGAAAAGGATGCAAGGTTTCTGAGTTTTGGTGCAATTTTTTTTTTTTATATAAAGAAGCTTTTCTGTTTCTATTTCCTTACCCAAGTTTCTCTAGATATGGTATAACTCCACTCTCCTGTAGGTAATATGTGACCACACCACTCCCTGGACTCAAGCTGGTCTTAATGTAGGATGGTACCATCAGTCCAGCTTCAACGGCTTTCTTGGCAAGAAGACCTAAGCAAAAACAAACATGTTTTAGATTGTTTTACCACATTGGTGTACTCAAAGCAAAAGGCATTGTCACGGTGTTGATGAAACAATGATAAAGTCGTGGACAAAATTGTGTTTGTTCGGCCCGGTAGTTTTATTCACACTCAGCGAGGAGCAGGTGAACTATAGAACAACAAATAATGAAATAGATAATTAATATATAAATACATAAATTAAATTACTCAATAATCAAATCAAAGATATAAGCAGGGTGTTTAAATAAACCACGCAATCAGATGTTTGCGGAAAGATTGAATAAAATGCAATCGATGGCTTCCGGAAAGATTATACAGACAATCTTTAAGGACAGATGGTTACTCCATTTGTTAATCAAGGATATTCCAATGAGCAAGTTATTGTATAATAATAACAAATGTTTTTTATAAAGAGCCAAAATCCGCCAAAAAAGATACTCAAGGCACTATACAGATGCAAAGATGTAAACAATAAGCCAAAAAAATGTGCCAGAGTACAATGCCTGTAATACACAACTCTGTGGGTACAGTGCCATATCCGCTACTCAAATCGTCCTTGAGTTTGATTAAAGAGAATCAAATTGAAAAGTAGCTCACCAGCTCCCAGCATGACCGATGGATTACTGGTGTTCGTACAGCTCGTTATAGCAGCAATCACCACAGACCCATGTCTAAGATTGTACTCCTCCTCATCCATCTGGAAAGGCACCATCGTCCCCTGAACCTCCTGGGGGATATCAAAGCCCTTGAAGGATACTTTGTTGTCCAGACAACTCTGGAAGTCTGCCTTCATGTCGGTGACAAGGATCTTGTCGTGGGGGCGCTTCGGCCCGCTTATGCAGGAGCGTACGGTGCTCAAGTCCAGCTCCACAATCTGTGAACAAGGATAGGAAAGTAAAATTTTGTGAGCTCTTTGAAGAAAATATTATTTGTTTTTGACACTTACACCGATGTGAATTCAGCACTGTATTCTTGATACTTTCCTATGGAAAAAAATCAATATGCAAATCATTCGGGTTGAATTGAACCCCCAACCTTTGCATTGCTACAGCAGATGTAGACCGCTAGACCAGCATTTTTAGCCTGAGAGCCAGAGGCAGTTCGAATCCTTGGCAGGTTTAATAGATGTTATTTTTTCCATCAGGGAAAAAGAATATCATTTGGTTCTTACCCTTACACCGATGTGTATAAAGCACTGTATACTCAGTACTTTTCTGAGTTCAGTGAAAAAAATCCACAAGCAAATCACTCTGATGGGACTTGCACTGCAGAGCCATGACCATTGCGCCAAAGCATTCTCCATGTTCTATGGACACATACCTCAGAGAATACAGGATCTTGGTCAGCATTGTTGAAATCTCGAAACATCTCGTTGGCCTTGAGGTACGTCTCGATGTAACTAATCTTCTTCTCATCTCGACCTGCATGGTAAACAGGATTACTTTATAATGTTATTTTGGGTTTACCATAATAGCAATTTTTTTGTTTATTTATTATTGATTATTTTATTTCTCTCCACAAATTCAATTAAACTACAAACAAAAGAGAAACAGGACAAGACCAGTTTGGTCGTCTTGCCTTTAATAAATTCAATGCCTTTGTCTCAAAAGAATGATGTTCAACTGTTGAGTTTGAGGTCTCACAAATATCTTTCAATCCTGCTGAGTATCACCCATATAACAGAAGAGATAAAACTTCTCTTTGTTTTCCGCACAAACACAAAGGTTTAGATGATTAAACTATGTTCTCATTTTGATTCTAGTCTCTTCTCATTTTAATTCCGGTAAATAAAATCCCGGTCCAGTCAAGATTCTGAACTACAAGTCTTGCAGCCTTGTCGATATTTTCCCAAGTGTAATTTAACAAAGTTTGAAAATGTGTGGTGGTCTGAAAGAGAGGAAATTCTTCCAGTGGTGGTGGTTGGGGAATCCTGAGTGCCGGTCGGGCTTTCTGTTGGCATAACCCTGCCGCCTTCTACAGTCAGGGGTCGATTTCACAAAGAGTTAGGACTCGTCTTATCTCGAGTTAGGACGAGTAACTCGTCTTAACTTAGGATTAATCTTAAGGTCTGCATGCTACAGTGCAGGGTTGGGACTCGTCCCAAGTCCTAAGATTGGTCTTAAGTTAGGAAGAGTTTTGTGAAATTGACGGCCGATCTTATAAACTATTTGACTGTACCTGTCTGCCTGAGGTATGTAATACTGATATCATCCACAGGGAAGAAGCCCACGGTAGCACCGTATTCTGGACACATATTAGCAATAGTAGCACGGTCAGCTATCGAGAGCTGAGCTACACCAGGCCCGAAGAACTCAACAAACTTGCCCACAACACCAACTTGTCTCAAATGCTGTTAAATAAAAAAAGACAGGATATTGTACGACCAGGCATGATATTTGGTGCTTGGAAAAAAAGAGGAAAATAATGTTTGAGCACAAGGGGCTGACCTACTTGTCCAAAAGGTGTATGGTTTAATATGTTGTTGTTGTTGTTTTTTTGTTTTTTTGTTTTTTTTATTATATTGCTTTTAATTGTCCGTAACATCCTTAAATATTTTACGTAATTTTTATATCAAGATTTTATCATGTGATTTTATGGTTACTTTTAACATGTTAGTTTGTTCGCAGGGCCCAAATGGAAACCAGTTTTTTACTGATTTGGCTCACCCTGTTTTTTAGGCTATTTAATCACCATTTTGCTAATTTTTCAAAAGCAAAAAAAATCCGAAATCAGACTTAAGTCTCATACTTCAAACATTAGCCCCTCATACCTTGCAGGGAAATGACTGAATGTTGAAGCACCTTGAGTGTCACTGAGTGACAGATATGAGCGCTATGTAAGACGCCACTATTATTATTACTTGATAAACTTCATACCTTAGTGATAGTTAAGACGACATCTGTAGAGGTAGCCAGGGAGTCCATCTTGCCACTCAGCTTGTAGCCAACTACCTTAGGTAGCACCATACTAATGGATTGATTTAACATGACTGCTTCAGCCTCAATGCCACCAACACCTGAAAGTTTAATCAATCAAAGACATGGTCACAAAATCAGGGTAAGAAAGGGACAGCTAGTATTATCTGTATAGTCTTCTAATGCCATATTTAAGTTTCATTTCATTTACTAATTCTGGTTGTGAAGCCTAGGACTCTGAAGTAACATAGTTTTTGAGAAAGAGTTTTGCAAAGTTTGGGATTACTGGTGTTTCTCAATTACCAACAGGTCCTGCCACCGATTTCACAAAACTCTTCCTAACTTGGAATTAATCTTAAGACATACTGTACATCTAGGACGAGTCCCAACCCTGCACAGTAGCATGCAGACCTTAAGATTAATCCTAAGGTAGGGCGAGTTACTCGTCCAAACTCAAGATAAGATTAATCTTAGCGTTTGTGAAACCAACGGCAGTGTCTTAAATGCAGACAACATTATAAGTTTTGCAATAAACAACACTTACCCCAGCCTAGGATACCAAGCCCGTTGATCATAGTGGTGTGGGAGTCCGTGCCCACCAGACTGTCCGGGTACATCATACCGTCTGATTTGAAGACTACACGGCCGAGATACTCCAGATTGACCTGGTGGACTATTCCAGATCCAGGGGGGACAATCAGCATGTTTTGCAGCGCCTTAGCACCCCACTAAAAAATTAAAAAGATCAAATTTTTAGTGGGGTTGTTTCAGAGGAATCACTTGGTCATTGTTGCATGGACCCTAAGCACCAGTGTTCATTGGGCCCTTTGATTGGAACCGGTGCTCTATAAACTCTAGGCCCTCAGCTCCTGTGCTCAGTAGGCCCTAGTATTTTTAGATTAACTATTTCTTTGATGGATCTGTACATTATAAAAACACCAAAATAATGTGCACCAATTCAAATCAACCCAAAATTCCACCTTCCCCACAACCCCCTCCAACCCCACACCCAAACAAACAACCCGTGGTCAAACTTCAATGTCCAGCTTACAACAAAACGCTACACATTTAGCGCAGAATAACCAAGGTAGGCAGAAACATAGAATATTCAGGTTCCTACACTATCAATCGATTCACCTCAGTAATATATTATTAGCATTTAATCGTACTTTGCAGAGTTTTTACACCACAGCTGGTCGTGTTCTAAAAAACAGATTTTAATCATTAATGTATATTTCTGATTTTAATTCAATCGTGCTGTTTTTTATCTTTCGTATTTCGCCTGTATATTGTAATACTTTTCATAAATACTTTTATTATATATCCGATGTATTTTTGTATAAAATGGTAAATTTATAGGGTTGTTTTTTATATAAAATATTTTTAGACACCCAAAACCAAAACGCATTTCACTGTGCAAATATTTTGTTTTTTTTCACAAGTGACAACAACACATTATTCATATTCTTATTCACATTTTTTATCAAAATTGTTGAGATATAGAATTATCTGTTGTAAACTGCTGACTAATGGAAAGAACCAATGGTATAAATGCACAATAAATAGTTAATAACCTGACAATTCGACCCTGCCCGGGTCTTTCTAATAGGTTAAATGTCAATACAGTACACACCCATACTGGTGTGACAGAAGAAGTCAAGTGGAAATACTGAATCCATAACACCAGTATACTTGTTCATGTGTGTCACATTTTGAAGGACCTTGCTGAGGGTCGAAAGGTCAGGCCATTAGCTATTTGCTTTCAAATTTATATTGAAGCAAAGCAAATACTAAAAGAAAATGTAGTGTGCTTAGTTCATCCAAAATTATTATTAAGTTTACGTACATCGATGCGACTGGCTTACCACTAATTTTTTGCTCAGCAAGATATTTGCTCAGCATTTTTTGTTTCTTGACAGCTTTATAACAGTAAATTAGAAACAAATCCTGCTGATATGAAATGTATTTTTACCTTAAGGAACAGGAATCGCTCTTTATTTCTCTGGAACTCAATCTCTTGATTCTTCTGCAGAGCATCAGAGCTGAAATGATAAAATTAATCAAATTGATAGAACAGGAAGTTTAAGGGCATGTCTTCTGGCAGCTACATCTACGGCTATGTGTATTGCTACATCATCATGCAATGAAGTACATAGAACGTCCTTAAAGGCAGTGGACACTATTGGTAATTACTCAAAATAATTATCATCATAAAACCTTTCTTGGTAACGAGTAATGGGGAAAGGTTGATAGTATAAAACATTGTGAGAAACAGCTCCCTCTGAAGTAACGTACTTTTTGAGAAAGAAGTCATTTTCAAAAAAATGGGTTTCGAGACCTCAGATTTAGAATTTGAGATCTTGAAATCAAGCGTCTGAAAGCACACAACTTCGTGCGACCAGTCTGTTTTTTTCTTACATTATTATCACGCAACTTCGAGGATCGATTGAGCTCATATTTTTACAGGTTTGTTATTTTATGCACATGTTGAGATACACCAACTTTGAAGACTAGTGTTTGACAATTACCAATAGTGTAGTATCTTTTAGAAGCAACACCATTAGCAATAGTTGTAGCCGTAGTTACCAATTCTGATACAGTCTAAGTTGCATTCCTCAACTTGATCGAAATTTTCAGCAATATAAATGCAGAACCTTCAGGCATTTTGAAAAATAGTTGAGACCAAGGCTTGTCCCTTTCACAATGGCATTTTAAGAGAATGAAATCATATTTGCTTGTTTTGCATCAGGCAAGAAATGAATAGCAGAAAAACGGTTCATAATAGGACAAATTTATGATAGGACAAAGACAGCAAACAAACAAAGCCTGGCAGTAATGTCAAGACCTGGCTGGGCCCTATTTCATGGAGATGCTTAACGGCTGATTTTGTGCTTACTGACCAAGTTTCCATTTTATAGCGCTTGTTACCTGTGAATGTGAACTACATGTCCGATTGCAACTTAGCAAATTTGTTCTGCTACAGTAGGCACAAAAGAGTGCATTGGATCGGACGAGTTGGTCTTTGAAAAGCGTTTGTAACCGTTCGTTTTAAAATCAGATGGTTAGAAAGATGTTTTAAAAGTAGAATACAATGATCCTCACAAATTTGCCCTAAAATTGTTTCCTTTTATTTTGCGAACTAACATGGTCGGCCATTCATTGGAGTCGAAAATTTGACTCCCATAAATGGCCGACCGTCTTAGTCGACGAGGTAACAGGAAAACCGAGCAAACTCAAGGCATGTTTGTGTGGATCATTGTATTCTACTTTAACAACATCTTTCCACCCATGCATTTTGTAACAAACGCTTTTGAAAGACCAACACAACCGTTCCATGGCGACGTGTTCCTTTAAGCAGCGCTATAAAATGGTACTGCCCCAAAAATTACTAGTTAATACACGTAGGATTTGAAACTTTGCATGGTGGGGATACGATATGGACAAGTTTGCGGTAACACCATGTAATGATTATCTCTCAATGAGTTGGGGTGGTTCTGAAACCAATGGCTCTTTTCAGAACCACCCCCAACTCATTGAGAGACACATTGTAATCATAATTACATTGTGTTGCCGCAATGTTGTCCATATAGTTAGTACTTATTTGCCCAAGCAATGTTGTCCTGTACTATGTGGCAAGCAGTGCAATAAACATGATAAAATTGACTTGGTTAAGTGGACTTACTTCCTCGTGCGTGGAGTGGCAATGGATTTATATTGGGGAAAAACTGAGGAGCAGGAACTTCACCTTTATGACTTCTCAATTCTACAACCATACATGTAGACTTATAATGTGAAATTTAAATTTTAGGGTATGAATACAACAACTTTAGAGAATTTAAACAGGGATAAGTAACAAAATTCATAAGAAACTCTACTGGTTTCTCTTTTAAATTATTGTTTCAGTCAACATTACAGTGTTCGTAGATTGACCAACACAATGATCAGCTGTGCACTTGGTCAGTTT
The DNA here is from genome assembly GCF_032118995.1 of Asterias amurensis. NCBI lineage: Eukaryota > Metazoa > Echinodermata > Asteroidea > Forcipulatida > Asteriidae > Asterias > Asterias amurensis. Next base: position 24,152,055 of record NC_092652.1, on the reverse strand, counting down.
ATCCATGGAACAATCTCCCTTTACACGACAAACAAGCTACTACTATCTCAAGTTTCAAGACTCTTCTTAAAACATTTCTGTTTAATTCGCGTAAATAGCGTATACGTAATTATTCTTTTCTTCCTCTGAGAGCTTAGAGACTTTCTTTAGGCATGTTAGGACGGGGTAGGTGCTACAGAAGTGCAGTTGCTATTATTATTATTATACAATTTACTCTTACCACACCCCCCCCCCCCCATTCCAACAATGGTTCACACTACATGTTATTTTAAAATGCATAATTCATGAAATGGTGCAAACACCATAAGGTCAAGTGACAATTGCAAATAAACATCTGATAGATTATCAGCTGCTGACTGTTATATAAAAGACACAATACAAATACTTTAAAGTTCAGATGAGGATCGTGCAGGTTATTTGCTTGCTGATATACTTTATATCATTTAATCACCGAGGCGACTACATATTTCAGAAGTTATGAAAATTGAATTTTGTTTTTCATTGCACTGATGTCACACACATGGTAAACCGGTTGCTGTCTGCCCAGAGTACATGTACACCATTTTGAAAGAAGTCAGCTTAATTTCATTAAGTGGTGTAGCACAACAATTCACTCAGCACCAAAAAAAAATCATGCTAAGCAGAAACGGGGTAATAGCTAAATAAATAACACTGCTATTATTATCCCTTAAGGTGACCCCTGGATGCCGCTTTACAGGTTGTATATCGTAAACTTGGGTGTGATCCATGGCTTCTGACTGGCTACCCCGAACAAAGAATTTGACAAAATAGGGAGACTGTCATTATCGGACTACCATTTGGTGGAGCCCTGGCACTTTAACCCATAGGTTGTTAATTCAAATCCCGCTCTAGTCAATTTTTCTTTGTTCAACCCCAAATTACTATTATACAGTTTACACTGACGAGGCTGGTTTACAACTCATTTTTTCCTCAGCAAAGAAATGTGCTAAGCAGAATTTTCTGCGTTTAAAACAGCTTTATGAAATTGGTCCCTAGTGAAAATCTATTTTTAACTGTGTATGCATTGTTCACTGCCCAGTAACACAAAGGGAATCAGACTCCAAAAATAGCGCAACTGAAAAGAAAATTATCTTGATTGATGACATCAGCTGACTTGAATCAACATGCAGCAAACGAACAATAACATTCTTTGACACAGATAGCTATTTTACGAAGCAAAGTACGATCAAGCAAACAAACAATGCTGTAAAATCTATATGACCCCCTGCTGAAAATATATTGTCCAGGTATTGTTGTTTCAGACCAAAGTTGACTTGAAGAAAACATAATTGCCCTAAATATTTCAACAAATACTTTTTGCTTGAATTTGATGAACTTGCTGTCACTGTTCCCCAAACCACAGTTGGCTTTATGCAAAATCATATTTGAGTCAAACATCTGGTACTAAACAGGCCTGGAATATCATCTTTGAGGGGGCAAGGCCATTTTCTTTTTGAAAAGGGCGCTTCCATTTGAAAATCTTAAAGGCTATGGGAAACTTCTGAGGGGGCACCAAGACCAAGACCAGGGGCAACATAGGCCATGACAGGCCTGTATGCTTCGTTTTTGAAAGGGCAAGGGCACCAAGGCATTTTCTCTTTGGCAAAGGGCACCCTATGAGGAAATTGTTAATTTCTACTTGAGCATTTCAAGGGCACCAAGGCAATAGCAAGGGGCAACGGAGGCAATCGCCTCCGTTGCTTCCATGAAGTATCAGGCCTGCCATGACCTATGTGAATAGGGCGCTTATAAAACATTTTGAGAAAAAAACACGGTTGAACATTTTTTAAATTTTTTTTTAATTAACCTGTGTACCAAAGGGTTTAGGGAACAAACATTCACCTTTAACATGAAAGCTACATACTACAAGCTTCATGTGCAAAAGAAAGAAAAACAGACAACAAAAGCAAGGCCAGCAAGCGCATACAAAATCTAAAAATTCCCCTACTTGAAAATTCTGCCAATATAAAAAACAAATGAAATAAATATTTGATAGAAGTGGTACAAAATATTCCCCCACTAACCAATCGGTCGGTAATTGGTGAAAGGGACAAGCCTGGTCTAGAACAGGTAGCCGGAAGCCAGGCTCAACCCGCCCGCACGCCTGACACGGACCTAAAACACCACCCTGGGTGCCTGAAGGGATCTGGGCCCCTGGCAGCACCCCTCCACCGGGGTTAGGGGTAATGGGGTCTATTGTACAAGCCCTGTGTTCAAATAAACAAACAGTACGTGTTACAGAAATAGAGAAATTAGTGAAAGGAAAGGATAAGGGAAGGTACAATGTTAATGGGGTTTTTCTTAAGCAGTTTTGTACTTTACTTGACTGATCATATTTGTTGTATTCAAAATAATATTTTGTTTTCTTGCAAGGTAGGGTCATAGATTGGTAAATACACAAACAATTATTGGCCATGAAATCTTACTTGGTAAGAAGTGCCTGTAGCTGTTGGAACTATTTTGAGATAGTCCCTTCAAAAAAAATATAGTTCAGACAAATGTTCACCCCAAAACTATCTGAGAAACGATTCATGTGTAAAAAAAATTAATTCTCAGATATTTTGAGGGTTTGTTTGCGAATGATGCGGCCAAAGATGCTGTAGGTACATTGTACATGTACATGAACCTGCTATTACTGGATTCTAACGTTTTTATCATTAATGGATTTGACGTTCCTCTGAAAGAACTGTGGAACAGTTTCTTGACGTTTTCTCAGCAATCAGGCAACACTGTAAGCAGCTGAAACTTTCACATGTGACTTTTATCAAGTGTATCTTTCCTAATAATTATGCCTATAAATCAGCATTGCGATGACAAAATTCAATCTACGACCCTCCCTTTAAAAACTGATGTCCTGTAGGTCTATGGTAAAAATGATACAATCGACAACACGGTATGGTGGGTCAGTTATCCACAAACCTTCTGGATATGTCCACTTGCACTGAATGGTCAATCACTAGGTCAGCTGGGCACACTGGATTGATTGTTTCGGGGTCACCGCCGAGCCGTTTCACTGCATCACGCATTGCCGCAAAGTCCACTACAGCTGGAACACCCCTATTGGTAGAATGGAATAAATATGACTGGTTAAATCAGGTGACAATTGTTGTTACAAAATTACCCTAGTACATCTTGTTGTTGCATTCCTGACCACAGCAGTGGTCAGAAAAATTATGTCCGAATTCCTTTTGCCTAGCACAAAGCTAGCATGATTTGCATCTTGCAATCAGGGAGATTTTGTACAAACAGTCACAGAAATATTTAGAAATTTACATTTGTCATAATAGAATAAAGGTTTCCATAATCAACATTTGTTCACTCGGACATGGAAACAATTGGTTAAAAGGTCAAGGAACTTTCTGCAAAATCAGGAAGAGTTGGCAGCTAGCTCTGCCAGCAATGTAGATAGCCACTGTAGACCTGGACTGTCTTAAAGTCCCAGTCTCACTGCAGCGATAACGAGAACGATAACGACGCAAAGAGAACGCATTACATTGGTTGAATGAGCGTGTGCGTATTCTGCGTGGAGCAACTCGACCAATAAAGTGCGTTTTCTTTGCGTCGTGATCGTTATCAGTTTCGCCATTGCTGCAGTGGGACCGGGCCTTTAGTCATCCTTTAACGCTTTTTAGATAATAGAGAGCATTTTACAATTGATTCAAAATATTCTACCGTACTGTGATAAACTTTTAGAAATCATGATTTAAATTCATCTCCATTCTTTGGTTTCCGAAAAACATCTGCGAAATTCTCACATTTTGTAGGCCTAGGCCTATTGTGAAATGTAATACAGAGTCGAAAACATTCATTTGTTTTTTTTTAGGGGGGGGATCAACAAGACCCTGGTGCTTGTAGCTCAAAATATTTACTGGAACAAAAATATTCTACCGTACTGTGATAAACTTTTAGAAATCATGATTTAAATTCATCTCCATTCTTTGGTTTCCGAAAAACATCTGCGAAATTCTCACATTTTGTAGGCCTAGGCCTATTGTGAAATGTAATATAGAGTCGAAAACATTCATTTGGTTTTTTTTAGGGGGGGGGGATCAACAAGACCCTGGTGCTTGTAGCTCAAAATATTTACTGGAACAAAAAAAACTTTACAAGGCTAGATTGAGAAAACCTATTGACACACAATGAACTCTGTTTATTTGAACAAGGTTAGTGTACTTTGATACTCTGTATCTAAGATAAATAGTCTATAATTGAACATTTTTCTATTTTCATTGTTATTTTTTAATTACACAGTGCGCATGATTGTTCAACAGAAACAGAAAAACAGAGACCACATGACTAGATTTGTCCACTAAACTCACTGGCCACCAGGCTTATATATGGACATGTGTTCACTGGCCTGGTGCTGAAATCACAGGCGTCGCTCAGGCCTGTGGTCCACCTTTATTTTTGCGTCCTGTAGTTGTAACGTGTTATTGTCTGTCAGGCAATTTAACTAACAAACTCAAAAAGATGTTTCTCAAAATAATATAATATCCTTCTGCTATGGTTTTCCTTAATGGCACTGGATACGTTTGTTAATTGTCAAAGACCAGTATTCGTTCTCACTTGGTGTATCCAAAGCATTAAAATAACAAATATGTGGAAATTTTGCCCCAATTGGTCATCGAAGTTTGCAAGAGAATATAATGAAAGACACCATTGTAACACAATGCCAAAGCCTGAAGTCTTTTATTATTTGAGTGGAAATTACATGTACCTCCTCTCAAAAGCTACGTTACTTCAGAGGGAGCCATTCTCACAATGCTGTACTATCAACAGCTCTCTATTACTTGTTACCAAGTAAAAAAATTTGCTAAGTGTCCAGCCATCAATTTCACCAAACTCTTCCTAACTTAGGATTAATCTTAGGACTTAAGACGAGTCCCAACCCTGCACTGTGGCGTGCAGATCTTAAGATTAATCCTAAGTTAGGGCGAGTCTCGAGATAGGATTAATCCTAGCGTTTCGTGAAATCGGCTGCAAGGATCGATTTCACAAATAGTTAGGACTAGTCCTATGAGATATTAAAAACGCCTGGCTAGTCTTAAGTTTGGACGAGTATTCACTTCCTAACTCGGGATAAGACTAGTCTTAACTCTTTGTGAAATCCACCCCAGGACACATTGAACTCATCCTTAGTTAGGACGGGTTACTTAGTCCTAACTCGAGGAGATAGGATTAATCCTAGCGTTTCGTGAAATCGGCTGCTGTGCCTTTATTAAATAAATACCACAACAAAAAGCCTCAAAAGACCACATGAATAATTTGTGCACGTGTTCCACTACCAGCATTTTCCAATCTTTCATTTCCAGTCAAATTTCCAGTCAATTTACTAAACCTGCATAGTTGGTCCTCACACACATTCTGTGGTCTAACCATTTCCGTTGTTCAAGTTCAAGTACTGTGTTCTGGTACCAGCAACAAACTGTTTTACACAAATACAAATTGATGGCTTATCTTTCAATTAATGACTCAGGGCCAACTTGGTGCCATTGGGTAATTTTTTATAGAGAAACGTGTCGTTTCTCTATAAAAAATTATATAAAAAAAAATTAAAAACTTATAAGGGTTACTGGATATCTAATTATTTAGCATTTTCCAATCAGAAACGACTATATAAACCTAACACGATCAAATAAGAAGTTATAAAACTTTGCAAAATGTCATTTTAGATCAGAAATCTTGAAATTCCTGAAAAATATGTTTATACCATACAGTCATAAAAACCAGCAAAAAATACAAATGAAAGCAAAAACGTTAAGGGGATAGTAAGTGGAACCTACGGCAGTATTAATTCTTAGGCCTATCTTTTTTTTTTTTTTTTTGGGGGGGGGGGGAGTTTGTTCATGTAGTATCATTATTTTCAGCTGTGTTAACACCCCAAAATTGGAGGCAATTGAAATGTTCCATGGGAATTTTAAAGTGTCCCCACAGAGCATTGCCCTTGCCCTTTCAAGAATGAAAACTTCTTAGATAGAAAACGGGTAAATGGAACTTACTATACAACTAACCACAAGCATAGCTCTGTTAAAAAAAGTTTTAAAAATGCAGTCAGCATTCTATAAAAGGTGGACTTTACTCACGTGAAATCTTGCAAGATGACGCGAGATGGTTTGAACGGCACCTCAACGCCTTTGTTCTGGTTCTCCTGCCAGTTCATTATATTCTCCACATCCTTCTCATAGATGTGGAAGTTGTCGCAATTTCTGATCGCCGACTCCAAGAGGACACGGACTGAGAATGGGAGCCGACCTGCCGAGAGAAAAAGGTCAAATAGGGTCAGCATCATTATGGTCAGGTGAGGTTGGCAAAAGCACCATGTGTGTTTAATCTCTTTCAGTTCATGTTGGTTCTGACAAAGATTATAGGGCGCCGAAGGCGCAAGATGCGGAACTGACGCTTTATCTATTGCTGGAACGTGAAATACGCATGGGCGCCATTTCAGCAAGTGAATGCTTTTTTTCCCATTGATAGGAATGGTCATTGTACGCACTGAACTGCACTGATCTATTGTTGTATCAAAAGACTTACTTGCCGAAATGGCGTCCAGTGGGATTTCACATTTCAGCCCGAGTGCGCGTCTTGAGCCTACGGCGCTCTATAATCTTTGGTTCTGATCAAAAACGGGCTAGTTCAGTGTTCGAAAGAATCTATCATTTAAAATATTAACTAGTGAATAGAGTGACGGACAAGTGAAATGACAAGCCAAATTGTCCCATTGGCTAGTCATTACACACAAACGAGGGCAAACTCTGAGAATGACTCTTAAATCAATGCTTTCTGCTCTCCTACCGGCCAGGCTTCGAATTGATGATACCCAAGCCTACATCCGTAAGGACTGTGAAAGGGGTAACCCTGTTTCAGACCTAGAAGTAGTGGCCCACACCTTGAAGTGGCCTTCAGGCCTTATGGTCAGGCGACTTGCATTAAAAACAAAATGCTACAGAGTAGCTGACAAAGTGAAAGCAACTTTCAAACAACTATACTGAAAAATGTCATGAAAACTACAGATTAATGGGTAATATCTGATGTCCAAAACCAACTGATGCGGCCATTGAATGTTATTCGGGTAATATAAATGAGATTAGTAGCTTCTTACAGAGAATTTTTTCTAACTATTTTCCTTCCTCGAAAACAGACATGTCTTCATATCTAGGACTCTGTAACTATACAGAACAGAGAAAGAGTCCTACATTAGGGTTAACATACTGATAAGCCATAAAATATCTTGGAAATTTTTGGGGGAAAATGAAGAGAATCTCACCATATCTTTCGTCTTTGAGTGCCAGCAGATTGAAGTACTGCACGTCCTCATCGTCAACTCGTATAGTTTCCTTTAGTCGGGAAAACATGTTTACTTCTGGAAAAAAATCAAATAAATAAAATATTATTTTTAAGATGATTACAATGACAACTGTTGTGTGGGAGCCTTTGATGTAGCGTTTTTGTTAAATGTACAACGTATCTGGCATGGAATTTCATCTAGGAAACTTTTTAAGGGGGCACAAAGGCCAAGACCAGGGCAATTGTCTGACAGCCAGAATTTTGAGTAAAATTTACGACATTAGTACTTTGCCTTTTCTTTCTTTTGCGCTGGTCGGCATTTAAAACATTAAGAGGTGGTAATTTCCGACGGGTGCCAACCAGCGTAGCTAGTTACAACCCTAGTTGGGACCAATTCCAATTGGGACGGAAACAACGTGGCCTATTTAATTAGAACTTATGGGTATCTAAAGAGTGATGTCATGAATAATTAAAGTAGAAATCAATTTATAAGGCAAGTATTTAAGTGTAAATTTTCGTGGTGCTCTGTTTTCAATTTGTGACTGCTGGCGGCCGAAGATGTGGGAGTACAATGTACCAGTGTCACCTTGTGACCTCGCTTAATGTGAATGTATCTGACGCTCTTGATAAAATCGGTTTTTCTTTGCTTTTCACAAAAAACGTAGACACTGACTGTACTGCTTATTCAGCCGTGACTAAAACCTGGTTCAATCATACTGCCTGGCTGTGAGCCCCGAATGCTTTGTACGCAGCGAAATTTGACATCACAGCTCTGCTTTCCCGGTAAATGTTTCAGAACTTAGAAATTTGACATCACAGCTCTACCTTCTCAGTAAATAATTCAGAACTTAGAAGAAACTTTGAGTTGCCGCCGGGAAGTATCAACAGCTTCTGAAAACAGGGCTTAATTAAGTCTTAACAATACTTAATATAGGCCTATCTTTGTATTTCAAATTTCGCCTTTAATTGAACCTGTTTAGCTTTTACAAAAAATCATTAAAATCAAAGGGAAACATTAGGCCTATATCATGCCACCACTTTTTCATTTGTTGAGAAAAAATTTCTATGGTAAACTTCCTCTATTATTTATTAATTATTAGAATTTCGATTCCTTTTGGTAAAAACATGGAGCAATACCAAAAACTAAAAACTAATTAGTAAATTTATTTATTGTTTTTTGATTACCATGGACATGGATGGGGGGATGGACAAAAATAGTGAAAGGAAGGAGGACAACTTTCAGAATTTATAATTAGAATTTTTTAGATAGAATTTAGATAGATGTTTTACTTTTTTATTTCATGAATAAATAATAACGAATGAACAAGTGCGTTGCAGTGTACATTTATTTACATATCTTTGGCCAAAAGTTATGGCATAAAATGGCTCTGAGCTACTTTACAACATTACAAAAACAGTCAAAATATTGCAGAGTCATGTGATTGTTTTGGGTTCGTCATCTCACTAAAAATAACAAACAAGTTCAACTCACTGCAATGATGCAATGCACTTTAAACTGCATAGACTACTGTGTCTTATTATTGTTTTTCTAACTGAACATGAACGTGACACACTTGGTTGTTCCATGGAGGTAAAATTGTTCCAACCAAAACTTGGAAATTGTTACAAGGAAAACAAAAGGGAACAGTTTTGGTCGTTAATCTACAAAAAACTGCAATTTACCTTCGACTTTCGACGCCATTCCGTGATGCTAAAACGTCACGTAGCCAACTTTAATGTTTGTATGCGAAATAAATTTCAACACACACACACAGCTAGTTGTTCTCGATCTGGGACCCACCACACAGAGTGAGCCTAACATTCAATTGACTGTCAACGACCGTCACGCACACTTGTAATTAATTGGGGGATTCAAAAGAGGGCGCTATCAGAAGAATTTTGTGCACAGTTTGCCATAATTATAGTTGCGGGGTCGAATATCCTGCCACACCGGGAAACACGGGGGAAATTAATACCATTTTATTTATCTCTTAACCATTAGGGTCATTTAAACGACGCAAGTAGTTGTTATAGCGCCGTAGTGGCAGGAGATTCTGTTCCCCGAAAAATCTACCCCCCCCCTCCGCCTCCACCCCAGCCGCCAAACGGTGAAGGAGAACCGCAGACATGTCTGTGAGGTGAACAGTGTACAGCATTCTTCTGATAGCGCCCTCTTTTGAGTCCTCATCCTCCAGCCCATCCGGAATATTTTTCTGCACTCGAAACTGCCACTGTCGTAAAAGTGCTTTTTCAAAATGGGGAATTTATTTCTTTTAAATCGATTAAAAAGGAGGGTCTATGAAAACAAATCAAGACCATGTTTAAGGACAGCAGTTCTATAATACAGAAAAAAAAATGCTTCTCTGGGACAAGTTTCGACGCAATGGTTCGCATTGTCACCTGGGTTGGCGATGCAACAGGAAGCAGACTTCGAGTCCCGGGCTGGGAAGCTGTGGGATTCGGCAGCAGAACGCATTGGTTGGGTAGCTCTACGTCCCCCCTGATGGATCAAGAGAATGATGGTGATGATGATGATTGTCACGTTGAAAAGGCGCTGGGGACGAACGAAGTTGAAACTGTGCCGTTGCTGACGTCTAACAGTGAGGGCAGCAACACCCAGCAATGGTGCACCACACTAAAATCCCAGGCGACGCTAAAAAATAATGCTAATAAATAAAAACAATCCAACTCCAACAGAAACCTCCATGACGTGGGACAGTATTCGCATTAAGTTTTGAAATAACCCTCTCTTAAAAGTGCGGTCAGTGAACTCTGAAAGAGTTCGATTTTAAAGGCAGTGGACACTGTTGGTAGTTACTAAACAATTGATTATTAGATAGCATAAAACCTAACCTGGTAACGAATAATGGGGGGAGATGTGTAGTGTAAAACCTCGTGAGAAAGGACTATTACTGACCTGACATAGTTTTCGAGACAGAAGTAACTTTCTACGAATTTGATTTCAATACCTCAGATTTAGATTTTGAGGTCTCGAAATCAGGTAGATGGCAGCACACGACTTCGTGTATTCCTCCATGGTGTAACAAGGGTGTTTTTTCTTTTTTTTTAAATTATTATTGAAGCTCAAATTTCACAGGCTTGTTATTGTATGCATTTGTTGAGATACACCAAGTGAGAATCCTGGTCTTTGACAAAAAAATACCAAAAGTGTGAAGTGTCTGTAACAATAACAATTATGCAAAGTGTTAAATTCACATTGTCAAGTTTTAATTTAACATTCTATTTTTATAGGATCCCTCATGTTGCAATATTTTTTGATACGATGTTTCACCACATGTTTAAAATAAGTGCCGGAAAACAATAGCTTTTAGATCATTCTGAGATGGGCCATGTTCTGAACAGGGTCTCAACCAAAAGATGAACCGCAACATGTGGTTTTGATCATGGGACCCAGACACAAAGCAGCAAAAGCGGCCAGACTTTATACAAAATAATGTATACCCTTTTATACACATACACTTCGTATATAGGCCTAACCCAAAGTATATTTAGAATGTTCATTCGCACCAGTAAAGTCCTTGTTAAGTGAAAACATGTCCCGACCAAAGACGGCTAACGACCCATGAAACAGTTTTACGTGACTTTGACACCGAACATTTCCTCAGGATTACACACATTGTGATCACCGGCGTTTGAAGTATGTTGGTCCATACTCCAAACATTGTATACAATAACAGAATGGCAGTCCATAACACCAATCTAAGGGATTCGAGGCTGTGCATAGAGGAGAAAGACATATCATGCCAGTCCATTCTGGTACAATGGAATAAATTTCCTCTTGTAAGAAAGCTCTGATTCCGACAAATATAAACCAGCTACAACTTGTTTTCAGAGCCAACACACATTCTCAAAAAATGCATCCTTAGGGAGCATTCTTTTTTTTTCTTCTCTCCCCCCCCCCCTGCATAGTTTCTCGGAGACTGTGTGCAAAGTCTTTAGTCTTAAGAACTCCCCAATGGAGTCCTTTTAATTTCCATTTTTAAATTATTTTCCTTGGTCTCCAAAGTACCATACACTATGAGCACACTCCTTCTCAGATGATTACATTTTGTTAACCTTATAGCCTGGAGATAGTTCCAGGGTTCGATTTCACAAAGCGCTAAGAGTCATCTCAAGATAAGTTGTCTGTATTCCCCATAGTGATTGGTATTGTGACATCCTTGGCTTACAGTTAAGATCTCCTCTTCATGAAATCGAAATTTTGATATTTATAGGCCTACCGGGAAATTGTTTTTTATTGGGTTTAGAAAGGCACGAGTTCGTTATGATTTAATTCAACATTTCACGATTTGTGTTGTTATATGAAAGACTTGTAGCCTAGGCTAACCTACAACTTCCAACCTCTACGAAACGTCCCCCCCCCCCCGCAGAATTGCTCGATCGAGAGGCGTCAACGGTGCACTGCCCAGGATAGTGATCTTTTTATCTACCAATGTAGACCAACCGAAGCTGTATGTGTCCTTATAAAAACAATTTAACAGCAACAAAAACGTTTGGTTAGAAGCCTTCGAAAGTATAAAGCATGTTGAAAAACATTTTACTTCGAAGTAAAGTGGTTATGTCAAAAGATATCGATTTTGATGCCCAAGATTTGAATCTTATAACGTTTCTCAGAGTGTTTATTTCTAACGGAGTAATTCTTCCTGTGTAAACATAACAGCTCCGGATTTTCGGGGAAATCTCGAATGAAACGCGACCATTTGAAATGAAAATGTAACATGCTAGTTTTATTGTATACATCTACATTTATATAGGATTAAAACAATCAAGTGGTTCCAACCAAAGGTAAACTTTATCTTTAAAGACACTGGACACCTTTGGTAATTGTCAAAGACCAGTCTTCTCACTTGGTGTATCTCAACATATGCACCAAATAACAAACCTGTAAAATTTGAACTCAATGGGTCGTTGTTGCGAGATAATAATGGTAGAAAAAACACCCTTGTCACACGAAGTTATGTGCTTTCAGATGCTTGATTTCGAGAAATCAAATTCAAATTTTAGTGGAACATTACTTCTTTCTCGAAAACTACGTTACTTCAGAGGGATCCGTTTCTCACAATGTTTTATACTATCAACAGTATTCCAGTGGTTGATAACAAGTAAGTTTTTATGCTAACAATTATTTTGAGTAATTACCAATAGTGTCCACTGCCTTTAAGTACACCCGGGTATACCGTGACAACAGTACCTGTCGACCAAAACAACAGAACCACACACAACATAGTTTATGATATCTTGTTATCCATTATTCAGCTGGATTAATTTAATTAGAAAAGCCGCTTCGAATTAAATCATTTCCAATTTGAAATATAATATTCACAATATTTGCCAATTAACAAAAATAATTAGTTACGTTGTTTATTTGCCGTTAATTTTTTTGAATAACTTATAAAACTACAATGTTTGATATATAGTGCTTTAAGCTAGAATTTATAATTTTAAAACCAGTTTAAAGTGCACCAAAATATTTGTTTGTACTTTCACATTCTTATCCATTTTAATCACACTCGAGCAGTAGGCTTTTCGAAACTTTAGTAAATCTGAGTTGAAAGTTCATTTGGGACAAAACAAACACAGTTTTCATTTTAAAATGTTTAATTTTGACTCGTAACAATAGAGGTAAGTTAAACAGTGCATCCACCGATGAACGTATTCGACTTGTATTTTACAACCTTCCGTGCGATGTAATCTTTTGTTGCACCGGTTTTTTTCTCTTCAAAACAGACAGTTAAATGAAAAACCCATCAGTGATTGTTTTTGAACAAGCTAGACCATAATGAGTGTAGCAAATTATATGTTGAAACAATTGTATAAATAAAACACTCTATTTCAATTATAGAAAATTACATGAACTTGCACTTGAACGTTTTCCAAAGATTAACAAAAACGCACACCATTTTGATAACAGTGTCACCTCTCTCAGATTAAGGATATTTCCCAATCAGGAAAAACTTGGATATCAAGGTCTCGACCCACTGCCAAACTATCTCATTTGGGGTATTTTTCTGATTTGGTAAACTATCTCAATCTTTTCCCGATTGGGAACTTTTCCCCCAATCAGGATGGTCCAACTACAACCACACTCTTGGGCAGGATCCAATTAATCAATTAATCATTACTACACTAACTCATTTATATAACAGTCGAACCATCACTTTCACAACCAATATTTACATATCACCCTTGGTCAACATTCATAAAAAAAACCAAATAATTATAATAACACACAAGCCATTTTTGAAAAAGAAAAGGGAAATTTTCCCCAAAATTTTTAAATAATTATTCTCGATAATTAAATTGTATCGATCGTCTAAATACTCTTGGGAGTTCCCATTATTGCATGGTTTCCACCAAAATGGCAACATGGTTAGAAGGCATTGGACAAGTTTGTTAATGGTCAAAGACCATGTATTCCCACTCGGTATATCCACACATAAATGTATAAAATAACAAACCTGTGAAAATCTGGGCTCAATTGGTCATCAAAGTTGCAAGAAAATAAATAACGAAAGAATAAAAAACACCCTTGTTGCACAACTTTTTGCGCTTTTAAGATGCATAATAAAAGGCTTCAGCTGAAGCCTTTATTTTTTGAGTGAGATATTACCACTTTCACAAAAACACCGTTACTTCAGAGGAAGCCGTTTCTCACATTGTTTTTGATACAATCAACAGCTCTCCATTGCTCGTTATACAAGTCAGTTTTTATGCGAGCAAGTATTTTGAGTAATTTTACAATATCGTCCAGTGCATTTAAGAAATATACAGGTATGGTGTGTTAATTGAAAACTAGAAGACGTGAATGACTTTTACTAACCATTTATTTTTTTAAGCGAAAACAATCTGGCGCTTTGCAAATTTATGTGTTAAATGATGAACTGTCTCAATTTTGTAACCTTTCTAATTGTATAATTTTTTCCTTTAGTAATTTTCATGTTCTCAGATAGCAGGTACGAAAAGAAACGGCTCAACAATAACGATTCATCCATTAATTTGGGGTATAGAATTTTCTATTACTGATAAACAAACCTTGCTGGTGGGCACGGACGGCCGAATGTTAGTGAAACATAAAATCGTGTTAAGAGATGCAAGATTTAATAGATGTTAAATTTGCATCGGGGATAAAGAATATAAATTTTTGGTTTTACCCATATACACCGATGTGTGTAGCACTGTATACTCAGTACTTTCCCGAGTCCTGTGAAAAAAAAATCACAGATGCAAGATTGTAACTAAATTCAACATAATTATCTGCAAACTTTCAATTATACATTCCATAATTTGTTGCTTTTTTCCAACAAAATAACACTATTTTTGACCATTGTGTAATTACATTGTTACGGTTATTGCTTTGCAGACCGTTGTGGCTTCCAATAGTAGCAAAAACTTGAGCTGTGACGTTGCAGTTGGCCTTTTTGAGAAGTGTTGGGCACGATCGGATTGCACTAATGTAATTTTGGTTTACAGACAAAAAATACCCAAACCAAGTGTCGCGTCCACCATGTCTAAAAAGGTAGGCTATAATATAGATTTTTATAGCAAGGTTTTCGGTAACATAATGTAATGATCATTTCTAATTGAGCTGTGACTTTCAATTTTTATTCTTCGTGGATGTGACAACACCAACATGGTGTTTTTTATCCCTATTACTATACCGTTGTTCAAAATTAACAACATTTCGGTGCTGTCAAATATAGATACCAAAACAATCAATTTTACACCCCAGTTTTTCTAGTGCATGTACTATCGATGAAAATCTCTAATTGTGTTGGGGTGGTTCTGAAAAGAACCGTGAGCTTTCAACTCTTACATTTTGTTGACATTTGGCCTATCCCTGGAGCTCTTGTGTCACGGTGTGATTTCACAAGTTGCATTATCTCACCTGGTGGCAGTATTCAATGGTACTTTGAAATACTTGATGTACCTTGATCAAATTCACAATGGAGGCTATGTTCATGCCCATTCAATCGTAAAGCAACGGTTGATGTACCTTTTGTTGGTGAGACTTTTTTTAACACAACTAAATAGACACAACGAGGACCATGTAACAATTTTGTTCATAGTACATGTACCATTCAATAGATGTTCAATTTGCACCGGGTAGAAAGAATATTAACTTTTGATTTTACCCGTACACCGATGTAAATATACTGAGTATACATGCAGTTCTAACACACATCGGTGAAAGGGTAACATCAAAATAAAGTCGCACCAATCAGTTTGACATAAACAATAACATATGATTTATTCTTTGGCTAAACAAAAAAATGATCCACAACTTGGTTAAGCCGAAACCCATACAAACTTATTGCTAACAAAAACTGAAATCTAAACAGGAACAGGTAACCGGCCAATAATAATAATAACATAATATGTGACATAGGCCTATACTACACTGAATTAATTGATTTTCTTGGGATTTTGTTTTGTCTGCAAACTATTTGGCTAAATTATATCTTCTCTGACTTGACAACTGCGTGAAGAAGATTGACCTTGATATTGTTGCCATTTTAATTAAAACCAATGCGTTATTAAAACATAACGCGTAGGCCTATGCCTAACTAATTCAGTGTGCCAACGCCATCTTTGATTATGTTCATCGCTTGCAAAACGCGATTACAGAATGTCACTATACTCCTCCTTTAAGCCTCGCTTTCTTTGCATTGATTTGAGTTGGTTCGAAACTACATGATAAGTACAGCCATCTTGCTTGATCTCTCACGCTATTTTTTTGCCCTTGTTGAAACCACGGTTTGGCTTCAGGCTTTTGGCTACGGCTAACAAGCTCCGTCTGAACTTTGTGTTTTGAAATCGTGTACTTTCTGGACAGCTTCAAAAATAGACGGAGCCTAAGCCGGAGCCGGTGACCATGCCATTGTTCGCAAAAGGGTCAGTGGTAAGTCTAGAACAAAATCTTTAGTCTGGCCCCTACTCCGTGTGACAATCGATGTATGTTATTACCTGTTCAAACTCTTTGACGT
Source organism: Asterias amurensis (assembly GCF_032118995.1). NCBI lineage: Eukaryota > Metazoa > Echinodermata > Asteroidea > Forcipulatida > Asteriidae > Asterias > Asterias amurensis. The sequence continues at coordinate 24,135,745 of NC_092652.1, read as the reverse complement.
TTGGATGTATTTATATAAATATTGTAGCTTGAACGCAACTCAGCCTTTTGGCTTTTTATTTATTTAAATAAACCAATACTTCACATAACCCATGAAAATATGGCGACGAGCTGACACTATCTGAATAACCGTTTTACAGTTTGCCCAAAACAAATCCCCTTTTTTCGAAATCAGCCTTCAATGTCATTAAACTGAACATGCACAAAGTAGCATTGATTTCCAATGGCAAAAAACACAACTTGGGAGTTGTTGGTCCCAACAGTTTAGTCACGTTTAGAAAACAATACATTGGCAATCTTGCAGAACTTTGAGGGGAGAGTTCTGTATAATCTACTATTTAATTGACTCCTTGCACGTCACAGAAAGCAATCCTTTACATTGTTTTTGCCTACCCGTCCTTCAAAATGGCGGACAGAACAGGCGCGAGTGCCATCTGCACGTCGTGAACATGAGTCAATATAAATTCTCAACACGTTTTTCGGTACATGTTTATGGTTGTCATTTATCGGCGATTTCCTTTAGACATAAATGAGATACAGAACAGAAAACTACTTATCTCAGCTGAAAATAAAAGTCAAAACAATTGGAGATATCTGAAACCAAGTTTCTCATTTCTGGCCAAATATAATTGTGGGAATATCATGGGCGGCAGCCCATGGCCTTTTTCAAATGAGGCAACATTTTGGTGACTGAAATACAGAACAGAAAACTACTATGCCAGCTGAAAATTTAGTCACAACAATTTGGAGATATATCTGAAACCAAGTTTCTCATTTCTGGCCAAATATAATGTGGGAATATCATGGGCAGCCCATGGCCTTTTCAAATGAGGCAACATTTTGGTGACTGCTCTTAATTCCGACACCCATAATAATGTTCCGACAACCCATGCCCTTAAAGGAACACGTTGCCTTGGGTCGGTCGAGTTGGTCTTTGAAAAGCGTTTGTATTCATTTGTTATAAAATGCATATGATTAGAAAATTTAATATATTTTAAAAGTAGAATATAATGACCCACACAAGTATCACTCGAAATTGCGTGGTTTTCCTTTTACCTCGTCGACAAACACGGTCGGCCATTTATGGGAGTAAAATTCGTGTTAGTTCGCATAGTAAAAGGAAAACCACGCAATTTCGAGGTAATTGTGTGTGGATCATTGTATTCTACTTTTTAAACATCTTTCTAACCATATGCATTTTATAAAAAACGGTTACAAACGCCTTTCAAAGACCAACTCGACCGATCCAAGGCAACGTGTTCCTTTAAAACTCCATGTGATTTGTTCGCTATGATTTGGGGATTAGGAAAATACACCAAGGTTGTCGAAACATGAGAGTGTAACCAACACGTTCAGGCAAACTGTTGGCAACCAAACTGGACTACATGCAGAAGGAACTCTGATGGTAGCACAAACGAGATTGCCCTGACCAAAAACAGTATCTTATTAATACACAAGAAAGTTACTTGGATTGTGATAACTAAGTTTCTGTTTGCCTGTAAACTGCTTCGTGGTGACATTACTCTATATGGACAAGGAAGTCGCCAATGTGATGACTCATTTGTGAGAATTAAGTATTTCAAATTGTTTTCCTTGCCTTATAGTATTTTTTAACAGCCTAACACTCAAATGAAGAATCAAGATGGATGGCAATTAAACTGAATTTTAAGCCTACTGGACGTGCGTTATTTGTTAATGGCCGCGAGTTCAATCTCATGATTTCCCATCATTCGATTCCCCTTCATTGTCTTTTGCTGCCTTGTCAAATCTATCCTGAATCTCTAGAAGGCTGGTTCTCCTCTTTGACTCCTTGAACTTTCCGGACCTCGAGACGCTGAACGCCCGGTTCTTCCCCGGTTTGCTGCTGTCTTTGCTCCGGACTGACTCCGGCTCAGGGGGCTCGCTGACGGACTTGGGCCGGCGCCTCTGCTCGTGTTTGACCGTCGTCAACGGGGAAGGGTCCCAGAACTCCGGGGCCGACTGGGGGCTCCTGAGGGGCAACTTCCCCCCGTGGAAAACTTCATCATCTTCGGTCGGTGTGGAGGGAACTGAGTCCCCGGTCGAGGAATGATGGCGTGGAGACTTCGAAGTTGAAATTTTATGATCAGAGCGAATTGATGTTGGCTTCGAAGCCTGAGGTGAACCCGGCTGCGACGATTTAGTCCGTTTGTTATCGCCATGTTTTAGTTTCAATGGCATATTGTTTTCAGCCTTTATTGCCTAACTATACGTGTAAAGGAAATGAAAACATCAATTATTCCGAAGCCGGAACCAAACTGCTGTCACACCAAAACTTGCATTCTAAACAGTCGTGATTCCTGCCATACATTAGTTTTGAAAATAACACGCAAGTTCATCCATGAAGGAAAAGAGAAGTAGGATCCCAGCATAAATCCGCTCAAAATATTCACATCCCAGACGGCATGAAAATGTACACAGTGCGCTGATTCATCCAAGAGATATTTTATCCTAAAACACTCGAAAAACAGATGTTACCGGTCATGCAATGTGTACGCTGCACTCAACATCAATTCGTTTCTCAGCAGTATTCCCGCTCAATCATTACCCTTAGGCTCCGTGAAAATTCATCGAAGGAAACTCAACAGGAGACTTTAGAACACTCTGGTCGTCGCCATCCAAAAATCCAACTCAATTTGGTGGGAGGAAAAAAGGCAAAATATATGTTGCCTTGATCGGTGATGAATTGCATCGATCCAACTGCATGGTATGGTATCACGTGATGCGGTAAAACCATGGACGCAAAACAAAAATCATCACCAGTTTGATATCATCATAAAATTCGCCGTCATCATAAAAAATAATATTATTATTGAATATTCGTTCCGGTGATCCTATAAACACTCTCCTCGCTTCACGCACCCATAGACAACGTGTGAACAAAGTCTGTATCACTGTCGTTACATTGTCACTCTTAAAAAAAATAGTTTCATATTTTTGTTCTCTCCAGTAGCAGCGATTATGAGTTGACGCAACCTCCTTTCTGAATACGCTGGTAACTCTTAGGTTATCACAGTAGGTGGTACTGGTGTTGGTTCATTATTATACAGAGATAGCGGTTGCCAGTCGGTTACCATGCGTTGTTTGTTGAACAAACCGTCTATAGGTCATCAGCTGTGTGCTATGTGGAAAATGAACTTGCTTCGTAATTACTGTGCAGACCTACACGCAACTACACCGCCTGATGGTGTGAAGGGTCTGGAACCAAAGTACACGTCTGATTCTCTGTATTTATATTATTAACAATGTATTTATATTCTACATTATATATATCGGGGGCCCATTGAGCTGGGATTCTGGTGCATTGAGGACCCCTTGTGCGAAGGCCGTGTAAACAAAACCTAACAAAAGTTCTCTCAAACGTTCAGGGTTCAGGTCATACCGTAGGATTGTCTCGCCTGCTGATTTTACATTTTAACGAATCGCACTTTTTTTTATATCGAACATTAAAAAAAAAAACCGAGTCGCTGAACACAAAACACCTTTTTGCGTTGAATACAGAACACCCTTTTTGCGTATGCTAATTTTTAAGTTCAAGGCTGAGTTTTATGCATAATCCAGTTGTTATTATCGTTATTATCCTAATTAAAACAGACACTGAACAGACGGTGAATAACAGCCATCGACAATGACTTGTTTCTCAATTCAATAGGCTCCTATAACAATTTGCAGATTGTCCAGAACTCAGCACAGATTGTTATTTCTGCAACGCCCCCTTTGGAGGGGAGGGGTACCGTATAGTGTGTGACAACACCAATGTCAGTTTCAACCCCTAAGTTTTTACAGTGCAGGGGATTATGCACTAATGCCTTTGGGAAGCTCTTTCGTAAACCAACCTAATATTATTGTAGAGCGTCTCTGCAAAAACTGGGGTGTTAAAATTTACATGGGTGTTCTAACATAAAACCCCATAATACAACCAAACATTTACACACATTAGGGTGTTACAATAACACTAATTTCTGTCAAAACAATCACATTGGTGTTATTTTATGCTAACTTTGATTCTCGCTTCAGTATAGTGTAACGTGACAACACACATAGTGTAAATTTTATCGCCCCAAGTTTGCAGTACAACAGCTCTTAGTGTATAATAACTTGGGAGGCAAATCATCCTTATAACTGACAGCTAAAGAGCTGTTTGGCAGCAAGCCATATCAACCCATTATGACAACGGAGCACAGCCAGTGATCGAAAGTGTTTGATTTTTCCTGAGGGAGGAAAACCGGATGGTCTGGAAAACCCTCGGGTCACAGCAGAGAAACAACGCACAACTCATCAACTCACATAAAAATGGCCCTGTCCGTGTATCGAACCAGGGTCACCTTGGTGAGAGGCGAGCGCTTTACGCAAAAGCCAACCATGTCACCCTATCATGCCGTGCTAAGAAATATTAACTTATTAAACACCGGAGCTAAACGTAATTTTTGTTCCCACCTCCTTTCAATACTTGTTTTAAAATTCACATATCGTGAAAATTCTACTGATTCAAATACAACTATTCTTGGCACTAACTTGAAATTTTTCGAGGGGGTAAGCAAGATGATTTTTAACCTCTTTTTCTGAGAATCCCGCCTCAAAATAAAATAATGCAAACTAAAACCAAATGAAATCAACATATATAACTGAAATGCAACAACATAATATAAAGAAAAAAACATGTATATGTTCTCTTTACCATATACCAACCCATCCCACCAATTTGTTTGACATGATCGGGTGCCCTATTTGAAAATTATTCCTTTTTTCTATATTTATACTTTATTATCAATTAATTTGCTGAGATTCACCGTCAGTATACAAAATGATTAACTTCCTTTGGACGAATGAACTAACATTCTTCAATATATTTTTCTGTGAAAACGCCCTGCACAGTCACACTGACTCATCTGTGTTATAAAAACAAAAATCAGCTGAAAGATTGAGATATAATCATTATCCTGGTTGTCATGGTGACGCATCTACCACGTCTCCATTTTGTGTGTCATCGGAAGCCATCTGTTGTGTCTGTGAGGTCAATGGCGGTGCTTTAAAGGCCTGGACATCTTAATGGTAATTGTCAAAGACCATTATTCTCACTTGGTGTATCCCAACATATGCATAAAAAAAACTGTTGAAATTTTGGCTCAATTGTCCATCGAAGTTGCAAGAGAATAATGAAAGAAAAAACACCACTGTTTCACAGTTTAACTGCTTTCATTTGCCTAATAAAAGGCTTCAGCTGAAGAAATCCTTCATTATTTGAGTGAGAAATTACCCCTTTCTCGTTACTTCAGAGGGAGCCGTTTCTCACAATGTGTTGTACTATCAACAGCTCTCCATTGCTCGTTACTAAGTAGGATTTTATGCTAATATAGTTATTTGTTGAGTAATTACCAATAATATTGTCCAGTACCTTTAAAGGCGGATGCAAGATCATTTGAACCATTGGTAATGACAGTAATTTAACACTTGACTTTTGTTAGCGTGTTTATGTCACAAGCACACAACGTTTCAAGTACCTACATTAAGTGGACCTTTTTTGTTCTCGTATATGAAGCGTTTACGACATTTCAGTGAATCTCGTAAATCGAGGTCATTGCATAGAGTGCTATTTTTAGGGTTTGGGTTGGGGTTAGCCTTGCTTTGGGGTGGGGTTGGGGGCACTGTAACGGGACAAAGACATAATAAACAAACACGTAAATAAATTATTTACCAATCAATCGAACGTAAATTGGGGGAAAGGGGGAACTAATAATCAAGAACGAAATTTATAAACAAAAAAACACATTAATAGATAAAGAATGAAAAATAAATAAAGCAAGAGGATTTGCCTTCAAAATACCTCTAAGAGAACCCCCTAGTGTTGCATTCATTACTGTTGATCTTTAATGCAATTGTAGATCACGCACACTTATAAAAGACACCCAGAAATTAAAGGGGCGTTGTGGAACCGTCGGCAGTGGTTCTGGCTATCTCGGTCTCTTTGGCTCATACAGCATGCAACAAAAGTCCGTGTCTTTGATGGTTTTTTTTTTCAATGAACAAAGCCAAAGCCTTAGCCGAAGCTGCAACCTGAGGACAAGTCGAAGCCGAAGTTTGTAAAAAGACCATAATCTCATCTGATTATAGTAATTCAAGAACCGTGTTAAAATTGACACGTGTAACGAACGTCTATGCAGAGTACCTAATTATGGCCTACTTGACAGTTAAAAATAGAACTAGGTCATTATAATGACAAGGGTATACACACAATAGGCGAATGACGAGGACAAAAAGAATTTCCCCGAGTGGATCTTCGTCAAGATATCTCCACAAATCCTTCTGACAACCCGAAGAAAAGGAATCTATTTTATGATAAAACTGCGGTGTACGAATGTTAAAGAAGTTGAATGATGAAAGTTGTCATTAGACCGCATTAAAATAAGTAATCTAGTTAGTCACGCCCACTTCAAAATTTAGATTACAGCTTCACACCTAATTGACAGTGTGTCGAAAGAAGTCTAACAACAGGGTATTGGGTAGGCCTAGCCTACAGTAAATCAGCAGAAGCAGAAGCATACGAAATTTTGACCCACTGGTGAGAAAATTATAATACCGGTACAAAAATTGTTGTGAATATAGAAGCCCGCCAAGAAGGTATTCTGTAGAGACGTACGTTACACATTTCATTTGATCAGGCCTTCAATTAATAAAACTTTTTCGTGGTGCAACCATCTTGAATTTCTCACATTGATATCAATGTTACCAAACCGAGGCTGGAAGAACAAAATAGTCTGGTTCCTAATTGCAAAATGATTATTAGCATTCATTATTGTTATTCGATACGGGGAACAAGACCAAGATGGAGGCAGCATGACAAATAATGATATTATGACCTTTTTAAAACATAGACCTTTGAAACGAGATTCCCCCAGACCAGTCTACCAATTCACGGAAACAATTTTCGATGAGTCTAGATGCTACACAATGAAAGCAGATATGACAAGTGCACAACATGTAATTGAAAGAATATTTATTATAATTATCAGTACAACCGTTTGACTTTCATAAAGACAAAAACGTTTTGTGTCACATTCGTCTAAAAATATATTTAAATACCACAAATAGTTCCCTAAAGTATAGTGTTATCGTCAATATTACGGTAAATGGATTTCAATCATCGTATGTTGGATTGTTTGTTTAATGTTGCCAGGAAGCAAGCAGCATATAAGTTTTCCTCCAGATAACAGTAAGACCAGTGAATGGGTTTACTTTTAAGTCCTTTTAATAAGGCGACTTTAAAGGTTTACCATCAACGAATTCTTTTCAGAACCTCAACGACTCATTAAAGAGATAATTTCATTTACAGCGAACCCCAGTTTCTGTATTAATTGCAATCTTTAAAGGAAACGTTGCCTTGGATCGGTCGAGTTGGTCTTTGAAAAGCGTTGTAACCGTTTTTTATAAAATGCATATGGGTAGAAAGATGTTGTAAAAGTAGAATACAATGATCCACACAAACATGCCTCGAAATTGCGTGGTTTTCCTTTTACCTCGTCGACTAACACGTCGGCCATTTATGGGGGTCAAAATTTTGACTCCCATAAATGGCCGACCGTGTTAGTTCGCACAGTAGAAGGAAAACCACGCAATTTCGAGGCAAACTTGTGTGGATCATTGTATTCTACTTTTAAAACATCTTTCCAACCATATGCATTATATACAAAACGGTTACAAACGCTTTTGTTTTGACCAACTCGTCCGATCCAAGGCAACGTGTTCCTTTAAAGCCCTGTCTGGCCCTGAGACTATGGAAATGGCACTCCACTTTGAAGTGGCCGAGTAGAGCCGACGGTATAGTTGACGTTTCGATCTATAAAGGCAGGGTATACTTTTGGTAATAGGAAAAGGCCAGGGCCCAATTTCATAGAGCTGCTAAGCACAAAAATTTGCTTAGCATGAAATTTCTTCCTTGATAAAAACACGATTACCAAAAAGAATTACATTTGTTGCATATTGCTTGTTCCTGGTAGTGGTACTCAGCTGATGTTTGCTGAATTCTGAAAATCACGTGGAAATTTTGTTGGTAATCCTGTTTTTATCGAGTCAGAAATTTCATGCTAAGCAAATTTTTGTGCTTGGCAGCTCTATGAAATTGGGCCCAGTATTCTCACTTGAAGTATCCCAACAATAATAATGCATAAAGTAACAAATCTGTGAAACTTTGGACTCAATTGGTCATCGAATTTGCAAGAGAACATGGAGAATAATGAAAGGAAAAACCTTACCACTCGTTGCATCGAATTGTGTGCTTTCAGATGTCCGATAAAGGCTTCATTGGTGGTGAACATTTACCTCTTTCTCTGTAACATCTCTTCAAATGAGAACGAACCCTGCCTTTTCAGCCGAGTCTTAATCTTAATAACCGATCTTTATTTGATAGAAAAAGTAATACAAAAAATCACATGAAATATAATCTAGTAAAGAAACAAAAGTTTTGTCAAATTTAGACCAATCTGAACAGAAGTTATAATTTTTTCCATTTGCCCTTAAGAGGAAAATATAAATTTATTTTAAACCATACCATCAATAAATTGTACAAAATATGAACCTTTAGATAAAATCCTCGGCATCGACAAATTGTTTAATGCAATTAAATAAATTTCAAATAAGTATAGAATTCTTAAATTAAAACAAATATTCAGAATACACAACTACTTTTTGCGAAACTAACTCAACAACAGAAAAATATCCCAATCTAACCAATTTATAAGTTTTGTTTTTAGCTATTAAGTAGGCATTTCATATATAGCACCATTAAATACCTACGGAACCAATTAACATAAATAATCTTTATGTTGAAAAAATGATGACAATCCTTTTACATTACATTTCAAAAATTCATTTTGGCTTTGCGAGAACAAAACTAATCATTTTTAGTAATCTCTCAAAACAATTCAGGATTTCATACACATAAACTTCCTTTACACTCTATCAGTTATGTGCAAATCTGAATTAATTTATATTTCCACTCTATCCTTACCAATGGGCCAGGTATAAAACGTGGACACCTTAATTTTCAGCTTTATAAACTTTTCAGTAAAATCCTTTAATTAATTTATTTGATATTTAAATTGACTGCCCTCCAATTCAGATTTCATGGTACTCGCAAAATTCCATTCCATGAAGACAGCATTAACATGTACTTCATCACTGTCTTCATTTCACAGTCGTTAAAAATTAAAGAGATTTACCGAACCTCAAAATAGCCTTCCGACCCAATACATGGGTGACTCACAAATATTGGCACACCCTTTAAAATGCATCTTACTTTGCAAAAATCAATAAGTAAAAGTGAACAAATTAAGTAAAAGTTGATTTATTCTATACATTTATTATATACACTCAAGGCAGTGTTACATTGTAATGTACATTAGACTTGTGGACAAGTCGTTAAATGTCTGTCGCGGTGATAGCGTTCCGAATCTCCCCGCGATATGCTCGCGAGAGTGCTGGCCCAGCGAGACCGCTGCTCTAACGTAGACTACGGTCCCATTTTAGCAACCGGAAGTTCGCGCGAGAGCAGTGATCTCGCGAGAGCAGTATTCAATCGCGCAAACCTGAATCTTTACGACATCGCCACAACTTGACTATCTCACCGCGGCAGACCATTAACGACTTGTCCACAAGTCTAAATTGACATCCATTCAGCTGCATAAACAAGGGTCACTCATCCCTCATCCACACCTCTAATCACAATCATTTGAAAGAGAATAAGTGAGTCTCAAGGACCCTTGTTTAGACGATCTTCCCATCAAGGGAACTTGGCAAACTCCCACAAGGGGATATAAACGCAAAGATGGCAACAGCCAATCTCTCTCATACAAACATTGGTTCAATCTTTATGATTATGAATTGCACAAATCAAGTGGTTCAGTAACCAGACGACAATACTTATTCTAGTCATTGTGAAACCAGCAGTTAACCAGGTAGGATTCAAACTGATCCATTACGCCCCGCCTCCTTACCAGTTGACCAATCACAGCCGCGAAACCCGATCACCATTAGTGCAAAGATCACCAAACGGTTCCAATGGTGATCAGATTTCGCGGTTGTGATTGGTCAATGATAATTGGGCCTGGCTTAATGGATCGGTGTGTTGCAAGTCCTGCAGTCTAACCACTGGACCACGGTGACCACACCTTTAAGTGGCTTACACTAGAAAAGTGAGAGCCAAGTTGTACTTGCTTCAAAAACAAAAATCGCTAAAAATTAATTGCACTCTAACTGGATTTTATTTCCATAGACAAATTCCCCCAGATTTGTTAGTTTGCATGAGTGCATGGTTTAGGGTTTGGTTTAGGGTTTAGGGTTGGGTTTATGGTTAGGATTGGGTTTATGGTTGGGATTGTGGTTAGGATTTATGGTAAGGGTAAGGGCCTGGGTCAGGGTTGGGTTTAGGGTTGGTTTGGGGGTTTATAGTTAGGGTAAGAGTTAGGGTTAGAGTTAGGATTAAGGTTAATTTTCATGCTGGGCATGATGAATAAAGATTGTAATTGAATTTAATTGAATTTAAGGGGTTTATGGTTAGGGTAAGGGCTTGGGTTGGTTGAGGGTAGGGTTTTAGCTATAGTAGGTCAAGGGGTTACTGTTGAAGTTCCTTTTCATTTCAAACATCTTGATGAATTATTTCAAATGTTTGCATAGAAATGGAAAAAGTAATTGCATTATAAAAAAATATTGATTTTGTTTTGATTAATATATAAAAGTATTGAACCTTAAGATTATTTCAACAATCCGTTTCTGTAAACTTAGGACTAAAATAAATTGCACATATTTGACAGTACAAAGTCAAAAGTCAAACCATTTTATAGTGCCAATAAAATGTTACTTAGCCCAAATTTTGTAAAGCTGTCCAGCACAGAAAATTGCTTGGACAGACAAATCTAGCTTAGCAGGGACAGGTTAAGAGCCAAAATGGCATATAATGTATACTGTTGTATGTTTTGCTTAGTTTTTTTCTTAGCGGAACAATTTACTGCGCACTATGTACTGTTGTATCAGTTACTGACTCTGAAATGTATACATGGTTGTGAATGTACCCATAAGTTTGCAACTGTATTTTTTCTTATGATCCACACCATGCAAAAACTTAAAACGTCACATAACTACAGTGATTTGTGCTCTTGACATCAAACATTTCTTAGCGTGAAGATTGATTCACAGCTTAGATCAATCTTAGCTCCCTGCACAAAGAGAAAAGATCTTGAGTGGGAATCAACTGCCAAGCAAAATCATGCAGTAAACGAACTGTATTGTATAGCAGAGTAAAATTCATCTCCAAATTATCAGTTGCTATCCAAACATTTTTAAGTTTAGCTTTCTGCTATGCAAACTTGCTGGACAAAGTCGGTCCTGAAGTGTGATGTTACAATACAAATCACTATGCTAATACCGACAACTCATAGAAGATGAATCTTAGTGCGTTATGAATTCAAGCCTGCTTTGAAGAAATCCATCCTAGTTTGACACCTGCCAGCGATTTGACCAAACTCATCCTAACTTAGGATTAATCCTAGGACTTAGGACGAGTAAAGTTCCGTATCCTTATCCGTTCAGACACATTGAACACATCCTAAGTTAGTAACTCATCCTAACTCGAGATAGGATTAATCCTAGCGTTTTGTGAAATCGGCTGCAGTAGTCATAACGCAAGATCCTGTGGAATTGCCTGCTAGGTGTTACAGCAGTAAATCCTCCTAGAAAAAAGAAAAGAAAAAAAGACACTGAATAAACCCTGCACGGATAATGATATCAAAGAACAGTAGTTGCGCTATATAAATACTGTTTTATTATTATTATTATTATTGTTTTTTACTCATACAACGATAGGTGTTTTAAAGGCACTGGTCACTCAGTAATTTCCTAAATCCTGTAAAAGAAAATCCACAGTCGAATTACTTGGATGGGATTCAAACCCACAATTGCGACTTTTTAGACCAAATGTCTTACCACTAGACCACCGAGCTTGCTTGTAGCTAAAGGCAGTTCAAATCGTTGTTGTTTTTTGCAGCAGACACCACAACAATTTAAATGTTAAATTTGTATCTGGTATAAATTCATTATATGTCTGTATACCCACACACCATTAGCATTGAGCACTTTATACTCGGGGGGGGGGGGGGGGGAATACTGAGTAAAGTGAGTATTTACCAATGCAAGGAAAATAGTATTCTTTTAACATCGATTTAGATATCAAAGTATATTAATCAAATGCGGAACTGCCATTGTTGTTTACAACCAAAAGAAAATCTACTGTTTGCACTAATATCAATTTGTTTAAACAATCATCCTGAACATTTTCAAAGCTTAAAATGCAAATAAATTAGAGTATTTTCTGCTAGCTTCATGAAATTGGGCCCTGACAAAATGTTGAAAAGCGATTGAATTTGATCTTAAGCAAAGTACATGCCCAATAAACATACATCCGGTTAGAGATGAAATTGGGATTGAGAACTAAGTGAAGTGGCTGCATGCCCCAGGCCTGGTTCCAGTTACGTGACACGACAACTAATCATGTCTACCTAGTGAACTGAGATGAGCTGCCAGAATTTGGGGGTAGAAAAAATGTTGTTGCTTAAAAAAAAAAAGTATCTCAATTTCATCCCTAATAATTTCAATCTAAAGATGTCTACATTTGTAGTAACTCAATAAAATGTATATTATCAAAGAAATGACTTTACTTTAAATATGTACAAATTGTGTCCTAGATGCTGATTGTGAACAGTAGTAAGAATAAATTATTATACTATTATGTGTTGCAGTTATGTAAATCTCTAAAACATGTTAAGGTTTTCAAGCTAAATTTCAAAAAATTCTTTGTAAAGGGTCTATGTACTTTTTCCTAACACAAAACACAATGTCCACAGATTTACATTAAACTTACAGTTTGAAGATTATGATAGTAGAAAGCTTCCCTTGAAATTTTACCTACTGAGGTGCTATAGTTTTTGAAAAATGAGTAAAACAAATAAATTTTGTCTCAGTTTTAGCATGTAAAAACGTATCAACCAGTTATGCTATGGTTTTGATATAATATCATAACTGGTTAATGGGATTTTACATGCTAAAATAATTTTCGTCCTCCTGAGACGAATTTTTTGTGTGACTTGTTTTACTCATTTCTCAAAAACTACACGACCTTAGTGAGTAATATTTGAAGGGAAGCTTTCCACTATCATTATCTTCAAACCATGTAAGTTTATGTAAATCTGTGGACATTTTGAAAAGGTACTCGAATACTATAAATTAGATGCTGCACTCTTCCAATGTGAAATAAGAATAAAAAAGTCACATCTCCAAGCATGGAATCTGGGAAAAATTGGTTTGCTAACTCGACATCCAGTTTCAACTGGTTGAAGACACAATGACTACCAAATTATTGCGTATTTAGCCAAATTGCGATGCGATACATACAAAAACATTCCCTGCGCACCCAAATTATTTAACATTTACCCAGTGAGTTTCCCTTGTGGTTTATAACTTGATGAATAACGTAATCATACCAAGATTACAAACAGATTATCATGCCGTGCTTCATGCTGAACCCCCTTAAAAATGAAAGGTGAAATATCGATATCTCTATAAACCATATCTGAAGTAGATATCGTCGGCAGTTGTTGAAGTTCACAAGATGGACCTTGGCATTAGGCTTTGTCATACCATTCAAGAGCTGCCAACAATTGCAACTTGCAATCAGGGTACAACATCAGGGGTCGATTTCACAAAGAGTTAGGACTCGTCTTATCTCAAGGTAGGACGAGTAACTCGTCTTAACTTAGGATTAATCTTAAGGTCCGCATGCTACAGTGCAGAGTTGGGACTCGTCCTAAGTCCTAAGATTAGTCTTAAGTTAGGAAGAGTTTTGTGAAATCGGCGGCAGGGAGATAATTAGAACTTCATTGGACATATTATGCGAAAAGTTTCCATAATCAAGTAAAATTTTAAAGTTTGTTCAACAGGTCTTGGAAATACTGTTTTGAGGAAACTTTTTGCAGAATCAGAGTTGGCAGCGCTACTCAATGCCAATTTTCACTTTGTAAACACCCTTTGCGCGTGAAGTGATTCTTTTAAAGGCAGTGGACACTATTGGTAATTACTCAAAACAATTATCAGCATAAAACCTCACTTGGTAACGAGCAATGGGGAGAGGTTGATAGTATAAAACATTGTGAGAAACGGCTCCCTCTGAAGTGACTTAGTTTTCGAGAACGAAGTAGTTTTCCACGAATTTGATTTCGAGAACTCAAGTTTAGAACTTGAGGTCTCGAAATCAACCATCTAAACGCACACAACTTCGCGTGACAAGGGTGTTTTTTCTTTCATTATTATCTCGCAACTTCGACGACCAATTGAGCTCAAATTTTCACAGGTTTGTTATTTTATGCATATGTTGAGATACACCAAGTGAAAAGACTGGTCTTTGACAATAACCAATAGTGTCCACTGTCTTTAAGTCTATGGGAATATTCTCCAGGTGTTTCTAAGCGGCAGAGAGTGTGTTTGAGTCTCAATCATGATACTTGTATCCTTGAGCAAGACACTTTACCATACTTGTTCCAAGTGTACTAGGAGTGGTAGTGCATCATAACAAACACAGAACACTTTAAGACGGAAGAGAAGGGTTAACCCCAGTTTTGGGGTTCACATAGAAAGCACCCTACTTAACAGGTTTCCTTAAAGGCACTGGACACTATTATTGGTAATTGTCAAAGACTAGTCTTCACAGTTGGTGTATCTCAACTTAGGCCTATGCATAAAATAACAAACCTGTGAAAATTTGAGCTCAATTGGTCGTCGAAAATGCGAGATAATAATGAAAGAAAAAACACCCTTGTCACACGAAGTTGTGTGCATTTAGATGGTTGATTAGATAGGACTGTAGCAAGGAAAAAAGTCTGTTTTGGGTAAAATTTAAAGATTTTTAATATAAAGCCATAGAGAAGTTATCCTCTCATTTCATTAAATCTGGTTGTGAAGCCAAGGACTCTCAGAAAAGTGAAACTTAATACCTGTACTAGCCAAGAACCCAATGGACAGAAGACAGAGAAGGAAGTTTCAGTTTTAGATGTGGAAGGAAAACCCAAGAGTATAAAAGGAACACGTTGCCTTGGGTCGGTCGAGTTGGTCTTTGAAAAGCGTATGTAACCGTTTGTTATAGAATGCATATGATTAGAAAGATATTTTAAAAGTAGAATATAATGATCCAAACAAGTATCACTCGAAACTGCGTGGTTTTCCTTTTACCTCGTTGACAAACACTGTCGGCCATTTATGGGCGTCAAATTTTTGACTCTCATAAATGGCCGACCGTGTTACTCGCAAAGTAAAAGGAAAACCACGCAATTTCGAGGCAAATGTGTGTGGATCATTGTATTCTACTTTTTAAACATCTTTCTAACCATATGCATTTTATAACAAAGGGTTACAAACGCTTTTCAAAGATCCAAGGAAAAGTGTTCCTTTAAGCTAGTGAGATACACTTACAGTGGTAAATTTACTTAAAAATGAGGCATCCTTGGTTTCATTACCACAAATATTTTTTATACAGTTTGTAGCATCAGGTCTGTGGTCCCTACAGGGTTAGCATAAGGTTAATGAATTGATACAAAGTGCAAAAGTTTTAAAAGATAACGAAAGGTCAAAACAATGATATGATTTGTTCCCCCCATAATGTCTAAAAATGGAAATGTTACAGGAGAGGAAGTTGAGCATAAATTGGGTTTAAAGTCTCCTTTCTGTTTACATAATGCCTCGAATGAATGACGCATTAAGATAAATAATAAAGTTATCAGAAAGGAAAACAAAAAAAACGCAAAGAATTAAGATTTTTTTTTTTTTCAGAAGGGTTGTTGGGTAGTATAGGAGTCCTTGGCAATACAGCCAGAATTTATAAAATGAAAAACATGAAATGAAACCATTCTCAATTAATTGGGGGCATTATGTCAAAATAAATCATATATCATAAAAATACTAAAACAAAAATTTATCGATTGTACGCCATTATATTTCCACTGCTATGGCAACAAGCCTGCTTCAATAAAAAGCCAACTGTGACATTTGTCTGCCACTCGCTAACAACAACACTCTCCAGAGTGTTATTATTTCAAGCCCTCTCACAGATGACTGCATTCAGGTTTCATCAAATGACGCAAATGATTCTCTCGCCCTCAGTCCAACTCAAGCATAATTATTTTAGATGGAAGTATTATTAGTTTTTATACATAGCATGACCGATGGGAGTTGTTTTAATCATGAAATGGAAATCCAAATTGTCTCGGGATTCTCTGTAAACATCTTTAAAAGGGCGCCAGAGATTTTGTCTCAAGTTGAGACTCTCAACATGTATTTACTTAAGGGAGTAAAATGATTTTGTAACATAAAAACAAAGTTATTGCTCCTAAACGATTTCTTAAAATAGAGAAGCTCAAGTACATGTCCGATGCTTATTTAGATTCTGAGGTACAAAAGAGCAAATTGTGCCCTTGAAATTTTACCCTAGCCATGCTTATTTGCATTTTGAATCAAACTGAGTGAAAACTGACACTCAAGAATATTGAACTAAGCGTAACAATAATAATGGAACCATGCTTGTATGCGCGTATCACAATCACAGAGGAGTCTCCATGCGCTTTGAGAAGAAAATTTAAAAGAGAAGTAAAAGTTAATAGAGATGTGAAGTAATTACAAAGGCAAAATTTAGTTGATACAGAAAGAAGTACTGAAGGCTATTGCAAAAATAAATGTGTTTTTTAAACTTAAATAAATTCACTGTTTGTGCTTGTTTTGAATGAAAGCATGGGTGGTGGACTGGTGGTGTGGGGTTTCAGATTCCCCTGGAATTACCTAGGGTTTTAATAACTGGGATTTGGTTTGGTAATGTCAAAGGTCAATTCTTCTAGATTGCAGACTGCACTGCTAGACAAATTTTACTTGGCATGGGGCCCAGGTTATACCACTACAATCAGAATCCAACAACAGTTTGGGTGTTGAGAGCCTTGGACTTGATTAGTGAGAATTTAAGTAGTCTGGTAAATACCCCAGAGGGGGGAGTTTGAGTCAATAATTGGCAATGGATTGGGACTGGTTCCCAGTCATTGTACTTCATTTTGGCTACCATAATGAGAGATTTTCCCCTCCGCTTTTTGTGCACTCTAGTAACACATAATAAAACTGTGTTTGTAAACCGATGCTGTTTTCTTTTTTAAAGTGGAATGAAAACACTTTTTTGTGCATCATTGTGTTTCATTTTCGGCAACCATAATGAGATGTTTTTTTCCTCACTTTTATTTGTGCGTTCTAGTACATGAACATGTTGAAATTGTATACATTTCTGCATGTAAACTGATGCTGTTTTTCTTTTTTAAAGTTTTAATGAAAACCCTTTTTGTGCATCATTGTGTTTCATTTTCGGCAACCATAATGAGATGTTGTTCCCCTTGCTTTTATTTGTGCATTCTAGTACACAGGTATGTTGATGAAACTGATGCTGTTGTTTTCTAAAATTTAATGAAAACCCCATTTTTACACAAACACTTGTAGTCCTAACGGTGTACAGTTAATCCCATGCATTATTGCACTCCATTGACAAGGCCTATGTGTACGTGTATCTAGTAACAGATTCATAAAGGACAACTTTCACTCGCCTCAATGAACATGGTGTATCAAATTTGTCCTTTTTTTTCTCTCTCCCCCTCTCTCTCTCTCTTTTTGTTGTTGATGATTTAAAGCCATTATACACTTTCGGAACAGAAAAAGAAAGTTCACAGATTTACAAATAACTTACAGTGTTTACATAAGGTAAAGGTCAAAGAATTCTCCTGAAATATTATTCCATGAAATGCTTTACTTTTTGAGAAAACATTAAAACAATTATCAATTCTCGATATCCAGAGTTACCGATTTATTTTAAGCACATGTCATGACATGGCGAAACGTGCGGAAACAAGGGTGGGTTTTCCCGTTTTTTTCTCCCGGTTGAGCCTAAATTTTCACAGTTTTTTTAATTTTATATATAAGTTGTGATACACAAAGTGTGGGCCTTTGGACAATACTGTTTACCGAAAGTGTCCAATGGCTTCAACAAACATCATTATGTATGAATATCAATATTCGGCCCAAAGTCCCTGAGATTTGAAAGTTGTATTCATAAGGTTTGGTGACACAACGACTGGAGATTTCAATGACAAAATGACACAATATGACATAACTGTCTATCTATTGCAGTGAACGACTCTTGTTAATATGGCAAAGTATGGGGTTGTACGTGTTGGGGTTGTTTTTTTAATTGAGAAATTGTCCTTGACCTTTGAAGATGATTTATCATAGAAATTAAAAGTTACCTTTCATCAGAATCTGTTGGTTAAGCAGAATAATGTAGCTTGCGAGGTCGTCACGAGACAACCTCTTAAGCGATCAAGCTTTTAAAGTGATTTAAGAGATTTGTTGTGTAAAAGCTTAGGCCTTGTTCATTTTACTTTGACCCCAACAATGACCAACCCATCAAACTCCCAACTGCATGTTTTGTTTGATTCTGTTGGACTGAGTACTGCTATAGTAAAACTAGTCATGCTTTACATGGGATCAGGCATAGGCCCTACTGTTGAAATTTACTAAATAATTGATAAAAGAAGTATAGAAAGTGTACACTCCTGCCTCGTCTTGATCCATACATGAACTGTACTAACACCCCTTCTCGGGTGTCACACTTGGTTATTTTATGTGCATTATGGGCCAATCAGAATAGTCAATACTAACCTATAATCAAATCCTACTAATACTAACCTAAACATAACTTTTTTTTTAAATAGAAATTGTTGTCTATCGTGGGTGGGTCAAAAGAGAAAACTGAAAATCAAAATCAGAATTTATATTCTCTGACAATCATTTAAATAAACACACATACAGTCAACAACTTTCAAAAGAAAACTACAAAAGCAGTAAGAAACACTTTTTTGCAACAACTGCAAATCACGGTAAAAGTGCATAGTCAATTTTCTCAAGAGGTATCAAGTACAATAGCAAATAAAACCATTTTACAAGAGGTTAGAGACTTTTAATTTTTTTCCCTACTCACGAGAGCACTCTATCTATTGGAAAATGTGTAACATCATAAAATTGAATTTGTCATTTCCCTTTCTCTTCAACACAAAAACCAATCTCAAGGCCTATTCTTCATAATTGATACAAATACTAATTACTCCACACACATGCAGTAAATTTAATTGCGTTACGACCCATGCAAATGCTCGAAATTGATCAAGGTACTGAATAGAATAGACTGCACACAACCTCGAGGTTGTAATCGCTATGCCTGTGTATTATAATTAGCCAAGTTGCACGTATGGTACATCTTTGATTTATAATAATAATTATAATTATGGCTTATCGTTTAGCACTCATATCTATCCCTCAGCGACGCTCCAGGCACTTCAACATTCAATATTTAATTGCAAGGCATTGTGGAGCTACGGTTTTGAAGTATAAGACATATTCCTTTACCGTGTGTCTCAAAAAAAAACCAATACACTTTTGAAATTGCTGCCGAATAAAAAGTATTTGATTCTGGAGGAAAAGGTTTAGATTGTATGGATAGCTAATGGTCTCAACTTTCACAAAAAAAGTCCGAAAGTAATTGATGATTGGGTGAGCACTGCTCACTTTTGTGAAGGGTTGAAAATTAGGATGCGCAGGAATTAGCCTTCCCTTTGTGAGAGGTAGTCCTTTATAGCTTACAAGATTCAATCCAAGATTTCGGCTACTTCAGGTCAATGGGTAACCTGAAGAATAAGTAGCCAACATCTGTGACACTCCTGTTTTCAACAAGCCGTATTTGAATAATCAATTTACTTAATCCCCATCTGGTCATTAAGAAAAAACAATGAAATGTTCAACTCATTTTACAAAAACTGAAATGTGGGGTGAAGGTTTTTATTCAAAATCACAGATGTGAAAAAAAACCTGTTTGTAACCTGGAAGTTGCAACATGTACCATCACCCCATCCTGACTCCTGTGATCACACCACTGAGTCTACCAGGGAAAAGTTACAATGCTACAAGATTAAAAAACACAATTCCTGATCACTCATGAATTCAATAAAAATGTTTAATAAACCATAAAATTCACCCAGCAAACCCAAACTGATCGCATTGATCATGAATTTATCAAGGATGGCTAATTCCTGCACAGCCTATTTTCATACCCTTCACCAAAGTGAGCAGTGTTCACCCAGGCATGGGTTATTTTCCTGACTTTTGGATGTCATATAAAAGTTGAGACCATTAGCTATCCATACACATAAACATTTTGCCCCAGAATCGTATATTTTTTATTCGGCAGCCATTTCAAAAGTGTATTTCTTTTTTGAGACACCCGGTATAGCACCATGGGTTTCCGAGGTGCTGTGGCGCAATATGCAGTCAAATAAACCAGGGGCAAGCAAACCCCTTCTTTTTTCAGTAAGTGCACTGGGTTATTGTGCATGCATTACACAACAAACAGGACCATTGGCCTTTACATCCCATCTAAAGGATGCAGAAATAATTGCTCAAGGACACAAGTGTCATGACCGGGACTCGAACCCACACTCTGCTGATCAGAAACACCAGGCTCAATGAAGCCAAACCATAATCAATTTATTCTACTCCACTAGAGTTGAACCCATCTCATGTACACTTTTTTTTTTCTTCACAGAACTCGAGAAAGTACCGAGTGTGCAGGGTAAGAACAAATTATATTCTTTATCCCTGATGCAAAAATAACCATAGCCTGGATCAACAAGATTACTCTTGGTTTAACTCACCTGGATTGAAACAGTTGGGTGGATGATCTGTTTGAGTTCTACTCCAAACATCTCCTGCCACGGTCGTTTAATGCTGTTAAGGAGTTGAATGAGAGAAGATGCATTCTCCGTCTGGAGGTGCCAGTGAGATTGCTCCACATCATCCTTGGAATACAAAATAATAAAAACACTTTGACTTCAGTGGCATGGTCCTGGGTTCATCTCCAAAACAAATCCTATTGACATTTGGGTTGAGCAAAGACAAAATTTCCTGGAAGATTTGAACCTGCAACCTACAGCTTAAAGGAACACGTTGCCTTGGATCGGACAAGTTGGTCTATAAAAAGCGTTTGTAACCGTTTGTTATAAAATGCATATGGGTAGAAAACTGTTGTAAAAGTAGAATACAATGATCCACACAAATTTGCCTCGAAATTGCGTGGTTTTCCTTTTACTCTGCAAACTAACACGGTCGGCCATTTATGGGAGTCAAAAATTTGACTTCCATAAATGGCCAACTGTGTTAGTCGACCAGGTAAAAAGAAAACCGTGCATTTTTTAGGCATGTTTGTGTGGATCATTGTATTCTACTTTTAAAACATCTTTCAACCCATATGCATTTTATAACAAACGGTTACAAACTCTTTTCAAAGACTAACTCGGCCGATCCGAGGCAACGTGTTCCTTTAAAATTAAGGAGAGCAAGTTGAACCTGCAACCTAGGAATTAATGTGCCGGTGCTCAACCTACATTGATTTGTCAACCACCGGTTCTTTTCAGAACCAGGGGTGGATTTCATAAAGGTAGTCCTAACTTAGGACTAGTCCTAAGCAATGCTAAGAGATAGGACCAGTCCTAAGTTAGGATGAGTTACTGGTCCTAACTTAGGACCAGTCCTATCTCTTAGCATTGCTTAGGACTAGTCCTAAGTTAGGACTACCTTTGTGAAATCCACCCCTGAGCTACTTAAAAGAGATTTACACACGGTGCTACCATAAAGCACATAATTTAGATGTAGCCCATAATGTAGATGTATCTTCCAGTACGCGCTATTCCACCATACAGATGCTCGAACTGGAGGGTGGTATAAAAACCCATACACTACTTCCATTTTTTTTTATTGCACAGTGCAATTTGTGAGTGTCAATGCGTCACGCTCCGTATACGGACAGTGCAAAATTACATTCTAAACTTTGTGGGCGTGCATGCTGTTCGTTGCGCAATAACGTTCTGAAATTTTAAACTTTGCGCGTTGCACATGAGACTGGAAGATGTATTCGTTATAACACGCGTTCGTGGAATACGGCCTCGTTTGATATAAGACGCAGAAGCGCTATACTTGTCCGTATTCCACTCGCACTTGTGTGATCACTTATATAGTTTCTTTCAACGATTTCTTGTTTGATATGTGAGTGTCCTTTGGCGAGGATAAAGATTGACTCACCTCTTTCAAAAACCCAATAGTCAAATCTGTTGAAGAGTCTTCATACAATTCCTAGAAAAGGTGAAAAAAAGAATTGAAAAAAAAAACCCATAAAGATCAAGAATAATGGGAAAGAATATTTGTTAAAACATCCAAACTGGTTTTGTAGATGCTACGATGTCAAGAAACCTGTTAAAGGCAGCGGACACTATTGGTTACTACTCAAAATAATTTGTATCATGAAACCTTACTTGGTAACGAGTAATGGGGAGCTGTTGATAGTATAAAACATTGATTGGGTGGTCATGGTTTTTGTTGTCAGGGATTTTGTGCATATTCATATTGTGGTCAAAAGAAATAAATCAATGAACAAATAAATTATAACAACAATAAATAAATATATTTAAAAAAAAAAATTAAAAACCATTCAAAATAAAAATAATACTACTAATAATATAACAGCAAACGATTTAATAGATGTTAAATTTGCATCGGGGATAAAGAATTTCAAAACATAGGATTCGAACTGCCTCTAGCTACCGGGAAATCTTGGTGGTCTAGTTGGTATGACACTGCTCTAGAATTGCAAAGGCCGTGGGTTCGAATTCCACCCAAGTAAAATGCCTGTGTTTTTTTTCACAGGACTCGGGAAAGTACTGAGTATACAGTGCTACACACATCGGTGTATATGGGTAAAAACCAAAAAAAAAATTAATATTCTTTATCCCCGATGCAAATTTAACATCTATTAAATCGTTTGCAGTACCCGCTGCTAAAACCTACCGGGCAATCTCGGTGGTCTAGTTGGTATGACACTGCTATAGAATTGCAAAGGTCGTGGGTTCGAATCCCACCCGAGTAAAATGCCTGTGATTTTTATTTTTTTTATTTTTATTTTTTTTTTCACAGGACTCGGGAAAGTACTGAGTATACAGTGCTACACACATCGGTGTATATGGGTAAAAACCAAAAAAAAAAATAATATTCTTTATCCCCGATTCAAATTTAACATCTATTAAATCGTTTGCAGTACCCGCTGCTAAAACATAGGATTCGAACTGCCTCTAGCTACCGGGCAATCTCGGTGGTCTAGTTGGTATGACACTGCTCTAGAATTGCAAAGGTCGTGGGTTCGAATCCCACTCGAGTAAAATGCCTGTGATTTTCTTCACAGGACTCGGGAAAGTACTGAGTATACAGTGCTACACACATCGGTGTATATGGGTAAAAACCCAAAAAAAAAATTAATATTCTTTATCCCCGATGCAAATTTAACATTATTATTAAATAATAATACAGACAAAAAATAAAAGAAAAAATATATTTTTTTGTTGAATGTTTTTATTAAACAAAAGTATGAAACTACATGTATATAAAAAAAACTACAAAATTAATAAAAATAACACAAATTAATACCAAACTAAGAAAACACAGTCATCTCCAACACTCACCACTTCAATGACATCAGTTATCTTTTGATGTTCCTTGAGGCTGAACTGGGTCATCTTAGCGAGACCCTTTGTCTTGGTTTGCCTCAGGGGCCAGAAATGATTCTCTTCGGCCAGGTAGAGGTCGTTTGAGGTCACCAGGATGCTGATGGGTGCTAGGTGAATGGCCATCCCTGTGAAGATGGAATGGTGAAATGTTAAAGACACTGGACACTATTAGTAATTGTCAAAGACCAGTCTTCTCACTTGGTGTATCTCAACATATGCATAAAATAACAAACCTGTGAAAAATTTGAGCTCAATCGGTCATCAAAGTTGGGAGATAATAATGAAGAAAACAACAACACTTGTCATATGGAGTTGTGCGCTTTGAGATGCTTGATTTCGAGACCTCAAGTTCTAAATCTGAGGTCTCGCAATCAAATTCGTGGAAATTACTTCTTTCTTGAAAACTACTCCACTTCAAAGGGAGCCGTTTCTCACAATGCTTTATACCACCAACCTCTCCCCATTACTCGTTACCAAGTAAGTTTTTGTGCTAGTAATTACTTTGAGTAATTACCAATAGTGTCCACTGCCTTTAAAATGTGTATGAGTCCCTTTAAAAGCTTGTTAACAATGTTTCTTAAAAACATCTGCTGAATATTTTTAAGTACAATGGTTCTGGCATATATAAATAAAAGTTGGTTAATAATGAAATGGTCTAATACTAAGGATGTATTTAAGATACAAATATACAGTTAGCATTATAGCCTCTTAAACAAAAAACCACAATAAAAGAGCCTTATTTTATGCATAATTATGTTGGGAAACACCAAGTGAGAATACTGGTCTATGACTCTTACCAAAGGTGTCAATTTTTTTATTTTTTTTTATTTTTTCTCAACGGCAAACAAATTGGAAATCAGGCTAAAGCGTGAGGAACTATCAAATCCGATGCAGCACTACACTGCTCTGCAACAACACACCGAATATAAAACATAAATATTAACCTTTAGTGACTTCATTGATGGTCTTGCAGTATGCCAGTAGATACAAACTGAGCTCTGTGTCTCTTTCTAGAGACGTTCCGTTCATTGACGCACCCATGATCTGACTCATCATGTTCATCAGTGTGTTAGGATGATCTCTAACGATGTCCTTAAACCGGCACTTCTTGCTCATTGGACCTCGCTTCACTGCATCTGCATCAAGAATTAACAACAAACAACAATATATATTTGATTTGCAGTAACACCATGTGTGTATCTACTAGCCAGGTAGAGTTTGTTCTTTAGAGAACTGTCTTTTTTTAATTATTCTTCCGCGAAGTTGGATGTTCGAGAGACTTCACAGTCCTGCTTTTTAACTACTGCCAGGGCGGAAGGTATAGAGTACTGACCTGGACTACTACTTTAGCTTATAGGATCAAAATTAACTGCACTACCGCGGAGTCAGTTCTTGAATTGGTCGCAACGTTTCGACTAGCTTGCTCTAGTCATCGTCAGGAGATGAACAATAATGTTCACATGTTTTTTTTTAAAGCTCTAAGAAGTTTGCTTCTCTGAGAACCCTTCGCTTCAGTGCACCTAAATCTCGTACCAACCACTATATGGTGACCGTGCATTTCCTCACATTGCACTAGTCTTATGGAACAAGCTACCCAACGACATCAAATACTCACTCTCTCAACACATTGCAAACTCATATTAAGAAACTTATGTTTACTGCAATTTATTAACATTCCTGTTTGGGTGTAAATTCTGTAGAGTTTGATAATTTTGTGTCATCTTTTCTGTAGTGCCTTGAGTGATTGTTTTATTTACTAGATTATATGCTTCAAAAGTTTGTATTACAATTTTCACAACCAGAATTAATAAATAAACCCAAGTTCACCTTACCATGTCATGAGAAGGAGTAGGTCCAAAAAGGAAAACAAATTATGTTCAAGCCCCTTTAGCGTCACTCACTGCCACATGTATATAAGAAGCGACTATTATTATTATATAAAAAAAAAAAAAAAAACCTACACTTACCAACAAGATACTTGACAAAGGTTTCACACATCTCGCTGTCCCTCAGGACGATAGTGTACAGGACGCCCTCATTGTTGAAGTCCAGCTGGAAGCTTTGACTACCAGGCCCGATGTGGACATGGAGTAGATCTCTGATTGAATGCTGTGTTCTCTTAGTGAGCCAGTTGGATGGCTTCTCACTGAATAAAAGAAAAACAAAACAGTATTACACAAACCTCTACCCTTGAGAGTTGGTTAAAGGCAGTGGACACTTTTGGTAATTACTCGAATATTATTAGCATAAAACCTTACTTGGTAACGAGTAATGGGGAGCTGTTGATGGTATAAAACATAAAACATAGTGAGCAACGCCTCCCTCTGAAGTAACGTAGTTTTCGAGAAAGAAGTAAATTTCCATGTATTTGATTTTGAGACCTCAGATTTAGAGTTTGAGGTCTCGAAATCAAGCATCTGAAAGCACACAACTTTGTGTGACAGGTGTGTTTTATCTTCCAACTTCGACAACCGATTGGGCTCAAATTTTCACAGGTCTGTTTTTTTTTGCAAATGTTGAGAAACACCAAGCAAGAAGACTGGTCTTTGACAATTACCATTAGTGTCCAGTGTCTTTAAACAACAATTAATTTTTTGACAAAATACGGAAATGATCATCCTCTGCTACAGATAATCCAAAATAATTGTGTGAATAATTTGGGGTTGAACCAATGAACTACGGAATATTGTGCTGGCGCTCTACCAACTGAGCTATCTATGAGCCTTAATGTTGGCTCCCTATTTTTTAAATATCTTTGTTTTGGAGTGCCAGTCAGATGACATATACAACCGCAAACTGTCGTGTAGCCAGGGATCAAACCAAATTTTTCGATACAACCCAATTTTATGACACAACCCCCGGAAGTTACTTTATTCAATTCAATTTAAAGGTCCTAAATGGAGGAAAATTTCTTTGCCTACATGCAATACACAATATAAACTACACACCATTATAAATGTACTGAATATAAATTAGACCAATATTAAACAATATATCACATAATAAACCACAAGGGATTCAATTAAACATTAAATTTTATTACCTTTCTTCTTTGGTTATCCTCATCATATAAATGTTGTGAGTAGAAATCACAACGAGACCGGCAAAGTTCATAGATTTGCTGAATTGAAATATTCTACACTGAAATAGAAAAAACAAACAAACATTTTCATACTAGAGACTAAAGATTTTAAGTTTTTCATTGGTTTGGGAAATAAAACCGAGAAGGTTTAAGGGCAAGAGCCATATGCAGGCCTTGAGTTTTATTTTTTAGAGGGCAAGGCCATCATTTAGTAAAGGGGCTCTTCCAACATAGCTGTTAATCCCAACCATTGGGGATGAAATTAATGGTCACACAGTAAGAGGGTTGACTTACCTTAGTCATACATGCAAGCTCTTCCTTACTCCCAAACAGTGACATCGAGAAGTAAAGTTTCAACCGATGGTCTACATTACTAAAGTCACCATCTCTGACGTCAATCATGGAATGTTTTCTCGGTACGGCGACGCTACCACTCGCCTCAAACGAAACACTCATTGAGCTCTCCTTACTCAAAGAGGTTTGTCCTTTAGTCTTAACTAGATCTCCCGTGGCAAGAGTATCCCTGTAGATGTTATCGCCGGGAGACGAGGAATATTTACCGGAGTTCTCAAGATTGCAGGACGACTCCAACGACGCTTTCGATGAGCTACTAATTTCAAGTCTGCTGGCTGCGTCGCTCAGTGCATTGGCAAGATTGCTCTGCGCAGCGTTTAGGCTCGAGTCGAATACACAGTCTGACGTAATGCTGACCGCATCGATGCTCATGCTCCGCAGTACGGCGATCTCGCTGTCCGTGCTACCTGCCCGTCCGACGTTAGTCGAGTCAAAAGATGGTGCATCCTGGATGGCATTGTTCGAGTCGTTATAGCCAACAGTATCATGCGCGTCATTGTTTACTTTCTCGGCCGGTAGTATCACTATATCGTCCTCACTGTAGGGTCCACTAATCCCGTTAGTTCTCATTGGCAGAGTCTCAGATTTATTCCCCTTACTCTCATCGCCATAACTGACAAAATTTCTCGCATCTTTTGTTTGGGATGCATTAGATGTCTCTTCTAACCTAGGAGTGCTGGTTCCCGAGGGATCGTCGCTTATCACACCCTCCAGGATATCCGAGGGCACCAGGGAATATTTCTGGCTGAACGGGGCGATATTTTCCTGGAGGAGTTCGCGGAGTTTCTCATGTTCATAGGATGACATGTTGTCCAGCGGGTTAGTCTCGTCTCCTCTGTTAAGCTTAACCGTCGCGTCAGGAAGGGCAAAGCTGCTCACGTTACTCCGCCCATCGTTGATAGACTGCACTGAACTCATCTCATTCCTACTTATCTCTTCCGAGGTGAGTTCATGCTGACTGTGCTTAGGAGATGATAACTTTACGCAGCTGTTGAAGAGGGTAGACGTACCAGACGATGAAGAGGTCACACTAGGTCTTGCCACCAGGGTCTGAGCTGGACTTGACGACAGCGAATCATTGGCACTGTGGTATTCTGTGGAGGAGCCACTTCTGCTCTTCTCGGTTGACGACACAAATAATGCCTCTTTATCCCTGGAGTGGAGAAAAAGAAATTTCGTGCCGTTATTGCTTAGCTTTGACTCACTTACACAAGTGTGTATACGCCTGCAACCATGGACCTCCTATTGTCCCTCTTTTGTTTATACTCTAACTTTTTTGCAACAGCTCCCAATGGTTTTGTACATGTTCTCCAACTGTGGACCTTTCCAGAACCGTGGACTCGATTGTCCTCTTTTGTTATAGGTGCCCGGTTTGAATGTGTATACCTATTTATTACCACATCGTTTCAACATGAACACCAAATCCTTACTGATGCTAACTACTGTTTCTACAAAAGTCTATGATCAGAAAGCCTTCAACTTTATTGCACCTTCATTATGGAATGATTTGCCAAGCTGACTCTGTTCTGAATTGCAAGGGACTTTGAAAGACTCCCTTGTTTGAACGGACATTTTTGTAACAAATTGCTTCATATATTGCATAGAGTGGCATATTATTGCCTGATATACTACAATGTATTATCTGGGGTGAGAGTCATTGCTGACAAAAATCGCTGAAACTGGGATCCAGGGCCCAATTTCATAGAGCTGCTAAGCACAAAAATTTGCTTAGCATGAAATTTCATCCTTGATAATAACAGGATTACCAACAAAATGTTCATTTGTTGCATGTTGCTTGTTACTGGTATTCGGCTGTTATTTGCTTGTCCTGAAAATCACCAGGAAATTGGGTTGGTAATCCTGTTTTTATCAAGGGAAAAAATTTTAAGCTAAGCAAACTTTTTGTGCTTAGCAGCACTATGAAATTGGGCCCAGATCTTAGAAGGTACAATAACCCCTAGAGTTATAGGTTACACAGAACTTTTGCGAACAGTTTCCCCAATGCTATAATGAAGTAGATCAAAGAGTATAACTTCTTTTATTGTGAGAAAAATACTACAGACTTTCAAATGTCTGAATTAAAAAAAGTCTGTATTTTTATTATTTAAGAAGAAGTAGTTTTTGCAAGTGTGCCTACCTTAGTTTCCAGGGAGACGAGGTTGCCATGGGTTTCAAATTCATATCCCCTGAGTTGAGTGAACCAACGGGAGTGTTCACGGTCGACGTGTGATTGCTGTTGGGCATCGGGCTCTCCAACTCAACTATCAAATCACTATTACATGACGGACAGACTGGTACCTCGTTCATCCATGACTCAATATCTGTGTTTGGCATGGGATGGGAAAAAAGATAATGTGGACGGGAGTTACAAAGGAATGTTTAAAAACCTTCGTACAAATCAGACTTTGTTAGTACTTGGACTGGAATTCACGAAGCGGAAAAAAGTTAAAGCTTGACATGAGTTGCCAATATCACCATGGTGACTTGCATTGTGACATCACACTTTGCTTAGCAATTAAGATTGATTCATCGGTTGGACTTTTGTGGAAACTGGCTTTTTGGCAACCCCAACCTTCAACTTCATTCTTGAAGATCTATATAAAAAAAAATTCCTAATTATTTACTGTTATTTCTCTTGGGTGGTTGTTGTTAATATTAACAATCTTGTTCTTATCATCAAATTGTTTTGAGAACGATTTTGTTACTGAATCACAACCGGTAAACAGCCACATACATACACCAAACTAGATTTGCAGTTAAATTCGACGTAAATGTGTTTGCATATAAAGCCAATAACTGTTTTTATCCTTGCAGATAAAGACAGGGGACAAGTCTAGCCAATAGTGTACATGTACTTTGCATCAGTGATAGACTTCAAGACTTGTGTCTATAAATCAAACAAACTGACTGACCAAACCAAACTGATCGAACACACTGACTGAAATACATTTTCTGAGCAAGATGATCCTGCCCAATCACGATCTGAGCAGTGGTTACATAGCGACGCGATTCAAATGCAAGAAGGCAATATTTCCTTTGTACAAAATACAATCTCACACAAATATCAATATCAGCATTTCCAATTGTGCGTTTTGTTCAAAAGCTTTTTCTCCATGAGTTAGTGCCACATTCTGTCTCAATAGTGGTATACATGCGTAAATAGTGTTAAAGTCTGACACGAATACAAGCATTGTTACCATAGCCACAATGTCACAACTATATTCTTTAACCCATGTAAGACATATCAGATGACAAGTAGATCTGCCAAATTTTTCAAAAATTGCTCACGACAGACAGTTTTTGTCGCATAGAACTCAGAGGCTTAAAATTGTTTTTTTTTAAGACCAATCCACTTTCATTAATTACCAAAATGCAGACCAATCTCAAAACCCCACACCTAATGTATAAAGCCAAACACATATTGCATTTTTCAGCCAATCAATTCAAAATGAAGCCACATGAACAGAATTATTATTGAGTGATCAAAGAGTGATTAAACATCCTGTAATGGGGAAAAGTTCAACATTTGTTCATAGGTGTGATTTTTCTATAAATTTTTTTAATGGTCATTCATTTTTGAAGTATTTGCCAAATTTAAATCCATGCAAAATGCTGCTAGTAATTTGCCCAAATTACATACATGAACAAGATGTTGTACTTTCTCTTTTATAAACATCACATCATCTGTCAGAATAACAAGCGAGACCAGCCATCGGGTCGATTATGGAAACAACATGACAAGCTGACAAGCTGCACACAACAGTCATAGTTAGTGGCCACAGATGAACATCCTCATGTAACGGACACAAAAACCGAATCTCACTAACCTTGGTACATTGATATAGGACTGTAGCAAGGAAAAAAGTCTGTGTCGGGTAAAATTTGAAGATATTTAATATACAGCCATAAAGAAGTTTATCCTCTCATTTCATTAAAGCCATTGGACACTTTCGGTAAACAGTATTGTCCAAAGGCCCACACTTTGTGTAACACAACTGATATAAAAAATAACAAACCTGTGAAAATTTAGGCTCAATCGGTCATCGGAGTCGGGGGAAAATACCGGAAAAACCCACCCTTGTTTCCGCACATTTCGCCGTGTCATTACGTGTTTAAAATAAATCCGTAATTCTCGACAACGAGAATTGATAATTGTTTTAATGTTTTCTGGAAAAGTAAAGCATTTCATGGAATTCCATTTCAAGAGAAGTCTTTCACCATTACCTTCTGTAAACCCTGTAAGTTATTTGTAAATCTGCGAACTTTTTTTTTTGCTGTGCCGAAAGTGTCCAATGGCTCTAATTCTGATTGTGAAGCCAAGGACTCTCCGAAAAGTGAAACTTAATCACTGTACTAGCCAAGAACCCACTGGAGAGAAGACAATGAAGGAAGTTTCAGTTTTAGATGTGGAAGGAGAAACCCAAGAGTATTAAAGGAACACGTTGCCTTGGATTGGACAAGTTGGTCTATAAAAAACATTTGAAACCGTTTGTTATGAAATTTATATGGTTGGAAAGATGTTTTAAAAGTAGAACATAATGATCCACACAAGTATCACTCAAAATTGCACGGTTTTCATTTTACGTCGCGAATTAACACAGTCGGCCATTTATCGGAGTCAACTTTTTGACTCTCATAAATGGCCGACCGTGTAAGTCGACAAGGTAAAACGGAAACCACACAATTTTGAGGCATATTCGTGTAGATCATTGTATTCTACTTTTACAACATCTTTCTAACCATATCAATTTTATATCAAATGGTTACAAACCCTTTTCAAAAGACCAACTCGACCGATCCAAGGCAATGTGTTCCTTTAAGGGAAAACCAATGCAGTCAGGTAGGGACTGAAGACCCACATAGCGCCCCAGGCAGGATTCAAACAGGGGTCCCAGAGGTGAAAGGTGATGAAAGATACCACTAAGCCAATGTTCCCGACTCAAGGATGGTTCATGGAATCTTCGATCAAGTTCCATGCATCTCCTCATTGAACCCAAGTCTCGACACTCATGGGTTGACATGTTTTTTTTCTTCAGCTGCGCCACGCATCTGAAACTCTCTACCACTTAATCTTAGATCTTGTCTTTGTACCACAAAACTCGAGTCTATTCTCAAAACTGTCACAGGTTTTCAAGGACTAATTTTTGTTGTGTCTGTTTTTCTTTGTTTTGTTTTTGGTTTTACTGCGCCTTGAAAACCCAGCAGGGTGGATATGTGCGCATTACAAGTCTTACTATTATCATTATTTTTATTATTTTGGCAATAAATAACTGATCTGCTAAGCTCCGGCTTTTGATACTTCAGGCCACCAAATAACACCCCAAGCACCCACAGCAATTGCCCTGTGTGCCCTGTGCTTTTTCTGTGGTGCCCTTTTCAAAGCTCCAATCCTCATAGGAGTGCCCCTTACCAGGAGGAAAATTGCTGTGCCCCGTCAAGAACAAAATTTAAGGCGACAAAACTGTACCCTTCACTCAAACAGCATACTCCTATGCACTCCCCTTTGCAAATCTACAAAGAGGTAAAAAATTTAACATACAAGATCGTTCTTGCGTTTTCCTGGAAAAACTGTTACAACACTCACCATTATTACCTTCGTCGTCGGAAATGTTACCTCCCCGAATGCTGCCCCTGTGCCGGGTCGGCAGTCTCCTTTTGGCCTGGTCTCGGGAGAACTCCAGGGAGCATTTCAGACACTGACACAAACCTTTTCCCAAGGCGGCCGCCTGCTGCTGGTTCCATTCTAGGAATGGCTGCAGAGTCTTGGTCAGAATCTTTCAGGAAAAGGACAAACATAGCAAGTAATAAACCAAAAGGGAAACTGACTTTTGAATAATTTGGGGTTGAACAAGGAAAAATAACTAGAACGAGACTTGAACCTACCACCTATGAATTACATTCAACTGAGTTATCCAGCCCTTTAATATGTTGGAGATCTTACTTTTTTGTTAATATCCAGGAATACTTCCACTGTGTATACACATCCATCGGTGGATTCCCCTCTTAAACTGTAAAACCAGGGCCCAATTTCATAAAGCTGCTAAGCACAAAAATTTGCTTAGCATGAAATTTCTTCCTTGATAAAAACAGTATTACCAACCAATTTTCCATTTGTTGCATATTATTGCTTGTTACTGTTTCTTAAGCTGTTGTTTGCTCATCCTTAAAATCATGTGGACATTTTGTTAGTAATCCTGTTTTTATCAAGGAAGAAATTTCATGCTAAGCAAAATTTTGTGCTTAGCAGCTCAATGAAATTGGGCCCAGGTTTCAGGTGTCTATTTTCTGGTTTGTAAAAGTTTGGCGTAATGGATAAGGATGCAGGTGTGCCATTGTGAGACAATTTAATCACTTTGTGATTTGATTTAATAGTAATAATAATAATAATAGTGGCTTCTTATATAGCCCTCAGGTCTGTCACGCAGTGACGCTCATGGCGCTTCAACATTATTACCCCTGTCACTGGGCCTTAAATCATTCCTTAAACCATCTTAGCTCCCTGGGGAGTATACAGCCTGTGTCGCCAAATATGTAGCGCAATCAAATCTAATCAATCAAAAGAACCAACTATGCCCTCACAGGTACCTATTTACCCCTGAGTGAAGTGTCTTGCTCAGGGACACAAGTGTCACGACCGGGATTCGAACTCACACTCTGATTTGGTTTCAAAAACTCTCACAGGCAGTCTTGGAATCTGATGAATTCCAGTTGATCACCCCTAACCTCTTTTGAAAACTCTTGATTATAATTAAATGTTTATATGTATTCTTTGTGAAGAGAGTAGACCTCGTACAAGCTTCGACTTTATGTCTGACCTCTTCATACTGTTATTGAGTTCTGTTAAAGTTTTCCCTTTATAAACCTGAAAACTGGAACCTACCAGCAAGCTTTCCTCATCTTCCAGTGTGTACCGTCTTTGTGTGCGGTCTCTCCTGATGTAATCAAAGGCCAGCATGACCACAGGAACGACTCGATGACCGCCGATCTCCTCACTCCATACAGACTCCTCAGATTGCTGCATGCTGAGAATGGAAGCAATAATTAACGACAAGTTAACAGATGTCTCACAGTCGATCCTTTAGAATAAACTATTTAGAATAATAGTAATTGCGGGTCAACCATTCAATACACCGATCAATTAAGCCAGGCCCAATTATCATTGACCAATCACAACCGCGAAATCTGATCACCATTGTAACCGTTTGGTGATCTTTGCACTAATGGTGATCGGGTTTCGCGGCTGTGATTGGTCAACTGGTAAGGAGGCGGCGCGTAATGGATCGGTCTATTATTTATAGTTCACACCATGGAAAGCTTCAAACATCACTTAGTGGTATCCCTGCTCATATGATATTGAGTAATGGGAGCAATGACTAACAAAAAGTTAAAGGCAGTGGACACTATTGGTAATTACTCAAAATAATTATTAGCGTTAAAACTTTCTTGATTACTAGTAATGGTGAGAGTTTGATAGTATTAAAACAGTGTGAGAAACGGCTCCCTCTGAAGTGACGTAGTTTTCGAGAAAGAAGTAATTTTTCAAGAATTTGATTTCGAGACCTCAAGTTTAGAATTTGAGGTCTCGAAATCAAGCATCTGAAAGCACACAACTTTGTGCGACAAGAGTGGTTTTTTTCTTTCATTATTATCTCGCAACTTCGACAGCCAATTGAACTCAAATTTTCACAGGTTTGTTATTTTATGCATATGTTTAGATACACCAAGTGAGAAGACTGGTCTTTGACAATTACCAATAGTGTCCACTGTCTTTAACAGATTGGTCAGGTTAGCATTGTGGTATCTTTCATCCCCTTCCACCTCTAGGACCCCCAGTTTGAATCACACCGGGGGCACTACATGGATTGGGTTTTCAGTCCCTCTCTGACTGCATGGGTTTATCTTGGAATAATTCTCTGGGGTTTTCCTCCCACATCTACAACTGAAACTTCCTTCACAGGACTCGGGAAAATACTGAGTATACAGTGCTATCACACATTGGTGTATGGGTAAAAACCAAAATTAATATTCTTTATCCCCGATGCAAATTTAACATCTATTATATCGTTGCAGTACCCGCTGCCAAAACATAGGATTTGAACTGCCTCTAGCTACCGGGCAACCTCTGTAGTCTAGTTGGTAAGACACTGCTCTAGAATTGCAAGGGTCGTGGGTTCGAATCCCACCCGAGTAACATGCCTGTGATCTTTTTTTTTAAACTTCCTTCCTTGTCTTCCCGTCGTTCGGTTCTTAGTACAGTGATTAAGTTCGCTTTTCTGGGAGTCCTTGGCTTCACAACCAGCATAAAGAAAGTGGCACATGTACGCCTGCTTATTATATAGATTTGGAGCTTTCTTTTTTAAAGAGGGACTCTAAGGTCAAATTCAGTTTTCTGATTCACTCATTTTCCCAATAGGTAGAGTCCTTATGAAAATGGAGGGAAAATTAGAGGTCTCTAACCATGTTAAAATGGTGTAAAATGCCACTGTGCAATTATTTTCTAAATCTTAAAATGTTTTGATGACACATTTAAAATGTATGGTCTATACATTTTAAATGCGCACAGAATCATTAGTTCATTCTTGACTCTGGATGATATTCAACCAATTCAAGTTTGAAAAGGTGAAACAAGTATGGAAGGGTCTCGAGATTATTGTATCCTCTAATTCTGGTCTCACCTCTTGAGGCAGTTGATCTCCAGTTTCTCTACAACTCGGCCATTCAGGTCTCTCTCTTCGATGTGAGTCTCCTTGATTGTCAGGAAGAGGTGGACGTCTTCACCTCGAACAGAGTCATGTACGGTGACGAGAAGGGGATTAAACAGCTCATGCTCTGATAAAGACACAATGCAGAGTACCGATATTACTAATAATAATAAATAATAATAATAAGACTTGTAATGCGCACGTATCCACCGTGCTGGGTGTTCAAGGTGCAGTAAAAAACCAACAAGAAAAAAAAACAACGAAAAAAACCCAAAAAGAAACAGACTGCACAAGAGCAGAACTGCAAATATTTGCATCTTGCAGTCGGGGAGATTTTATACAATAATCAGGGAGACATTTAGAATTACTTCAAAGAGAAAAGGTTTTCGTTATCTGGGAGATTTTCAAATTTTCTCATCAGATTTTTTCTTGGTACTGTTTGCGGAATCAGGAGGAAAAATTTTGCAAACTTGTTATTCCACAAGTCCATTTTTCAAATGAAATGGTGATGCTTTATGGACCACTAGCTAGATTTTTTCTTGGTACTGTCTGCGGAATCAGGAGGAAAAATTTTGCAAACTTGCTTTTCCATAAGTCCATTTTTCAAATGAAATGGTGATGCTTTATGGACCACTAGCCCTGATCATATTTGCTTCTCAGCCTTGATGAAAAGAGCCGTATCATCCCTGATGAATATGGCTATAAACTGAGTAAGTTGAGAAAATTGAAAAAAATAAAGTGACATGTTTGGTTCCAAATCGTTGCTTACCATATAACAGTGTATGAAGGAAACAAAACAACTACAGGCCTCAATGTGCAAATATGCGCAAAGATTGACAGACTATTGGTGCCTTCAATCAGGGAAAAAGGATCCATCCCTACAATGTCCAAGCTCACGACCTTCAGAACCCAAAACATACCTTCTTCTTCTGGTGCAGTCTCAGCCCATGGACTGTCAAAAGCGATATCCGACTCTGACCGCTCCAGAAAGATAGAAGGCTTTGAGTCGTTCTT
Source organism: Asterias amurensis (assembly GCF_032118995.1). Classification (NCBI taxonomy): domain Eukaryota; kingdom Metazoa; phylum Echinodermata; class Asteroidea; order Forcipulatida; family Asteriidae; genus Asterias; species Asterias amurensis. The sequence goes on along the minus strand of NC_092652.1, from coordinate 24,098,856 downwards.
CTCCAAGATCAGCTCAGCCTGGACTCCAAGATGCTCATGCTGCGCGATGGTCCCATTCCACTCCGACTTCTCAATAATCGCCTCTACAACCTGTTCATTTACACTCGCCATAGGTTCATCGAGTCTGCTGTTAACTCTGTCCTCAACATTCACGTTGGAATGAACAGATTTACCTGCATCAACTTTTGCAATATCGATTTTATAAGCGTCTTGTTTCGTGGTATAATCGATATGTGTACTAGTCCGATTTATATTCTTTTTATCAGTACCGTTTGTGGTGGTATCACTTTTATCAATACCCAATCCAATAATATCAATATCACGTCTATCAATATCATTTAAAACGATATCACTGCCGATATCGCTACTCCCAGGAACGAGTGGATCTCTTCTCGTGACCCTCGACTTCCCAAAGTCATTTCCTACAGTACTTTCCGAGTCGGATGCGCTGGTTGTTCCTGATTGTTGGTACGGTGCTTGCAGGGCCTGCAGCCAGTCTGGACCGTACAGTTGACGTTTCTTTTCATGTTCTCTCCTGGTGTCTTCGATGTCCGAGTCTTGTAGCACTTTTGTACCTTCAAATGTGGATCCCAAATAAAGGGCAATTAAGAGCGTAACAGATGGCAACACATTTTTTTCTTCAAATGTTTACTCTAAGGAATGATGATCATTCTTGACTCTTTGTGAAATCGGCCCTCGGCAATTTATCTTTGGTATGTTGATTCTAGGTGGTTAGGGCGTAGATGTCGCAGAATGTTGCTTTTAAATCATTTGAGCGAAGTTATTAAAAAATGCACATAAACTAGGACTGTAGCTCCACATAGGGTTTTTAATTTGTTTACTTTCAGCAACAATGGATATAGGAGAACTTTAATCAAAAAATTTACTCACTCCCAGCGTTTGTGTTTTTGCCCTTCGTCGTGCCTTGGTCAGCGATGGATACAGTTCGGACCTTCTTGGAGCCTTTCTTGCCCTTTGGCCTCTTGCCTTTAGCCACGACCATGCTGTCCGTCAGATCCATGGATTCCTCAAAGCTGGATATCTCGTTGAAGAGGTTTGAGTTGCAGGTGTCGATAGAGGACTGGGAGGGGATCCTGACGAGGGGCTTGGAGAGACTGATTCTGGGTATCTTCTGTTGTTCAGAAAAGAAAGGGAACAATCAGTAAAAGGGCCAGGGTCAAACTTCATAATGATTTCTTTTATCAGAAAATATTGCTTGACGACTTTCTTTGCTAAGCAAGTATTGAGTGGGGCAACAGTAATTTCTATTTTTACCTTAAACTTAATTTGGGGATTGCGATACATCGTTTGAACAATAAAAAAATTTCTGTAGTATTGACCCGAGTATTTTATACTACACAATGCACTTAAATTTCGGAACCAAAATGTATGCATAGGAAATGACATTCAAATGGCGGTAACGAAAGACGCGCATTTAGTGTGTTCCTTTTGAATGCAGTGCAATTGGTTGCCTCTAAGTTGTCTGTAGAGATTGCTGTATGACAATAGCCAATGATTACTTCCTGCTCTGGACTTCCAACACTTATTAAGGCCCAATTTCATGGCTCTGCTTACCGCCGAATTCTGTGCTTGCGATCAAGATTCCCCAATTACGTGCAAGCGCCGAATTTCTGCGCTAGCCTTGTAAGCCTAGATACCTAGTAACAGGGAGTAAACACCTAATCAGTGAAATACGCTTGCCGTAAGCACAGAATTCCCTGCTTCCGTAAGCGCCGATTCTGTGCTTACGGTAAGCAGAGCCATGAAATTGGGCCCTGACCATCATCAAGTTGACCAACCATTTGGGGTGCGATTTCAAATTCGTAACCAATAATTTTTTGGTCAATGGCAAGTTCAAAAGATAGTTATTGTTACAACTGCGAAAACGCACCTTTGGAAAACATTTGACTGCCCGAGTTCTGTCTCGCAGGACTACCTGTGCACAGGTGCATGTGTGTACCATGCAATGCAGTATGGCTGGCACAGTTTATCTATCATTGAAAACCACATTGGATGATATTGAGTGGATAGCCAGCAGGAGGGTTGACTATACACAACCACACTACAGTATGGTTGTGTACTACCATGGAGGAAGGAAGAGAAGGAGCTCGAACGACCCGCAATAGAACCAAGTGCGCGTGCGCAAGCTCACACACGCCAGGTCGCCCATTGTTTGTGTAAGGGGTATGTGGGTGATTACGAGGTGTCGTTGAACGACCGCGGTACCACGGGTTCGACTTTTGAAGTCCCTTCGTTTGAACTACTTCTCTTCCTTCCTCCATGGTACTACCAACACCAGATTATTGTGTGAGCATGAAATGATCAGTTAATTTTATTGGCAATGAGATGATCTAAAGGCCACGTCTGAATTGGTGGCTATGGCTACGGCTGTTGCCATGGGCCCCTATGCTTCAATGCATGTTGCCATGGTAGTCAATCCACAGTCAGTAGACGAGAATTCGGACTGGGCCAAAAACCACTTGATTGCTCTACATACATGTATGAATTTGATGAACTTCATGTGACAGATTTCAATTAGTAAGGGATTAGATAAAAATGGATTAGCTGGAAACCCTTGTTCTTTTTCATCGGATAGTCTTTGCTTTTTAATTTGTTTTCTTTTTTTTTCTTTTCTTTTTTTTTTGGGGGGGGGGGTGACAGCAAATTTAGATATTTGAGTATTACATACAAGAACCAATGCACCACAACATGACTTCTTAATGTTTTTTTGAAGTCTTTGAACCCGTTTGTGGTAAGGACAAAAATCAGCTTGAAAACCCACATACATGTACATAAAGTGCAGATAAGACCATGTAAAAGAAATAAGAATTGGTACATTTGTAAGTTTCATGCCAGACTACATGCACAAGAAGTTTAACTGTGAGTAAATTAAGACTAGTCAGAGAGTTAAACAAAATTCCCTCAACCATGAAACTTGACAAGGAGGATTGCAGATCTAAAGAGAAAAACCACACAAACATGAAACATTTTATAAAAATTACATCCATCCATGGCAGCCAGCTAAACCTGAGAACGAAAATAATGAAGTGCTCTTTACATTCACGATACAAAATTAACAACCAGGCATCCAGTTGGTAAGGTTGAAATCACTGACAGTTTACACAAACAGAAAGAAAGAAAGTATCGAAAAATAAAAAAAGATATCTAAAGTATCCAAAATTAAAAAAATCTAAATCTACAAATGAGTTATAAGCTCTGTAAGGGAAAGTTTGTGTGATTACTTTTTACCTGGTTTTCTGTATTAGATAGAGGGAGGCCGTCCAGGTACACCTAGCAGAGACAAAGCACCGAGGATTGGGACAAAACAAATTCAAAAAGGAAATGTAAATACTTTTATATTTATTGAAAACCAGAGCCTTGGCACGCAAACAGATTAAAAAACATATTCAATCTGAAGAACTTTTTTTGTTTTTTTTCCAATAAGTGCATCCAATAAGTGCATGGGTGCAACAAATGTGCACTGTTTCCAGCAAAATTTCCTATCACAAACTGGAGCCATGCTATTGCGATCCGCGACTCTATTCATGTGCATTTGCCGTTGGACTGAAAGTAAGATTATTTTAAGCAAGATGGCTTGCTCGTAATAAAAACCGCATGTGAATTAACTTGAAATGGACTTACCTTTCGTGATGAAGCCTCTGGAGGGAGCTTGCTGATAACGATTGATCTGTACTTGGGGTCAAAGGCCAAAGGATTGCCAAGGAGGTTGACCTTTGATGTGAAAAAAATAATCATAATAAAAGTTACGTCGATGAAGTTATGATGGGCAATGTATTTGAACTCAACAACATTTATCACATTGTCATTTGCTTTCGGAAATAATTCAAATAATTAATGAGTAACAACAATTGAGCTGAAATAACATCTTTTGTCCCAAAAGTGGATGGGTAGCTGGAAGGCCAAAGGGTTGTTTTTTATTTATATTAAGTTGTGGTCTCAACGTTTCGAGCAACAAACTCTGATGTTAATTTTGCATCGAAGATAAATAGTATAATTTGTTTACCCTTTTGTGTATTAAGCACTGTATAACCAGTACTTCCTGAGTTCATTATAAAAAAAAAAAGGCAAATCACTTGAGTGGGATAGGAACCCACAACATTTGCACTGCTAGAGCAAATGTCTTACTACTAGACCATCGACCTAATCTGGTGGCTAGAGACCTAACCTGGTGGCTAGAGACCTAACCTGGTGGCTAGAGACAGTTTGAATCCAGCAGGTTTCAGCAGCAGGTACCGCAATGATTTAATGTGGAAAACATTGAGTTGATTTAAAGACACTGAACACTATTGGTAATTGTCAAAGACCAGTCTCCTCACCTAGTGTATCTTAACATATGCATAAAATAACAAACCTGTGAAAATTTGAGCTCAATTGGTCGTCGAAGTTGCGAGATAATAATGAAAGAAAAAACACCCTTCACACGAAGTTGTGTGCATTCAGATGCTTGAATTCGAGACCTCAAATTCTAAGTCCGAGGTCTCAAAATCAAATTCGTGGAAAATTACTTCTTTCTCGAAAACTACTCCACTTCAGAGGGAGCCGTTTCTCACAATGTTTTATACTACCAACCTCGCCCCGTTACCAAGTAAGGTTTTATGCTAATAAATATTTTGAGTAATTACCAATAGTGCCACTGCCTTTAATAGATGATTTGCCTGTTGATTTTTTTCACAGAGCTTGGGAAACTTGGGAGAGTATACAGGGCTTGATACACAACAGTGCGAGGGTAAAAACAAATTATAACAATATGCTCTGCTTGCTTGTCTTCGGGGGCGTGGCAGAAACCTAGGCCCAAATTCATGGCTCTGCTTACCGAAAGCAAATAATCGGCACTTACAGATTAGGGAATTCTATGCTTAGCGCAAGCGTTTTTCACGTGCTAGCGGGAAATTTTGGCTTTTGCGCGCGTGTACCCCACATTACTAGACATTCTACGCTTACACAGAAAGCCCAGGGGAGAATGGTGATTGTAAACGCAGAATTTGGCAGTAAGCAGAGCCGTGAAATTGGACCCAGATATTATTCCTGTCCTATTCTCCTAACCTCTCTAAGATTGTGCAGATACCCCAAGGTTCTTAGCTCGGCACCTTCATACAGGCAGTTGTTCCCCAAGTCTATTTCCAAGAGACTGCTGTAGTCCTCCAAGCCGCCCAGATTGTCCAGGCTGTTATTCCTGATCACCAAGGTCTGAAGGTTGGTGCGGGCGACCAGACCCAGGGACGGCACTCTCTCCAGACGGTTGTACCCAAGGTTGAGATGAGCCAACTCACTCAGACACTGCAGGGAACAAAACAACAGAAGAATACTTGTTTAACAGTTTGTTATCTTGAACCAAAATATTTCTTCTAATAATGCCGAACCACTTGGACTTCATTTTTACTGGTCCTCATATGTTTCAGCCGATAATGTCCACCAGAATATTGTTGTTTCTGTGTCCAGTAACTTTTTAACTGTTTGACTGCCTTGTAACTTCTGCCCTTGTCTATATACTTAACAGACAGAATATTCTCTTGTAATATAATATTAAAAAAGTGTTTTTTGTACATTGACACGTATTTGAATTTTGGTTCAATGCAAATTGTAAAAAAGAAAAGAAAAACAAACCCTGTACATGGGAAGAACCCTGACAGAAATAAATAAATAACCCAGAAATATAAATAGACCTACAACCAAGAACATTCAACTAATGGCACTAAGTGCGCTCAAGTATCAATTGGACTGAAGTAGCTTTGTAAAGCAGTGTCAACTTACCTCCAGGTAATCTCTTGTGTGTCTCAGGTCATTATGACTGAGGTCCAGCATCTTCAGCATGGGTAGTAGCCTCTGTCAAAGTTGGGGGGGGGGAGAGAAAATTAAAATTAAGGCAAATATTCTAACTTTTTAAGCCCAAAATTTCCACAGATTTGTTATGGTTGATCACAAAAAGCATGCACAATATCTGCAACTATTTTGTCAGGTCTACCAATCCCATGCTTTAAGTACCTTTATATTAAAAAAAATCATAACATTTAGGCAACTTTGTGAGGTCTCTAAAGTTCTTTTTTTTCATGGACATGATAGACATAAACAAAAACAGGTAGACAAGCAAACAAAAAAACACCCTTAAACACACCAACAAACAGACAAACAATTTTACAGGTAAATTATACATTAAGATTTCTTCGCCAGAAATGTGAAATACTTACCAGTGAGTCATCGAGGGCGTCAATGTGATTATAGCTTACGTTGAGAGTATGAAGTGCTGACCACGGAGCCTCAGCTAACATATCCCCTCCACAAGAACATAGCAAACTCTGGAAAAACAAACACCATAAATTGAATACACCTGAATATTATATTGGTTTTACCCTTACACTGTTGTGTGTAAAGCACTTTATACTCGGTACTTTCCCGGCTCCTGTGAAAAAAATCCAAGGGAATATTACTTGGGTGGGATTCAAACTCACACTCTGACAACACTAGAGCTTGAATTTGGCACACTACACCCAAATGGCCAAAAGTTAAATGTTACAAATGCTACAACTTCCACATTTCAAATCCAGACATAGTCATAGGTCTTGAGCTTAGGCTTTTTGTGAAGTAACCCACCGGGCTAGTAAACTTTGCATTTTATGCCCCCAGGAAGTTTTAGTAACCCAGATTTTAATCATGTGCTGTCCTAAATGTATCTTTCAGTTCAGATGTATTAATGGTAGTCATCACAAACATGTTGTCATGCTTATTGGTTAAATAAATTTTAACTAGCATCCACACACTTAAAAATAACTTAACACGTTAACAAAAATTGCTATTAGGGGCCCTAGGTTGCACAATCTTTAGAAGTAAACATGGCAAGTTAAGAAGTGGTTGTGTGCTATCCATATAAGTTTTTACTAGAACAAACACACCGGGCTAGTGTTAAGGGCAAGCCCTTGGATCTTAAACACACCTGTAGTGAGTGTACACATCTTGAACAGATCAGAACCTGCAACTGGTTGCGTAGACATCCCAGACCATTCAGCATGTGAACAGGGACCTTCTTGATCTCTAGCATGGTCAGGCTGCTGAATCGAGATATCTCAACGGGACCATGCAATGTACTGGAGGGCTGAACCAACTGTGTGAAAAGCAAAATTCACAAATTAATAGTAAAGACTTGGCAACTTCTCACAACGTGCTGGGGGCTGAACCAACTGTGAAGAAAAAAAATCCACAAATAGGAAAACACTAGAAGTCATCAGAGCATACTGATCGAAACATCGAGTTGAAACCAACGGTTCTTTTCAGAACCACCCAAACTCATTAAGAGACAGTCATTTTATGGTGTTACCGCAAACCTTTTCATATCGTATTTCCACCATTTAAAGTTTCAAATCCTACTTATGAAAAGACTTGGCAATTTCACACAAGATGTAAAACCTTTTAATTGTTTTCACTCAAACAAAACCAGGATCTCCATGTGGATGATATTGAATGGTTCAAATAGTCAACGTAATAACTCACTAAATTATGGACCAGACAGTAGACAGGTAGAAGAGTTAATAAAAAAAAATTGACAAGCTCGATAACAGACCTTTATTTTAAAGGAGAGTGAGTCAATGTATTAAACAATAACATTGTCTGTGGAATGCCAACAAAAAGCATTCCTTAAATTTGTACTGCTATTTCTGCTTAGTAAGCAGCTCTGTGAATTTATAATTGGTTTGCGGTAACACAATGTGTGTATCTACTTGCCAGGTAGAGTTTGTTCTTAAGAGAACTGCCTTTCTTTATTCTACTACCGCAGAGCAGTTGTATTCGGGGGTTTGGGAGACTTCTCAGTTCTGAAAAGAACTGTCCTGCTTTTTAACTATTACCCGGGCGGATGATATAGATAATGGGCTGGGACTACTACTTTAGCTTATAGGATCAGGATTAACTGTACTACCGCGGAATCAGTTCTTAAATTAGTATCAACTTTTTGACTAGCTTGCTCTAGTCATCGTCAGGAGACTCTGTGAAATTGGGCCCAAATACATAGTTGAAAAACCTAAGAGTAAAGTTACTATTTTCAAACCTTGAGTGCTGGTGTTCTCTGCACATAGCTGTATAGAAACTTGACTGTCTGTGGTCGTGTCCTATCCTTGGTAGGGTCAGAGGACGACTGACTCTCTACCAGGGGATCTTCCTCTTCGCTCTGTTTGAAGCACTGGTTAAGGTGGGCCAGGGTGTAGGTGGTGAGAGCGAGGTTGCATCTTCCCTTCAAAATCTTCCCGCCTGGTTGAAAAATAATAAAGATAGTGTACTAGTGTGATGATTTATAGTTATTTGTTTGGCTGTGGGTTTAAATGTTACGAGTTACTTTGAAAACTTTTGGATGGATGGCAGGGTTTGAATATTTCAGTGATTAGCCAATGGGACTAGGGTCCAATTTCATAACTCTGCTTACCGTATAGTTCTGTGATTACAGCAACCTGTAAAACCCATAGTTTTATGGTCCATGAGCGCAGAATTCCACGGTAAGCAAAGCCATGAAGTTGGGCCTAGTTGTCTTATTGTTTTACTATAAACTAGGCCTGGTTATATACGGAGGCCGTGGCCTCTGTTGCCCAAGGATTTGGCCTTGGTGCCCCTTCAAAAAAGTGTCCCATTGACCTTTAGATTTTCCAATGGAAGTGCTCTTTGCAAAATGAAAATGGCCTTGCCCTTTCAAACATGTAATTCCAGGTCTGCATTTGTAAAAATGTGTATCCCAGTTTTGCATGGAAGGAAGCCAACAAGGATTTCACTACTCACTGTTTTTCTGGAAGAAGACCGTTAGCTCCTGGAGCTGATGACAGTCGTTACTCGGCATTTTGACGGTCAAGTTATCGACACCACAATTCAGGATTCAAGGAAATCACTGGAAAGTCATATATCGCAACAAGGAAATGGAATTCCGTGGAGCAATTAGTTGTGTTTATCTGGAACACCATCACTACCTATAGTGGTGTAATTGGAGAACAGCACCATTTCCTCCAGTTGTGTTTATTATCTTCATGAAATAATATGCATGTGTAGTTTTCCTGGCTGATGGAAGTTCATGGGTGAAGTAAATTTCGCTGTGTCAACCGTGTTTACGTATAAAGCTTAAATTCTATGATGCAGCACTGAAGGAACCAAAACTTCTTGATTACTTGTTACCAGATATCCGCTTCTCCACAAAGTATATCACAGTGCCTCTGCTATTGGTTATAAAAGAACATTTACAATCAATAAAAGAAAGCTAAAGTACAATGTCACCAGTATGCACAGTTACAAAAAGCAGGCCTCAAATTAATCCATGACACCCACAGCAATTACCATGGTGCCCTGTGCTTTTGATGTGGTGCTTTTTATAAAAAGTTTTTACATTTCCTCATCTTTAACTGTTTAGACTTTAGTAGAAGTGACCCGGCCTTATTAACAATAACAGCAGAGGGAAAATTGCTGTGCCCTTACAATTCAAGAGGGAAGTTCATTAGATCTAGATAGTTTTTCATTGACAGTGTAAAGTTATTCTACCTCTAGACCCAGTGACTTTGGGCGATAGATTCCTTTTTTTCGAAATTGTTACATTATCGGTTATGACAGTTATGACGGATAATGTCAACATTTTGAAAAAAGGAATCTAGGGCCGCAGTAGTGGACACTATTTGTAATTGTCAAAGACCAGTCTTCTCACTTGGTGTACATGTATCTCAACATATATATGCATAAAACAACAAACCTGTGAAAATTTGAGCTCAATTGGTCGTCGGAGTTGCGAGATAACTATTAAAGGAAAAAACACCCTTGTCACACAAAGTCGTGTGCTTTCAGATATTTGATTTTGAGACCTCAGATTCTAAACTTGAGTTGAGGTCTCAAAATCAAATTCGTGGAAAATTACTTCTTTCTTGAAAACTATGTCATTTCATTGGGAGCCGTTTCTCACAATGTTTTATATACTTAGGCCTACTAACTATCAACATTTCCCCATTACTCGCTACCAAGCAAATGAGGTTTTATGCTGATAATTGGAAAAGTTTCCGTATGGCGCCACCACTTTTTCATTCGAAATAGAATAATATAGTATCTAATTTACCTCAATGAGATATCCCTTTTTGTAAAAATGAGTGAAAAAGTGGTGGCGCCATACGGAAAGTTATCCTACTTTCTTTTAAAAATTAAAAACACATCAAGTATTCATTAACAATTATTACCTGGGTGCTGCAAGTGCAAACAGCTAAAAATAGCAGCTGTCATGAACAGACCAAGAAACGAAGAACTTCACATCATATTCCATTCACAACACACACAATCAAATACAGCTGCTTGGTTTGCTACTTCGAATCCGCTACTTCACACCACACACACGACACACACACATCATGACATACACCACCACTGTCTGCGAGTCATGTGATATTTTTAACCTCCTTCCCAACTTTTCATTCGTGATAGGGTACTGACTTTTAATAGGGGGACGAGCGAAGTTCAGCATACAACTTGGTACACTGTACGTTCGGAAAAAATATATAAACTTTGACGTGACCTTTGCACTCGGTGATCGACTTGTCAGATTGTGTGTGTACGTGATGTGCTCCGTATGTAAATGACACATGTGACCTTGTGCATTGACCCATGGCGTGTTAACTCAAATGCCATTAAGTATCCGAAGTAAATAATTTGCATGCATCCAGGGTAATAACTAAACTTCTCACAGTCCTTGCAAAATTTAGTTTAATAATAATTTTAATTTGTTAATTATAACAATGTTTTGGGATAAGGGTTTATTTAATACCTAAGTAAATTATTGTAATTTGGTTGGAGAGTTGGTTATAATAAGACCATGGCGGTAGCATGGTAAGACCAACTTAATGAATTCGGTGAAAATTGTGTTTTTTTCCGCTCCAAAGTGGCGAAGATTTTACCTCCATGTCGTGCACATGGAAGATGGCCGCTCTATCAGGGAAGGGTCTATTGTTTGATTGCTACACTCTTAGGCAAAACAACACTATTAGTCATTTTGACTAACTTACGTCAAAATCTCATAAACTTGTGGTTCTTTGACTCGTATATATTTTTTTGAGAACAACACAACACACAAATATGAGGTATGGTGTTACAGGAAGCATGCAGTCATTAAAAGTGGAAATAGTAATAAAATACACCAGCAGAACAAAAAAGCAAAGGGCACACGTCCGCACGAAAGATTTTGCGCCAACAGACTCAGAAGAAGATGTGTTCATGCGGGCAGCCTTCAAGCTGCATATGTACAACAGTTGACCAAAGAATGCAAAACAAAAAGGTATCAGTACTGATGAGCATGTTAGACCTACTTCACGTCCTGTTGCAAGTCCACTTGGAAAATAATATTGGAAGCTTGGAATGAGCTTCCCGTGTTAAGCTATCGAGCCCTTCCATTAAAAAAAAAAAAAAAAATGGAAATTTTACAGTGCTGTTTGAAAACAACAAACAGTTTATTTGGGCCAAATAATCTTTTTTTTAAGTATCAGTTGATCGCCCGGCTTCTTTTCCAAAAAGGGGAAGATAAGGCCAGGCCTCCCCCAATTTCTTTTAAATTTTATTGTTATTATTTATTTAAACTAATAAAAGAACACGGTGTCTAATCATAAACCCATAGCCTGTAGTGGTTGACGGTGTCCGCCCAGGTTGTTCGCCGCCGGGATATTATGATTCTAATTACATGGGGCCAATTTCATCTGCTTCAGCACAAAATCTTGCCTTAAGCAAAAAAACCCTTGCTTAGTAAAATCAGATAACTGGCCAAGACTCCACTCAATTGTTATGCTAAGTCAACAACAACCAGTCACAAGCAATGTTTATGGCATGAAATTTTGGCCAGTAACATGTGTAAAATAAGCGAGCTATTTTTCAGCTCTATGAAATTGGCCCCTGGGCTCTGGAAGGAGAACGTTTCAAAAGAGGGCGCTATCACAGAAAAAGTTTGTACACAGTTTGAACAGCGATGAACCTGATTTAAGTGAAGGGAAGACTTTGGGAAGTTTAATCTATTACACACTTACTTCGGATACTTATTTTGCAACTGCTCCCCAGCTGACCGTGGTTTCATCAATCTTCCTGCTGCCTCATCGTCTGCTGCCGAAATTTTTACGACGAAAACGCGTTTGTGATTTATTGACGACACGCACGACTGAAGTCCTCTTTTCAGGTAAAAATGACTAATTGATACAGGTTTCCGGTGAGGAAATAATGGACGAATTATCAATAAAACAATCGTTTAATATGTAATTTGTTTATTTGAATGGACTGATCCCTGATCTGGGCTTATCATTGTGAATCACAATGTGATGCAATTGCAATCTTGATTGCTACCACCACTGCCAGAAAGGGTAAAACCATGGTAAAACTTCCGACAGCCACATTTTAATTCATGATACTTACTTTACCACCCTTTTTCACTAAAATGAGATACTGCTTTTGATAACAGTTATTATTTAGTGAACAAATGGTCGCAGGATAAAGTGTTTCGTAACAATTTGGTGAACATTTTTAACTTATTTTTTTAAAATAAAATAACTTAATTGTTAAAAATAAAAGGCATAAGCCTACAACAATATTAAAAATCCCATCAAACCTTAAGTGTAAGTGTACTGTAAGTGTATAAACAATTAATAAGTTATATTTTCTTTCATCACCAACCCAAAGACTCCAGACCAGAGTTGCACATCTGTTGACTTACAGTAAAACTTAAAAGTAAAGAAACATTTACATTTACTTTTAAATTAAAAGTAAGAAACATTTCTGTATACAGAAATGTTTCTTTACTTTATACACTGTTACAATACATGTGCTGTGGAGTTGTTGGGTTGGTGATACAGAAAGAAATAACTTATTAAAGACAATGGACACTATTGGTAATTGTCAAAGACCAGTCTTCTCACTTGGTGTATCTCAACATATGCATAAAATAACAAACCTGTGAAAATTTGAGCTCAATTGGTCCTCAAAGTTGTGAGATAATAATAATAGAAAAAACACCCTTGTCACACGAAGTTGTGTGCTTTTACTGCTAATAACTGTTTTGATTAATTACCAATAGTGTCCACTGCCTTTATTAAGTTATTTTATATGTTCACCAAATTGTTACTAAACAATTCAAATTGAGTAGCAAAAAGTATATCAGAGTGAGTAGCAAAAACTTTGGAAAGTTTCCGTATCACGCCCCTTCTTTTTCAATAAAAAAAATCAAGATGATGTAGGGGCCTAATCCTATTTTGTAAAAATGAGTGAAAAAGTGGTGGCATGGCAGGATATGGAAAGTTATCCAAAACTTCAACTAAAAAAAACAAAGTCAAAAAGTGATGTTTTCCTTTGGGGTTGGATGAAAGAGTAGCATAAACCATTTAGTTTTTTCTAACAAGTGAGTTTTCTTGAGTTGTATTGTATTTTGTAAGAAAGAGTATCAAAAGCCATTGAGTGGGCGTAATTAAATTCAAGTGAGTTTTTTTAATCGTAAGAAAGTAGCAAAAAACATTGGAGTATTTCAAAATTCAACCGAGATGTTTTAGTTCTTATCCTTATTCTTATTCTTTATTTTGTCCATTAAACAATTACAAATACAAACAGACAGTACACACTGTATATAATAAAATAAATAATATAAATGCAAAAGTAAATACAAAGCAAGATAAACAGGAAATTACAAAACAAACTTAATGTGATGGCCAGGATCAACCAAAGTTGATAGAAAGATTAGCAAAAACCTACTTCTAATCTAAGAATGAGGTTCATTACGCTATCGTCCCCCCATTCATAGCAGAATTAACCGCAGTCATAGTTTTAAGACTAAGACAAGAGTAGCAAAAACCATGCGACCACCCCTTTGCAGTTGAGTACACATGTATTTCATGCGAGTATTTGATTTTGAGTTTTAACAGTTGCAAGGCCAGGTTTTTTGAGTTACAAAGTAAGACTTAAAAGAGTAGCAAAAACTAAGAGTATTCAACATTTTTAAAGTACAGTTAGCAAAAGTCGAGTTCAAGTACTTTGAGAGAGGTATTTTCAGTTTGTAAAGAGTAGCATAAATATTGGGTTTTTATTGAGTATTTAGTGAGTTGTCTTTAGTCGTAAACAGCAGCCAAACTTTTGTTAAATTGTCTACATTAATAGTCAGTTATGAAGAAAATGTTGAAAATATGAGATTTCTGAACCATCTGGAACACGTTTTTGTTTTGAAATTATACAAAGAAATTATGGAATCTAATGAGCATCGTTTCACAGCTTCATGCATTTTTATTAAGATCTAATAGTCACTTAATTTACTAAGAAATTTCACCAAAGTTGCACTTCACACATACCTCAATCAGAAGAACAGCAGCCATTTTAAGAAATTCCTCAACACATTTTCTTTCCCAGATTTCATACTTGACCAGTTGACTTCAGAAACGAAGAAGATGTCTAATTCCGCAAGTCCCAGAACAACACAAACACCGAACATCGACTACGGTCAATACCAGGAGACTGTAACGGAGAAACTGAAGAGGAAGGCCGTCAATGAACCGTTCGTTCCGCTTGGTAAGATACAATTATGTTTAATAATTACGAGACAAGAAACACAATAAAGGGGACTACTTTATTACTGTCACCATTAATGGCACTGAACACGCTTGGTAATTGGCTTTCTGGAGTTTTAATGTTTCACCAAAGGACGCTGAATTGACACAAGGTTTTGGGAATGTTTTCTTTTATATCTGGTGTTGGTTGTAAAAGCCCTTAGCCTGTGCATTCTCGAGCACTCTATTATGGTTTTCTCTGCAAGTTTTTGTTGGGGAAAATGTGCATCGCCACGCACTACACTTCTGCAGGCCCTCCCCTGTATCAAATGTGGAGACGTTCGTGCAAGTCTTATTGCAGAGAGTTCACTATACAGCCAAAGAACAGCAGCCCATTTCACAAATTACTAGAGAATTAATCCTATCTCAAGTTACTTAGGACAGGTTCAATGCATCCTAACGTCTTCGAATACAGAAGTAAATCTTCCTATGTAAGTCCTAAGATTAATCCTAAGAGTTTGGTGAAATCAACGTCTGGTAAAATACAATGACACAGCACTTTAACCAGACAGAATACCTAGTTCAGAAGCTTTATAGGTTCCCACTACATTTTGTTATTTATTGTTTAAAAACACTTAAAATATTTTAATAATAACACGCAACTTTTATAGAGCTCATTTAAGCAAATTGGCATCAATGCGCAAATTGACAAACAATTCTTAACAAACAATATAGAGTATCGAAAAAAGACCTTTCGCTACACACACAAAAATTAGTTCTACACAAATCCTATATTTAAACAAATTAATTACATCCCACCTCATATGAATGAATTAAACTTACTCTGATACTACATATGTAGATTTTAATAAGGGAATCAATGTGTGGTGAAGAGGTTTTCAACTAGTGGTTTAAACCCAACGAGGCCTGGTCACGTATCGCGTGATGTGGAACAACTGCCCGGCCGTTGCTCTCGACCAATAGGAATGAGGAAACTGTCTTGTAAGCACAGGTACAAGCTCGCGTGTCACGCCCACGTTCAACCACTTTTTAATTGTCATACCCTTTTTATTACATAAATGCTATCCACTCACCATCATAATACGTAACTCTTGATTTGAAGATCATATTTTTAATTAAAGGTTTCTGGTTCATTTTGTTCTTACTACCACTGTGGTTTTTTACTTCATTCTTTTCTCATACATCTGTGTGTAGTATGGCATTGAAATATCAATCAAGTTTTGCATTTCAGCTGACACCTCTGGATCAGCTTTAGGTTTTGGCTTCAAAAAACAAGGATGTTTGCGGAAGTTCTTACAGGTTTCTGTGTATTTCAGATTGTTCAGCAGTTCTTGGCTGACAGTCCAGTCTTCCACAACCTCAACCCCAGGTTCCCATCTCAGCAATGCATCACTGTATGGGATTCCCATTTTCTGGCAAAACCTGGACAGAACACCTTCTGGATCATTCAGAAGGTCATCAGAATCTATGATGACGGGGTCGGGATCCAGACCTTTATCTTTGATGTGTGAATATAAATCACACGTTGCCTGTATGAAAGAGGATGCTCTCTCAAATGAAATTTTGCTAATGTCTGCCGTCGCTGGCATTTTTCCCTGTTTGGCCATGAGAGTTATCATTTCCGTCACCACTAAGTGCCACGACGGTAGGACCTTTGCAGGGTTGCGGATCAGGAAGGCATGGCGGTAGCCAGAATCTGGAATGTAGTCAAACTTTCCTGCGATGCAAAACGTCAGCTCTTTGCTGAACACAAACTTATTGTCCGGGTACCCTGTCTCTAGATGATGTTTCAGCCACTCGTACGTGCAGATTGAGCTGTTGAAACCGGATCCAGGATCAGCTTGGGCAACTTCTGATGCTGATGGCGTCTGGCTTTTCTTGTCAAAGAACATTCCTTCCGGTCCGTAGAACCTAGCAGCGGTGTACATCTCAAACAGCATTTTCGAGTCGGGGACATTACTCATACACTTCACAAAAGTAGAAGAGACAGTCCGGGGATAAGACCATAGGATGACTTTGGTTTGCTCGGCCATTGTTACTCAGATTTGTATCCAGATGGAATCAAGTCGTACAGTTCATGCATTCTGAAATGAGAACAAATCAATCAACTTTGCAGTCTCAGAAAACCTAACCTGCGACATAAAATTGTGCACAACATTGAACCCTATAATAAAAATGTTATGAAATATTGGATGCAACTTTTTAGCTCAGTTTAAAGCCATTGGACACTTTCGGGAAACTGTATTTTCCAAGGCCCACACTTCGTGTATCACAACTTATATATAAAATAACAAACCTGTGAAAATTTAGGCTCAATCGGTCATTGGAGTCGGGAGAAAATAACGGGAAAACCCACCCTTGTTTCCGCACGTTTCGCCATGTCATGACATGTGTTTACTATAAATCCGTAATTCTCGGTGTCGAGAATTGATATTGTTTTAATGTTTTCTCAAAAAGTAAAGCATTTCATGGAACAATATTTCAAGAGAAGTCTTTCTTCATTACCTTCTGTAAATCCTGTAAGTTTTGTAAATCTGTGAACCCTTTTTTTTTTTTTTCTGTACCGAAAGTGTATAATGGCTTTAATAGTAATTTGTCTTTGTTCAACCCCAAATCAATTCAATTTAAGATGACATTTTATTTCATGCAAGAGTGAATAAAGTAAATATTGCACTAGAAACTACTGATAAGTAGCCTTGTGATCATTGTGAGAGAGGGGGAGAACATAAGGTCTCAAACCAAGGCTTTATGTAGAAAACAACTTGGGCGCAATTTCATGGCTCTGCTTACCGTAAGCACAGAATCGGCGCTTACAGAAGCAGGGAATTATGTGCTTACGGCAAGCGAATTGCACAGGGTAGCGGCGAATTTTGGCTTCTGCGTGTGCATACTCGACATTACTAGGCATTTTAAGCTTTTAAATACAGGTAGCGCAGAAATTCGGTGCTTCCATGTAAGCAGAGAGTTGGTAAATGGAAGTGCAGAATTCGGCGCTGAGCAGAGCCATGTTGGCCCGAAAAAAACACGGGAAAAAAAAATGACATCCTAAACATGAACGAGATAGACAAGAAAAAACCCAATCCCAAAACATGGTGAGACAGACACGACTGAAAAAGACATTACACAGGGATAATAAATATAAGATTTTATCTGAATTCAGACTTTATGAAGTCAACCTGGCAAACAAACTAAGTTTTTTTTCCCTTCCAAAATGAGCTAAACCTTGCTCTTTGATCTACTTCTGTAGCACTGAGTATACCGTTTCCATAACTTCCTTGAGGTCTACATTTGTATGTATAACTCCCAGAGGTTACCAAAAGGTGGAGATGTCATCATGTCAATGTACCTCCAGAGATCTGGATCCCGGTTTCAGATTTCTTTTCTCTGCAGTGACTCTCACCGACCCCCACCCCTCATTTACATGACAAGTATAACAAGAGTAATTTAACAATAATCACACATAAATGTAGTCAGGGCTTGAACCCACTCCTGGACTGCAGGCCCGAGGCCACTAGTTTGAGTGTTGGGCCAGTAGACTTATGACTGAAGTCTTTTATGGTTTTTTTTTTTATTGAATGATAATGAAGTTCAAGTGTTGATTTTGATCTGCCCAAAAACACCATTCCAGGCACAGACACTGTTGATGATTACCAGTATACTGCAGTAGTCAAAATAATTGTTAGCATAAAAACTTACTTGGTAATGAGCAAGGGAGAACTGGTGATTGTATAAAACATTGTGAGTTCTAAAGTACATGTAGCGTAGTTTTTTGAGAAAGAAGTAATCAGTAAGTAATTACTCACTAAAATGTTTCATTTGAGTTCAAGACCTCAGCAAAGGTCTCGAATTCAAGCATCTGAAAACACACAACTTGTCACAAGGGTGTTTTTTTTCTTCTGATTATTCTCTCGCAAATTTGATGACCAATTGAGTCAAAATTTTGCCCAGGTTTGTTAATTTATGCATGGTTATGTTGGGATACAGCAAGTGAGAAGACTGTTTGTGATACGTAGTGTCGCAGCTATTGGCTCGTTTGAACTATTTACTAAAATACTTACGATTTGAAAAACTTCAGCCGAGTACAATAGTTCTTACATCAACCATGCATCAACGGGCCACACCCCAGTAATGCAGTAGATGTGCAGGTGATCTTGCTCTTGCTTTTTATTTGATCATTGAACTGTTTATATGGCCCCCAAAAATAATGTTCTGTTTCTGTTTACGCGAACTGTGCTAATTTTATGGCACTACAAATAATGTTCTGTTTCTGTTTACGCAAACTGTGCTAATTTTATGGCACTACCCGTAACAATTTATTTTGTGTAAAATAAAGGAAACAAGGGCAAAAGTATCAACACAACAATTAAGAGAAACAAATGATTCCATGAAGAAAATAAATGTTTTGAAACAAAATTGGAATAAAAACTAGATTATCAAGATTTTTTTTCTTCTGATTTCTGTATGGTTTGACTCTCTTTTATGATTCACTCGGCCGTAAAACACTAACAGGTTCCCCTACCAGCAGAAAAATATCCACTTTAGTCCAGCAATGATTTCCAGTCAGTCTGATTGTAGCTTTACAAGATTTATGATGACAGTTACTATACAAAATGCCCCCCAAAAAGTGCCCCGACACAATAAAAAAATACAATATAAATAAACCAAAATGTGTTTGTTCAGGCATAGAGGAAGGACAGTATGGTTCAGGTGGCTTGAATACTGGTACATTGCTTTTAAAATATATTTCTTTTGTCAATTTCATATCTGCTAGGTAGTACTACATGTACATGTAGGTCATTAACGGAATGTTTAACATGTTTAATGTTAAAAAATGTCAAATATAACAGATTTGTATGCAGGATTTGAAATTTTGCATTGTGGAAAAAGGATATGGAAAGGTTTGCGGTAATACCATGTAATGACTATCTCTAATGAGTTGGGGGTGGTTCTGAAATGAACCATTGCTTTCAACTCAACGATTTGTTTGTGTTTACTTCAGATTTGTTTGTGTTTACCAACTCACACCTCTTTTCATTTGTTACTTGAGCATGTTGAGTTGAGAGGAGGGATACAACTCGGTTATTCTATGTCAGGCCCCGAATTTTTCACTGGACCGCAAGCCTGAAGCCTGGTTCATGAATTGCATGTTTTGACATCACAGCTCTGTTTTTTATTTGAATATTCACAGGAGTTTTCCACAACTGTCTATCTACAGTCTGAATGAAGAATAACCATTATAACAATAGAAATATTTTTTGAAAACGTTGTTTCTTTTCACAAGTAACTATAACAAATCTTACTTTTGTAAATTGGGACAAAGAATAAATGTTTAGACAGAGCCAGTCACATATTTTGTGTCTGTGAAAATTTGAGCTCAATCGGTCATCGAAGTTGCGAGATAATAATGAAAGAAACAAAAACACCCTCCTCACACGTACATGTAGTTGTGTGCTTTCAGATGCTTGATTTCGAGACCTCAAGTTCTAAATCTGAGGTCTCGATAAAAATTCGTGGAAAATTACTTCTTTCTCGAAAAACTACGTTACTTCAGAGGGAGCCGTTTCTCACCATGTTTTATACTATCAACAGCTCCCCATTACTTGTTACCAAGTAAGGTTTTATGCTAATAATTATTTTGAGTAATTACCAATAATGTCTTTAACATTAGGGTGGGCTTTATATGTGTTATACAAACACTTCCCTGCAACGAGCTGATGAACATTATTTTCTCCTGCCCTGATACTGCTGTAATGCTGTAAAAAGACTTACGACTCTAATATTATTGAAATTCTTCTCCTGAAGACGAGCAGAGTATACTGTTTGAAACGTCAAGACCAAACCGGCTCTTTTCAGAGCCACCACTCCTTCAAAAGAGATTTTACCCATGGTTGTACTCACAAGTTTACTATTCATATTTTTATTTATAGTTACTCTTATTATTGGAAACATATATCATTAGATATGGATGAAAGATGTCAATTATGAATTTATGAATAAAAAAGGATAATGATGGTGCCACAAATGATCGTGCCAGATGTTTTATTGCTTAGGTTATGATTTGATCAACATGGGGGTACTCCACGGACAGTGTTGAAAGTGTTTCAAGCATCAGTGAATTTAATATATGGATAATTGAAACATGAATTGCCTGTGGAAGTTCAAGGGTTAGAAGCTCTTTGAATTAAAATTGAAGCTGGCTTCTTTAAGACAAAATTTAAACGAAAGTTTAAAGACTATTAAACAAAAATTGATTGGCAGCATGTTGCACCATAGCAGCACCTTATAAACCAGTACATAGTGCTATGTACAGGTACATGTATAAGGAGTACATGTACATGTAGGTCTCATAATTCAAATGTAGTCCCACATACAATACCTTGCAGGAAAAGATTAAATAATGTATAAAGCGCCTTGAGCGTTACTGGGTGGTGGAAATGCTCTCTATAAGAAGCTACTATTATTATTATTTAACCTTCCTGTCTGTTTGCAATACTCAGGTCTCACCGCATTGGTTGGTGCTTTGGTGTGGGGCGCAGTCTCCTACAAGCACAGAAAGGGAATGTCGACCTCCATATACCTAATGAGGCTTCGAGTCGCTGCGCAGACGTGTGTAGTGGGCGCCATGACCATCGGAGCGGGATACACAATGTTAAAAGACTCCAAAAAGGAGGACTAAGAAGTATGCACCCTAGCGCTTTTTATCCTATTTGAATGCCTGCCATAGATATACTTTTTAATTGAGTCACGAACATGGTGTTTTAAAAACAATAGTTGGCCAGTAGTAATGAACCCTTATGCACTGACGTCATCACACGTGCAATGGAAGACACACATCTGCGTACGTGCAGCGCACAGGATGGGCCAATGAGCAACCTTGACCTCAAAACGAGGGCGCCCTATTCTAATGACGTCATATGCAAAAGGTCTATAGTTACAAAAGTACGTGTATCAGAAACTTTTTCAATATTTTTAATCATGTAGAAAGTTTTACTTCGCTTACCACAAAAGTGGTTTAAAATATTCATACATTTTTAAAGACAGTCGACACTATTGGTAATTGTCAAAGACTAGTGTTTACAGTTACATGTAGTGTATCTCAACATATGCATAAAATAACAAACCTGTGAAAATTTGAGCTCAAGCGGTCATTGAATTTGCGAGATAACAATGAAAGAAAAAACACCCTTGTCACACGAAGTTGTGTGCTTTCTGATGCTTGATTTCGAGACCTCAAATTCTAAATTTGAGGTCTCGAAATCAAATTCGTGACAAATTACTTCTTTCTCGAAAACTACGTCACTTCAGAGGGAGCTGTTTCTCACAATGTTTTATACCATCAACCTCTCCCCATTACTTGTAATCAAGAAAGGTTTTATGATGATAATTATTTTGAGTAATTACCAATAGTGTCCACTGCCTTGAAATATTAGAAATACCAAATTCATTTTGTGTGTGTTTAACTTATTTCTGCTTAGACCTACCTGATCAGCTCCTTGTAGAATAAGACACTGTTGCCAAAGAGAAGAAGCAAAACGTTTCCTTATTTGCTTATTTTATTCAGTATCTGCTACCCGCCGTTAAATATCTTTTGTTTGTTGCACACTTAAGGCCTATTCTATTTTAAGAAGCAACAGTCTGTTATCTAAGACTAGAAACATGCACTTTTCAGTTTTAGCTTAAAATTCCTGGATTGCTTTAAAAAATCTAAGTAGTTATTGGGCGTCCATGTGGAGGATGGTTTATTGTTCTCCATCTTCAGCCTTTTTTGCATCAAACTGGGTCCAGGCAAATATTGATAACAGTTACACCAAGAGTTTACTGAACATAAAGATGTGTTTGGTAAAGAACTCTGGCCAGTTGTTGGTATTACAAAAAAATTGTTATAAAAGACACCCTTTGAAGTGATATAGTTTAAGAGAAAGAGGTTATTTTTCACACAAAAATATGAATCTGACAAAGGCTTCAGGCATGAAGTCAACATTTTAAAGTTAACAGGACACTTTTAAAGGGCAACAGGACCAAGTACATTGTATAAGACCAGGGCAACAGAGGCATTGGCTTTTGTGGCCTATGTGTAATTCCTGGCCAGCAAATTATATTTCCCTCATAGGGAAAACATTCCCTGACAGGAATGAAGTATGGGTAAAGCTAATGGTATGTTAGTAACAATAATACTGACTCTTATATAGCGCAATTCCAAAGAATTATAATTGCGTTTTGAACATCATTGCCCTGGGCTACTCGAACATTTATTTCATTCCTTAATCCATCTCGGCACCATGGGGAGTTTATACAGCCTGTGCTGCCAAGTATGTAGCGCACTAAGCTAAATCAATTACAAGACCCATCTCTGCCTTCCCAGGTACCCCTTTACCTCCATGGCGTTGAGAAGGACACAAGTGTCATGACCGGGATTCGAACCCACACCCTGTTGCGTAGGTGCTTTATTCTTGATAACTCCAGAACCCATGTATTGCAATGACGCTAGTAATGAGTTTACTAGTTTAAATTTATTCTGAAAACTAAAATGGTTTGAATAAACTGTGCTTTGCAAAACTCCAAAACTTTCCATCCTGTTACAATAATTTTAACTCTTAATTATTGTATTATTTTCTTTAAATTAATCTCAAATAAAAGTGTGAATAAGATTTTATTTTTTATTTTTTTGTTATTAATTATCTGTTAAACAGTAATAAACCTCCTGAAAGGTACAACTGAAAATCAAATTTTCAAGTTTGTTTTGTATGAAAGTTCTTTCCTTTAGTGCACCCTCCAGTAAAAAGAAAACCTCTGTATTTTTTAAACCCACAAGAAATAAACAAAAAAAGGGGTAATCTCTCAGAGTCCAAGCACATTACTGTGATGGGATTCGAAGCCCCAATTTTTTTTTCACAGCTCAATAAGAGAAAACATTAAATCTTGGATATTGCACTTTTAGATTTTTATCAACTTTTGATATGAATAAGGGGGGGGGGGGGAGACACACACATCAACAACCTTTTCAGCTGTTACTTTTATAACTCTTGAGTTTAAGTTATGGCACAAAAAGTGTATCGGACCTGTATTGCCTGCCAGAAAGGGCCTGGATGGTATGCTTATTCACTCTTTTTGTAAACTAAAGTTTCACACCCTGTATATAAAAGGAACCTACGTGTAGGATTGATCGATTTTGGACCAGAGTTAATTGTGTACAGAAATAATTGTTGTTATGATTTTATTGCCAACCCTTTTGATTATTTCTAGATTAGAGTTTTAATTCAGAGGGCGAATGAACATCTGATGCAGATGTAGATTTATTTTTATATTGAGTTATTATTTGGGGAAATTTGTTGCTTTAGAAACACATTTGAGTTTTTGGATTGAGGTTTTTTGATTGTATTTTTTGCCCTCTGAAAATCAGTAAAATGTGTGTTAAAAAGCCTGACTAAATCTTGAAACACCAGATCACTTGTGGGCTAGCCCTCATAATTAAAACTATCCCTATTTAATATTTTGAGACAGACTCTACTTGTGTCGAAACATCAGGCCATTAATAGTTGATGCATTTGTACCATAGGTCCTTCCGTTTGGTAAGCAGTTTGCAACAGCTAATTCTATGTCCTATTTGATATTTCAATGGTTAAAGGGTCTATGTAACTTTTGTAGGACAAAAAACACAATGTCCACAGATTTACACTAAACTTACACAGTTTGAAGATAATGATAGTAGAAAGCTTCCCTGAAAATATTATGTGCTGAGGTGCTGTAGTTTTTGGGAAATGAGTAAAACAATGTCATGAATATAGTTTTCGTCTCATGAGGCGAAAATGATTTTAATAATTTACAAACATATTTTCATGACATTGTTTTACTCATTTCTCAAAAACTACAGCACCTCAGAAATTAATGTTTGAAGGGAAGCTTTCCACTATCATTATCTTCAAACCCTGTAAGTTTAATGTAAATCTATGGACATTTTGAAAAGGTATCCAAATCCTATGGTTAAGCTTCACACCTTTTATTGTCAGTATGACTGTTGAATGTATTTGTGTTAACAACTTGGACAGCTGTTGTACTATGTAGGTCGAGACAGACTTGTCCAAGGTCCTTGTTATTCTTCCGTCTGGAGATCCCAGATCCGAACCCACTGAGCTCACACAACCATACAGAAAGGGCACTTTTTCTGTGGTACAACTTTAATATAAAATCCTGGAAGGGGTCATGTTTGCATTGGACCCTATATTTGTATTGTGAGTGACCCACATACACTCAGAATCCAGTATGTAATGATTATGCTGTTTTTTTTTTTCCTAAGTAATGTCTATGTCTGGAACTCTGGAAATGATTATGCACTTTTTCTGCTGGGTCCAATTTCATCTCTCTGCTTACTGAGGAACTCTGTGCTTATGGTGCCCTGTAGATCACATAATTTGATTGGCTGTAATCGCATAATTCCGCAGAGCAGAACCATGATAGTTGGCCCTGATCAGCTGATCGTTTCTGTTTCTTCTTCAACTGATTTGTTGCAGATAGTGCTAGAGTGCTATTTAAAAAAAAAAAAAAAAAAAACACAGTCTGCGAAGAATGCACAAATTACTTAAAGCATTCAGAGTCGTGTTTGTGTGGGGTCCCAACAATATCTCATGTTGTATCTTTTAAACTAAACTGTTAATAATATTATGTGAAAAAAAAAAAATCATTGAGTATCTCAAATGAAAATTCAAAACTCCAACTCCTTGACTGAAGAAAAATAAAAATTTCAAGAAATGTTTGACCATAAATTTGGCATGGCAAACTGTCTTTCCCTTCATGTGTTAAATATCGCACCCATTCCGTCTAATAATGTGGATTAATATTTTGAATGAATTAAACCGGTTGGTGGTTTGTTTTAACACTTTAGTTATATTTGGTGCTGTCTTTTGCAAACAATTTTTTGTTTAAATAGCTGCTAAAGCCACTTTGCATAGACTTTGTACTGTTTAAGCTGTACTTGTAGCTCACTGTACTGTTCTTGGGTTTATTCTGATCCCGTAAGTGACCTTCCATTCTTCTATTTATGTTTTGTTCTCCATTGATAGATGTATCTTGAAGTGCTTTCAATATATGTATAGCTAAATACTAAGGTGTAGTTTTATCTTCCATCTGCATTTTAAAGCTTTGTCAACAATTTAAGCAACATTTATCCAAAAATATGCTTAGTATGATTAATAATTGCCTTGTCAAAATTGAAATTGTTATTGAAATAAATAAACCAAAGAAACAAGTAAATCTGTTTTTATATTTTGTAATTTTATGTGTTTTTTGAAATCAACAGCCAATGTGAAATAACTTTAAGTCAATATATGGCAGTGGCAGGTAGGTTATAGGATTGTGCATTTGATGTTACAAGATGGATTAGGCACACATAGTATTTTGCCTGATAACATGTGTCCAGCAAACACAGTTTTTATCCCATTATACACTTTCGGTACAGAAAAAAAGAAAAAAGTTCACAGATTTACAAATAATTTACAGGGTTTACAGAAGGTAATGGTGAAAGACTTCTCTTGAAATATTAGTCCATGACATGCTTTACTTTTTGAGAAAACAGTAAAACAATATAAATTCTCGATAGCGAGAATTACGGATTTATTTTAAACACATGTCATGACATGGCGAAACATGCGGAAACGAGTGGGTTTTTCCCGTTATTTTCTCCCGACTCCGATGAACGATTGAGCCTAAATTTTCACAGGTTTGTTATTTTATATATAAGTTGTGATACACAAAGTGTGGGACTTGGACAACACTGTTTACCGAAAGTGTATAATGGCTCTTAAAAGCACCTGGAACCTGGTTACAAAAATGGGTGTTGTGAATCTGACTGGCCAGCGTCAAATTTCATGGCTCTGTTTACCGCAAATTAATCTGTGCTTACAGCACCCTTCTAAGGGCATAATTCTGTGGGTCTAAGCATAAAATTCTGGGGAATTAGGCCCTCAAGTCACAAAGATTGCATCATGGTTTTTCTCCATAAGAAGACAAGTGACAATGTAGTAGGAAAATGACCACGGAATAGAAATGTGGAAAATTAAAAAACCAATAAAGAACACATGAACACATTTGTAAAAAAAAAGTTAGTCTGAAAATGTCTTTATTCAGCTGAAAGATGGTTCAACCTATTTAACAATGATTTGATTTAAGTTATAGCATGCACATAAAGCACCAGTTTAAAGCAAACAAACGAAGACTTCAGGAAAAATAACTGTATTTTTAATTCTTCAGTGAAAGTGTGAGATCCCATAAGGTTCAGGGGCTAGAGCCTTATTATTTTAAAGTAAACTTTTCTTCAACATCCTGTATTTTATTTTGGTTTATTATTGTAATTACTTATACTCATATACTTTTTCCGAGGAGGGAAGTTTTTATAATGCAACTTATCTAGAAATTAATTTATTTTTTAGATTAGTCGCATTGGTAGTAGAAAGAGGCCCCTCCCCCCCATTAAGAGTATTCAATATCACCTATCCCGAGTGTGTTTAAGACTCTGGTACCAATTTAATGTAATACATGTAGAAGGCTTGTCCACTAAGCTCCCCCCAACACAAACCAATCACAACAGCAGACACGTGCCTAATAGTCTGAAAAACATTTGGCACTTTAGAAGTTTGTAAACAAGTTTGGCTATTTTGATTGCTGCGTTGTCTTTTGAGTGTGATATGGGGCAGAGCAAAACTTGTGTGTCGTGTAAAAAAACTATCCCAGCAGATACCAGTGATAAATAGTTGTTAAGTTGGGTGGGTCTTAATGGACCGGTCTAATTCTCCCTCATATAACAGTGTAAGAACTCCTTGAGAAGTTTTAAAAAAACATACTCCTGTTCTTTATCTACATTACGTTTAAATTTAACGACTGCTCCTTCCAAGCTACATACATGTAAAAATCTTAATTTATGTCATCAAATGTTAATATACTATTCTGGATAATCTCAATTTTAAACAATTTGTACCCAAAAGTGAATTTTTCCAGTAATTTTTTTTATGACAAATGCAAAAGTTTTTTTTACAATCACTGAAGAAATATGCTGATATTGAGATAGGCAGCTATCTGAACTTGACATACAGCCGAGTCATCGCAGAACGGGTACAGATCTGGCCCTATATTCATAGAGCTGCTTAAGCACAGAAAGTAGCTAAGCACAGCAGCATTTGCCTGACCAGATAAAGAATACCAGCAAAATGCCATGTCACAATTACAATTTGTGATTGCGTGGTATCCTGCTCATTTCTGCTCAGCAGGAAATTGTTAAGCAAACTTTTCTGCTTAAGCAGCTCTAAGAAATTCGGTCCCACAGCTACACGTAGCACTTCCTTCAAACTCTACATGACTGGGATGCGCCCCCTCGAAAATATTTCAACTGCCCACAGTTAGTTCAAGGGAGCAACCAGTTCCTACAGTCACAATCTCTTTACTTGCACTCATAGAGTTATATATAAGAACTAGAGGGCGCACTGGTGATGTTGCTTGCACAAACGCGCCGGGAATACGAAACACACGTAGGAGTTTGTGTTTATTGAATGCTATACGCGATGCTGTTCTGTCAACTTACAAAATGGCCGCACAAACACACACTGGGTGCGTTCGTTTAGCTTCCCTGGGTCGACCCCTGTGTGTGGCGGTTATTTTTTCAAGGATGAACTTGGGCAAATAATTACCCACGTTCGGCCTGGAAAACAAAATCGCTACATGCCGGGGTCGACCCAGGGAAGCTAAACGAACGCACCCACTGTGGGATGCCTGTTTTGTCAACTTAGAAAATGGCACCTGCTCGCATGCCGGGGCACATATATAGGCCAGTGCGCCCTCTAGTTCTTATATATATAACTCTATGCTTGCACTAGAGCCCCTTGCACACAGGCTCACCATTTAAGGCACCACACCATAATCCTCAAAAATTTGCTAAACATACTTTTAATGAGTGCCAGCATAGAAATAGAAATATAGGCATGAAATTACAGGCCTGTATGCTTCGATTTTAAAGGGCAAGGGCACCAAGGCTTTCTGCAAGGGCCAAATATCATGACTGAAGTGCCCTTGTGCAACATGAAATTGGCCCTGCCCCTCCCAAGACAAAATTCCAGGTCTGACCCAAAATATTGGACAAACTAGGGCGACACATAAGTGTGTGATGCTAAGCTAAAGAAGTTGGCATTTAATAAAGTCAAGGTATTTTACACAAAATTCCTTACTTTGGCTTACTCCATGATTACTAACTCCTTCACATTCAAAAGGCTTTCGTTTTTTCTTCTTCTTCCATCCCAAGTAAAATATAAGAAATATTCAGTTAGTATAAAAAAGCTGTACATTATTATGAAATAAATGCTAAAATAGAATAATTGTTAATAAACTATTGGTATAAATAGGCATTACTATATACAAATGAGTTGAAGTGTGACTGAATCCCACAATGGGCAGCTTACTATTTTTAAGCAACAAAAAAATGTTAAATTTGTGACAATTTGGCCCGAAGAGACATATCTTCTCTTTGTACCATGGCAGGGCTCTGAATTTTACACTGGACCGCAGTTCATACTTCCTGCGAATGCGAATTTCAACATCACAAATTTGCAACAAATAATTTGCTACAGTTGACTTGTGCTGAACTCTTGCAAAACATTCACTGCAAACACAGCCCTGTGTCGTCACAATTCGTATGGGATACTCAGGAAGTATGAACCAACCTTTATGACCGCACAAGCCTGGTGATCTTGTGTTTTTCAATTGAATAACAATACCTCACTGTGAAGTATCTTGAACATAAACAAATGTTCAAAATGTTTACTTTGAGTCTGAAAATTACCTTTTAATTCTTTTGAGTAATACTTAATACCTCAAAAGACAGATGAGACCAAACTTCTTCACAGAGTGTGTTCCGCATATTGTCAGTACTCGGTAATGTTTCTTTCATTTTGATTCTGGTCTTGTACAAACAATAGACCGATCCAGTAGGCTCCACCTACGACGCACGTGTGAGCAAGAACACGTGGGGCTCTCCAATGGCTTTCTGCACAACTCTGCCGCGCGCGCAAAGCATAGGCGCACGCATGTCGGACCTTAGTGTCGGACCTTCGTTGCGTTGTGATTGGTCAATACGCGATGGGGCGGAGCTTAATGGATCGGTCTTTTCTGGTCTAGCCAATATTTTTAGTTACAAGCCCCTGTAACCTTGTGGATTTTTCTATCAAATTCAAGCCGTGCATGGGAAATTCAAATATCCTTCACAATCGCAATGTACTTAAGGCATATGTGTGAGTTAACAAAAAATTTGAATCAGTAAGTTCAAGTTAAATTTGAATGCGGTTTTCATTGTTGGTGTGTTTGTGCATGCATTGCGACTACGTTTAGACTCGATTCAAGTTGGACTCTTCTGTGTTACAACCATACAGTATGCAGTTTTTGTGGCGAAAACTCTCAGTTAAAATTTGATAATTTACTTTCTTCAGAACAGCAAGTGCCTCAATAGACCCCTTGCATAATGTAAAATTACGCTGGGCTCACGTGCTCGCCTTACGCACAAAGAACAGCTATTGTCCAACCATTTGCCTCATTTGACCCCAGTGAGGGCGCTTTTGGACCCAAGTGAGGCCGCCTTTTGAGAGTGAGACGACACATGCAAAGGGTCTATTGAAGATCAACAATGACAAAGGTGAGAAAGATCTCCCAAGATTTCCCACATTCAAAACATTCTACACACTCCTCCGAGGGCTACAACCAGGTTTCTTGTTTCCAGAACTTGGCAGAATAACGTCTTACTGTTGCTTTTTTTTATAAACGAGGAAGATCTCGGACTGTTGAGACAAGAGAGAGCCTGGATATTTCAGGATTGGTGCCTCCTTGTATAGTTACTTCTTTCCCCACACTTCTCGTCGACTGATCTTCTTGGCTCTGTTGTTGGTCTTCGGTGGAGGGGCGGCCCCAGCTTGGATGTGGCGACCGTACAAACTGGTTAAAATGAGAAAAGATATAGAATGAATACACTGAGCAGTTAACAACAAGCGAAGCATTCTCCCTTATCAGTGGTCTGCTGGCCAAATGTCAGTTTAACACCTTAGGACCAGTCAAACCTTGCCGAGCCAATATGGCTGATCAGGCCTGTGTTTATATCCAGTTTAAACAACTGAGAATATTTCTATTCCTCCAGGACAAGATACCAGTCCATCGCAGGTTACTTCCCAGCTCTCATCAGTACCACTTTTGTACTCCTGTGAGACGAGAAGCAATTATGATAATGTGCCTTGGCTCAAGAACAAGTGTCGTGACTGACAAGGCCATGTTTCAAACCCACATTCTGTAAATTCTGTACAGAACATGAGTCCAACACCCTACATGCCCTAGACCGCTCGGCCACCACACCCCATTGTTTAAAGGTGAGCAGCACTATACAATGTTAGGCCAAAATCTTCACTTACTATTTGTATGTGTCTGATCTGATGTAATCAAAGACATGAGACACGCCCACCTGGAACTGGTCAGCAATGGGCGGGACCCAAGGGTTGTTCTCCGCCTTGAAGACCGTGTTGCCACTGAACAGGTCAATCTTGCCTATTAGAGTGAATTGAAAAATTTAAAGTGTAAATAACTACTGATAATAAAGTACATTGTTTGGGTCATGACCTGCCAATATTTCAAATAGACCTTCAACAACTTGTTACCATCTCTGTCAACTTGCCGGAAGTTAGTTAAATACCAGTCAGAATGTCAGTAGCAGTTACAGAGTCTCATTCTGTTCAATTTATTGATTTCCACATTATTCACATATTACATCAGAAGCATTGCAATATCTTCACGTTTGTTATTATTAAGGGAATAAAAGGGTAGCGACGAGTTCTTACACGACCGTTTAATTGTATGTATGCAATTTGACTTCCAAAATGCCCCACCGTAGGCAGACTGTAGCTTAGTGTGACATCAGGGCAAGAGGTCTTCATCAGATTTCCATCACATTTCCATCATGAAAGTTTTTTAATTCCATTTAAATTTAAGGACACTTACCCAGTTCTGGAGGTAGAACGGTGAGTCTGTTTCCCTGAATATGAAGCTCCTTCATTTTTTGCAGATCCCCGATAGCCTTTGGTAGAGCTATCAACTCATTGTCTCTCATTGCAAGCTGCGAGAAGAAACATATTCAACTATTAGTAAGTCTAGTATTTAACTCTTGAACTTCATTTTAAGTACAATTTCCTATGAGTTTAGTTAATTTTAAATCAAGTGGTTAGTAATAACTTTACAGACACAGACACAGCCACAGCCACACAAACAGACAGACATCATTTTGCAAATTATTCAGAGATAAAGGATGAATCCATCAAGCAAAACAAAACAGAGATTAGGGACATGACCATCAACTAATAACAGAAACTTTTAAAGCATTGGGTATGCGGCGCAAGCAGCACTCATGGCGCTGCTGTACAAAAAACAACCAACAAGCAAATAAAAGTAGCATCACATAATTAGAAAATTGAGTCAACAAAATGCTTCTTTATGCAGATGAGTTTTCAAACTGTTCTTGAATATGCCAAATGAAAGGCACATGAGATGTGATGGAAGTATCGTGGTCGAGCAGTTAAGAGCACCGAAGTCAAACTCTGGTGTTTCTGATCAGCAGAGTGTGGGTTCGAATCCTCAGCCGTGACACTTGTGTCCTTAAGCAAGACACTTAACCATTGCTTCGTCCTTCAGATGGGACGTAAAGCAGTTGGTCCCATGTGTTGTGTAACCCATGTAAAAGAACCCAGTGCACTTAATCGAAAAGAGAAGGGGTTCGCCCTGGTGTTCCTGGCTGTGGCTGCTGTATGCACCTTGTAAACCCTTATAAGGTGCTAACTAATTAGGTCTCAAAATTCATCACTGCAAAAAACCTATCTTTCTGAAAGTTTGTATATACTCAGTGCCTTGAGTACCTTGTTTGGTAGATACATGCGCTATATAAGACTTCAATATTATTATCAATGCACTCATAGTGTCTACCATGGCTAAATGGCGATGAGCAGACAGAAAGGGACCTTACAGCGAAAACCAGACTCTGGTCATAAGCTGTAAAGCTTTATGATTTTTTCTTTCACATCTTCGTGTCATGTGGGGTCACAAGTGAACAAACTATGGGCAGCCATCAAGTGAATAATCAGACACAAATTTGTTTGTGTTAATTTTATTGGCTTTGATGAAATTTGAAAAGTACTAGATAAAAAAAAAACACTGTGATGAACTCGGATTATACTTTCCCTACAACAAATCAATTTTGTTTTTAAAACACAATTGAGCTGAGTGATAAATCTTTCAAACTTGGCTTTCATGGCTTTTTTCTGGAACAGGAATGAGTGTGCAGTGTGCACTTCCACGTTCTAATAGTTGTTTTCTCTCTAGTGAAAATAATGGCTGTTACTTACCACTTCTAATTTGCTTAGCTGACCAATATCTTCAGGGATGATCTCAAAATCATTGTCAGAGAAATATATCCCTCTCATTGATTCTGCCACAACAAAACGAAAGAAGATACTTCCTTATTTCACACAGGAACAATTATCAATTTAGAAAAACTTAGCTGAATAAAAGGTGTGCGTTAATATAACCAGGGTCCATTTGTGTGAAATTTCATACTTAGTTATAGTCACCATTCTACGTTAATTGAAGAATGCTTATTAATGTCGAGGTAACATGAAAAAATCTGATCTGAATTTCATAGAGCTGCTTTATTTGGCAAAAAGTAGCAGGATACCAGCCACAGATGGTGCATGTGAGACAGTGGTTTTTTTTCTTTCGATTTGGGGTTGAATAAAGAAAAATTTACTAGGGCAGGGTTTGAACCAACAACCTTCATATAGCTCTAGCCTCTAGCTACCGGGCAACCTCGGTAGTCTAGTTGGTAAGACACTGCTCTAGAATTACAAAGGTTGTGGGTTTGAATCCCACCCGAGTAACATGCCTGTGATATTTTTTCACTGGACTCGGGAAAGTACTGAGTATACAGTGCTGGTAACACACATCGGTGTATGGGTAAAAACCAAAATTAATATTCTTCATAGAGCTGCTTAACAATTAGCTGCTTGGCAAAAAGTAGCAGGAAACCCGCCACAGATGGTGCATGTGAGACAGTTTTCTTTGTGATTTGGGGTTGAATCAAGAAATATTTACTGGTGCAGGGTTTGAGCCAACAATCTTCGGATTAACTTGCCAGCGCTCTACTAACTGAGCTATCTAGCCCTAAGCATAATTTTGCTATGCTTAGCAAATTGTTGTACTTTTACGGGCCCTGATGCTTACAGTAAAAAAAACAGAGATGAGAAATACAAAAACGATTTACCAAGAAGAAAGAAGTTTCCAGGGAGACTGTTCTCATTCAGGTTGTTGTACGTTGCATCCAGGACCTCAAGCTTAGGGAAGGCACCAAAGCCTCTCGGCAAACTGTACAAACGGTTCATTCTAGGGAAAAAGAATAAGATAACGATGTATTTTTTATTATATGCATCATGACTACAATTCTTTGGATGTTGAAACAAACAGCGTCGTATACAGGTACAATTATACCTGCATTGCAGTAACAGATTAAAGTCACCTGGAAGTGGTATTTTTTCAAAATAAAGCTTTTGCCACTCACATATGTTTTGATGAGTGGAATGTGAATAAACAGTTAACTAAGGTTTTAAAAAATCAGTTCTTATGTTATTTACAAATTTAAGAGTAGACCCCGACCCGAGAGGGCGCTGTTCATGACGTAAATCGAGGCAGACTTTGCCTGTAATGCGTAGAGTAAACACAATTGCAAAGTTCATGTACGGACCAAGTCGTGAGTTTGTACGTTTAAAAAAAAAATGTTTTTGTTTTTTTCTGGCAATGCCGACCAGGTGTATTGCTGCTGAATGCAGAAAAACACTTTTTGAAATGTACCAACTCACGACTTGGACGTACATGTACTTTGCACGTGTGTTTACTATACGCATTGCAGGCAAAGTCTGCCTCGATTGACGTCACAAAAGGGGTAGGCGGAGTCAGCCCCCCAAACAACTTTATATATTTTTTAAACATATAAATCGTGACAAACAATTACAAAAAAAATTGTTTTATTGTTCGTAAGCATATACTCCTATGGTTGAAAGAAAAAAATTCTATTTCCAGGTGACTTTAACAAGACCAACTAGTATAGTATGATTTGATTGATCCAACTTCATTTATATTGATAGCTGGGTTTTCCTCTCCTATCCAAAGATAAGGTCATTCTCCTCTTCACCAGAGCCCTATTTTATAAACATGTTAATCAGAAAATATTGCTTAGCAAATTTGTTTGCTAAGCAAAAAAATGAGAGGGGCACCAGTCACATCACAACAAAGAAAACTTTATGGAATTTTGATGGTAACCAGTTTCTGTTAAGCAAAGCAAAGTTCTTCTGTGCTTCGCAAGTTGTCATGCTTATATACAGGCTTTAGAAAATTGGGACCAGCAGGATCTTCCCTTATGATGGTTTAAAGGAACACATTGCCTTGGATCGATCGAGTTGGTCCTTAAAAAGCGTTCTGTAACCGTTTGTTATAAAATCGTTATGGTTAGAAAGATGTTGTAAAAGTAGAATACAATGATCTACACAAACATGCCTCGAAATTGAGTGGTTTTCTTTTTACCTCGTTGACTAACACGGTCGGCCATTTATGGGAGTCAAATTTTTGACTCCCATAAATGGCCGACCGTGTTATTTCCTGACGTAAAATGAAAACCATGCATTTTTTAGTGATACTTTTGTGGATCATTATATTCTACTTTTAGAACATCTTTCCAACCATATGCATTTCATAACAAACGGTTTCAAACGCTTTTTGAAGACCAACTCGTCCGATCCAAGGCAACGTGTTCCTTTAAGTAATACTTACCCAACATTGAGGTACTTAAGACTTTGCATGGAGCTGATGTTCGTTGGGAGCTCTTCAATGTGATTGTTGAACAAGTTGAGCGTCTCTAGGGAGACAAGCTCCACAATGTTTGGTGGAAGAACTGCAAGAAAGTAAATATCAACATCGACAAGTTAACATCACACAACCTTTCTGTTTTAACTTAAAGACACTGAACATCTTTGGTAATTGTCAAAGAACAGTCTTCTCACTTGGTGTATCTCAACTTATGCACAAAATAACAGTCCTAAACTCAACTGGTCGTCAAAGTTGCGAGATAAATAATGGAAGAAAAAACACCCTTGTCACATGAAGTTGTGTGCTTTCAGATGCTTGATTTCAAGACCTCAATATTTTACTGAGAAATTAATTCTTGCTAAAAAACTACGTTACTTCAGAGGGAACCATTTTTAAAAATGTTTTATACACTCAACAGCTCTCCATTGCTTGTTACCAATTAAGTTTTTATGCTAACAATTATTTTGAGCAATTACCAATAGTGTCCAGTGTCTCTAAGTTTCTTTCTTTGTCACTGTATGTTGGCTAAACTTTGTATCACTTCTTCCAACATCTTCCCTTTTAAATTACAGATCTGCCATCAGATAGTCTGTCTTGGTTCAGCCCACTTTTTTCAACATAAAGAAGGTTTATTTTCTTTTTTAAATGAAACTAAATACAATGTTAAAAGTGGTTGTGTGTGTTTTGATGATGTTGTGTGTTTTTGCTGATGTTGTTTTTGGTTGATTTTTTTTTTTTTCTTGGGGGGGGGGGGGGTACACGTCGTGGTTACAGGAAAAGCTGAAATGGATTTACCATCAATCTTGTTATGGCTTAATGTCAAGCGAGTCAGGTTTCGTAGCGTAACTGCAAAGGAAAAATACACAAAAAATACTATTAAGTTTCATAACACTAACAGTTATTAAAATGTATTTTAAAATAGACAACCTTTTTGCTCGACCACAATTTATTCAGGAACAATTTGCAGAGTACCCCATAACTAAGTAGAGACCTAAAAACTAAAAAATGGACCTGTGCTTTGTTGTTCAAGAGCTGGCCTGGGCTAGCTAGGACTAGGTGGGCCACTCCACAACTCAATACAGGAGAAATGGTGAAAAAAATTAAAATGTCTTTATTGTGACCTTGGCTATGCTTTTGAGTAACAGGGGATTCCACAAGTGCACATGTGTAGAATACCACTATGCTACTCTAGGAAAAACAAAAGTCAGTACCCAGAATTCAGACAAAATGTGTCAAATTTCACTAGTAAACACTTGCACGTACATGTGCAAGTATGATTTAATATTAATAATTAACTCGCATAACCGACTAAAAAAGTTCTATTTAGAACAGTTTGGCGCGACGTAATTGATGCGGTTATCGCATTAAAAAAGTGGAGGAATGTTTCTCTGACACTAACGGTAACACTATCACTAACAGCCACTATTTTGAGCAAAAGTTAAAAGTAAAGGGTTGACAGTCATGATTGTTAAGTGCTCAAAACTATAATTATAAAGCAACATTCACTCTGCAAAATTCAATAATGACATGCATGAACTAGCTAGCCTAACTAAACTTCAGCTTCAGAAGTGGCTACTGTGTGCACTGAACTTAAACTACACATGTGTTGAAAATGATTTATAGAATTACCGTAAACAACAAACAACTGTCAATTCATTCCGTATCCGTACACAATGGAGTTTTACTTACACAGACCGGGAATGTCAGCCAGTCTACTGATGCCTCTATCGCTCAAATCCAGATCTGGACTATTGTGCTCTCTGGCCTCTTCCACTTGCTTTTTGACAGATTTAGACATTGTAGGAACAAGAACAATAAAATAAATTACAATAAATGTTACAAAATGTAGAACACCGGAAGAAAAATGCGAAAAACCAACTCCGTTTTTCTGTATCAGATAACGTTGAGTGGGTTGAAACCGGAAGTGCCGAGGAACACCTCTGATGTCAAGATTTCGCGCCAGTAAAAATAGTTCCATATTGTCCCTTTTTAGGACAATAAACTCCTTTAAACCCCAATTTAGAGTTTACAAACACACATTTACAATTTATTGTAAATACAACAATATCTTTAAGGCAAGTTTTAAGTAATTTGAGATTTTGGCGAATTGATATTTCAAGTTATTTCCGGTAAACTAGTTTCCCATAATGCAGTGGACGACTAGCGAGTTCATTTTACAGAAAAGCATCTTGGCGGAAGGAAGGTTGGTGTCACGTTTCTGGAATTGTTGAAATATTTTAACCGGTGATTCATTTTTCCATGTGTATTGTAATGTTTTTCGTTGGTGTAAAGATAGCAGACAATATTTTTATTGAGGTTGTGTTTTGATTAGATCTCTTTACTATTAAATAATTGCTCGAAAATGTGTGTTTTTCTGTTAAAATGTCAAGGATCTAATTTGGTATTTTATTTATTTCCTTCTTCGCCCCACCCAAACCATGATGTGGATAAAATAAACAGCTTAATTTGATTGAAATTTTAATTTACTTGTAAAACTAAAATAACAAAAATTGTAATTTTGTTCTGGTCAAAACTAAGGAAAAGTATGTAGCTGGCCATGCCAGGCAGGGTGGTACATGTAGACCCAATTCTTTTGTTTTAATCTAAATCTAACTAATGTAAATTGTAAATGTAATATTTGATTTGGCTTTATTTGAATTTGATTGAGTTTTTGTCTTTTTGTTTGAGGAGGGAAGGCAAGCCCGTAATTCGGCTTGCTGGTGGTGGGGGGGGGGGTGTTCAATCATTTTTTAATAATATATTAAAACGCTAAATAAAGTCATCCAAAATAAAAATAAAAATGCAACTAAGGGCAAAAATCACGGCTTGAGTTGCGCCTTCATTTTAAAACTTTTTTTCCAACTCCCCCAAAGATCAAAAAAACATAAATAAATAGACCCGAAATAATTTTAAAATATATAAATAAACTGAAAAAAATAAGAAATAAATAATCAAAAAACAAAGCAACCTTTTGAGATCAAAACATTTTTAATTTAGGGGTACATGAAAAGATGACAAACCAAGGCATTACTTCCTTGAATAACACAAAACCCAGACAACTGTTTATCTCGACTTGAAAATAAATTCTTAAATTTACACTATCGTTAAAAAGTAATGCCAGCGAGGTGGTGGTAAATGATTGAGTAAAGCCAAGGTAAACTGTGCCGTCAATCCTTTTTGGTTCTATAAATATTGGCTTTTAAACTTTTGAAGGGGCACTAGGGCCACGGCAAAGGCAACGAAGGCCCTAACCCCTTGTAATCCATTTCTGCCCCATTTCAAAGGTACATGACAATACAAAAATACTTCCAGACAGCTAGGAGAAACAAAAGCGAAGTAATAACTGTGGTCGGTAGACCTGGCGTCTCACATCAGGGGCCAATTTCATAGAGCTGCTTAAGCAAAAAATTCACTTATTTTACACATGTTAATGGCCAAAATTTCATGCCGTATACATTGCTTGTGACTTGTATTTGGCTGTTGTTTACTTAGCATAACAATTGAGTGGAGTCTTGGCCGGTAGTCTGATTTTACTAAGCAATAGTTTGTTTGCTTAAGCAAAATTTTGTGCTTAAGCAGCTCTATGAAATTGGGCCCTGATTCATAGGGATCCTTTGGACCAAGTGGGAGAAATATTCCTCACCAGTAATGTTTGTAAGAGTCAAAATTTGTATATTAAACTCTTTTGAAATCATAAGACTTTACCTTGAAATTGCATTCCTTAAGGTTGGTTTTAGATGTTTGAATCAAAATTTACTCACCGGCCGAAAGCATAGCATCGACATTGTCAGCTCGTCAATCAGAAAAAAACACCCGGCGAAAAAAAAGAATCGCCACCTCCTACGCTTCTACCAATCCACTAAGGAACTCTCTGTAAACATGCAGTTTATACTCGTCAAAAAAATGCTGTCACTTGAATGGCATTCCGTTTCTCGGCCAATGATCATTGCAATCTATCTCTGTTCAAAAGACCAATCTGTACTGTTGTCAAACTCTTACACAATTCAACGAACTGCTCACCCAGTCTCTGGCATGTTTAGTAAGGTTAAACTGGCAGCTCACTGATAACTTTCACCTGCATTCCTTGGTGCCATATGATGACATTGCTCATTCAGAACGACAGTAGCCTCACAGTTAGCATTGATGTGTTTCTAAAATGTCATTCGATACCCTTTGAAGATGCTGGAGGCAGGAGTAGTGGTGTAAAAGGAGGAGCAATGCACATTGTTCACATTTTTGAATGGTTACGATGAGAAA
Source organism: Asterias amurensis (assembly GCF_032118995.1). NCBI lineage: Eukaryota > Metazoa > Echinodermata > Asteroidea > Forcipulatida > Asteriidae > Asterias > Asterias amurensis. The sequence goes on along the minus strand of NC_092652.1, from coordinate 24,059,146 downwards.
AATTTAAAGATTTAAAAAAAGAAATCGTCAAACTGTCAAATCAAAGCATCTGGAACCAACATAAAATGTATTGAGATATTTTATTGACAGAAACAACATACCTGAGTGTTATCATTTGATTTTTGTAACAAAAATATTTTGAAAATATTATGACTTCAAAATATTTATTGGTCTCGTACTTGAAACTTTACAACACCTTACAGGAAAATACTGAATGTTGAAGCACCTTGAGCGTCACAGAGTGCCAGATATATAAAAAGCCAGGCCTGTTATTACATGCAGGCCACAGAGGCCATTGACTTTGTTGCCCCTGGTCTTGGCCTTGGTGCCCCATCAAATGTTTCCCATTGATTCCCAGATTTTCCAATGGAAGGTGCCCTTTGCAAAATAAAAATCGCCTTGCCTGTTCAAAGATTAAATTCCACTATTGTTATTATTAAAAATAAATGAGACATGCACATCTAAGTCTTTGGATTTCTTTTACTGTTTATTTGCGATTACATCTTTATCCCGCATCTTTAATATGTAGACCACTCCTCATTTCAATACCTTCTGCTGACACCTTCAATACTTGCTGTCAATCACAAGGAACGAACCTCTTTGAGGCAGAGTGAGAGTCAAACTGTCGACAGATGCTGTCTGCTGGCCTTCCAGCACAGCATTATAATTGCTAACAACTGTTGAGAGATCTCACATATTATTAATACAGACCAAGTTCAGTCAGTGCAGTCGTGTTATTTAGTTGGCCTTGTAGTATTAAAAATACATTAAAATAAAAAAATCTACTTCATACTTAAACCTTTTGAAAGAGAAACTAATCACATGTTCTTGGTCAACTACACATATGTGTAGTCAAAGAATTGCATTAATGTTTTTTTTTTTTTTGAAAGAGTTTGTTTTTACCACACATAGTTAGACTTGCTGTAATATGCAATTCACTTGCAATACCGTCTCCTAACTGGATAGCGTTGTCTTTTTTACTCTTTGTTTTTTTTTTTTTTTTTTTTTTTAATTCTTTTTGTATCATTCACCATCATGTTGATTATAACGCAGGATGGGGATGTTCACCTCTCAACAAGTCGTATCCATGGTGAGATGCAGATTATTCGGTACCTATTATGATGAAGTTCTTACACATCCACTCAAGGAGCAGGCTGTCTTCCTTAAGGATGAGTTTCTGCATCTTCTGCGGTTGAGGAAGTACAAGTTAGATCAACGTTGAATGGGTAAGGGCTTTATTAAAACAGGAATGTTCTATTTTCGTTAGTCGGTTGGACTTACTACTTAAGATCCACTGATTCTATCAAAGTCCACTCCTCAGTATTGCATTTGAGAGAAATAAGCATATAAATGTGACATGAATGTAAATGGTATTGATCCAATATGTTGTTGGTTTTTATGGATATTTGGAGATTCTCAATCATGAAGCCTTGAGGGTATTAGGTAAAACTCAAGTATTGTACCAGTTACGCAAATACAGACTTTTCTAAATAATAATCCATATTAATTCTACAAGTATGGGATTTGAGGCATTGCATTGTGAAGTGTTGATATACATTTCGTTTTGAACTTTAGTAATGTTAACATCTGGAGACTATGTTAAGAAATTAAAACACATTTATTAAAGTGTTTACTTGTATTGTATTGCTCATTTGTATTGAGTTGAGTATGTTTTACGCAATTCTTGTTGTTTTTTAATTTGGATAAAAAGACCAAAAACAAGTTGCTGCTGATATAAACATTTGATCGGTATTTGAAAATACAACCTCAATAGATTTGCAAGTGAAATTGTTCAGCTGGTTACGATCTGCCCTGTGATGACAAAAGATGCCTTATTCCGAGGCCAGTCCGCAGCTAGGAACCTCTTCATAAAATTGCTTCAGTTTTTCAATCTTTCTCTCCCTCCCCAAAGCAAATCCAATCCCTCTCTCAAGTCCACCCCTCCCTCTGATTCTTTATTCTTTCTTCTGGTCTTCATTGCTGATCAATCCTTGGAGTGGATCCCATCTGTTGACTGCTCATGAGAAGACAAACAGTATGTCTGAGGGCTATGTTGTGTCCTAGTCGGGATTGGAGAGGAGGATTTGGGTTATAATGGCCGGGAGGGGAGGGGGTTGCAACTAAAGCATAATTTGCTTACACAACAGTTTTGCTGTGTGCAGAAGAATTCAGACCAGGGCCCAATTTCATAGAGCTGCAAGCACAAAAATTTGCTTAGCATGACATTTTTCGCCTTGATAAAAAACTGGATTACCAACCAAATTTTCAAGTGATTTTCAGAATAAACAAACAACAGCTGAATATATGTAACAGGCAATATGCAACAGTAGGAAATTTGGTTGGTAATCTTGTTATTATCAAGAAAGACATTCCATGCTAAGCAAATTTTTGTGCTAAGCAGCTCTATGAAATTGGGCCCTGATGTCTCATTTGTGAAAGGGCAAAGGCACCAAGAACAAGGGCTTTGGTTAATTTTGTATTAAAAAGCTGTGTTTTCTAACCAAAGTTGTAAATAAGTGAAGGTAATTTCTTAGATTGATTTTTGTTCACATTATCTGACAATTTAGGAATCAAGGAGTTAGAACAACTGTAAGACTCTGGAGGAAAATGATTCCGTTGAAGATGTAACAACATTATTTCAGAGCTGTTATTATTACCACAGGTAAATGTAAAAAAAAAAAAGAGCTTGTTTCAAGATTAAAGCCTGGTTCGTACTTCCTGTGAGTGCGAATGCAATTCATATTTTGACATCCCAAATTCGTAACGAACAATTCGCATCGGTTGCCCTGTGCTCTACTCCTGCTAAACATTTGCTTTAAAACAGCCCTGTGGCGTCAAAATTTGTATCGCATTCAAATTCGCAAGCATGAACCGGGCCAGACACTAGAATCTGTTGTCTCGACACAAAACTCTCTGAAATGAAATTCCCTTGAACTGGCTTGCATAACTTGTTGAATATTAAAATTCACTTGCCACTAAAACGGTTGCCCTACATTGCCTGCTGGTGCTGGTGAAATCATTCATAAACATGGCGCCCCACCTGCCCAGTGATGACAAACGATGCCGTGAGGTTAAAGCTGCCGGACACAGACACGGACAAAGACACTTTCATCTTTCAATCTCCTCCTTGCTTCTTTAATCTTTCAATCTCAAATCTCTTTTCTGAGTCTCTACTTGATTTCTTCCTTTCCTCTACCGTCTTATCCGTTGATGTGGCAACCAATGATAGTCTAGATTATGAGAGCTGAGGGCAGTGTGAAGCCTATATGTTTTGATATGTTGAAACAAATTTTCTTGAAATCGTACAGAATTTTTTCTGAGTTCTGCGTTTCTAATGGTGACAGGAAGACAGTTCTGTAAATTGGAGGCCACAATAGAGAACATTCTTTTTACTGGCTTATTTGCATAGTTTGCTTAACTTGTGTCGTTCATACATAAACCTTGTACTAAAAAGTACTCCCAATCAGCTGATGCTCTGTCATAGACCTTTGCAAATGACGTCATTTGAGTAGGACGCCCTCGACCAGAGGTCAAGCAGAAGGTTGCTAATTGACTTATCCTGCACGCCTTGGTTTTTCATCGTCATTTATTTAAAGACAATGGACACTATTGGTAATTGTCAAAGACCAGTCTTCTCACTTGGTGTATCGCATCATATGCATGAAATAACAAACCTGTGACAATTTGAGCTCAATTGATCGTCGAGGTTGCGAGAGAATAATGAAAGAAAAAAACACCCTTGTCTCAACAAGTTGTGTGCTTTCTGATGCTTGATTTCGTGACCTCAAATTCTAAACTTGAGGTCTCGAAATCAAATTCATGGAAAATTACTTCTTTCTCGAAAACTATGTCACTTCAGAGAGAGCCGTTTCTCACAATGTTTTGTACTATCAACAGCTCCCCATTACTCATTACCAATCGTGGTTTTATGCTGATAATTATTTTGAGTAATTACCAATAGTGTCCGCTGCCTTTAAGATGGTGGTGTGATGACGTCAGTGCACAACATTGTAAAAGCAAAGCTTGTATTTTTCTTTAAATATAAAGCATGTTTTATGTGAAATTTGTTGATAGCAAGTATCGTTGTAGCATCGGTGACAACAAGGACACTGCACTGTGGTTACTCATGACATTGTACGAGTGTCCCATAGTACCACTATCACAAGTATGGGACTCCACTGGGAAGTTGAAGGTATGCTCTACAGTATTGGATATATTCTTATTATTTTGTAACAGTTAAATTTTTTTTGTATACATTTATTGATAAGTAAATTAAATCATCAATAATTGTGAAGTAAAATGATTGCTTTAAATGATCTGCCGGTACTGGATACATCAATCTTGACTTGTTTTTTAGAGGAAATCACAAAATCTTATAGACATATGAAGTAGAACTTTTTATAGATTTTTCAAAATTAATTTCCTTTTATTTTGATCACATCTAATGATCTAGTCAAAGGATGTCCCTTTTGCAATTTATAAGGACAAGGACTGCATGGTATTACCCTGTGATGACAAAAGATGCCTTATTCTGAGATTGATCTTCAGTCAAGAGCAACTTCCCCACCACCCTTCATCCTGCCAACCCATCCCATTGCCTCCTCCATCCCTACCCTCATCTTCCTTCATCCTTCCCATGACCTCCCTGGAGTTGTTGCGACTCTCTGTTGTATTGCAATTCGTGAGTGGAAAACAAGGCTGTCTGAGGGTTTCAACCAGTATGTCTGTCTTGACACGCAGCAAGAAGATAAGATCACACATGTAAACTTAGCAGTCAATGGAATTTAGGGTTTGCCAACTTTAGGCTTGTGATTTTCTCAGGTTGTTTTCTATACAATTTTTCTACAAATTTTGTTTTTTAATTGTATTTTTTTTAACACTCCTACTATCTAATAACCTCCAAGTCTCCCTTGTTGTTATCCCCAATACCAGACCTTTATCCTTTCTTTGGACTAAGAAGGGATACGAGAGATCGTTGGGATGCTACCGGCGTGAAAGGCAAGTCTGAGATCCCAGCATGTCAAGACCATTTTCTTTATATTGGCCATAGCGTGGCCAATTATTGGCATAATTTACTTTGGAATATGGCTAAGGTTCGGCCAATTCACAGTGAACATGTACCACATTTTCTTAACTGAGAAAACAAATCCCTGAACATTTTATCTGAACATTTGTTGTGTACTTTGTGAAACCATGGCGTCATTTTGACTACAAATTCTCAACAACAGAAAAATTCTGGAAATTTAAACAACTAATCCAATGGTTAAGCACAAAAAAGTTTGCAGGCAAGTGGTTCTTTTTTAAGACGGAATAATTTAAAAGTAGCAGAATTTTTTTTATATTGCCTGCCGTTGTTGAAGGATTCATTCATCAACATGGCGTCCCACCTGCCCAGTGATGACAAACGATGCCGTGAGGTTAAAGCCGTTGGACACAGACACGGACAAAGACACTTTCATCTTTCAATCTCCTCCTTGCTTCTTTAATCTTTCAATCTCAAATCTCTTTTCTGAGTCTCTACTTGATTTCTTCCTTTCCTCTACCGTCTTATCCGTTGATGTGTCTGGCAGGATGGCAACCGATGATAGTCTAGATTATGAGAGCTGAGGGCAGTGTGAAACCAACATGTTTGATGCGTGGAAATTTATATACATTCTTTTTAAAGTTGGTACCACATACATGTGGGATATACATCCCTGATACTTCTCTGCGGCAATCGCCCCCATTGCCCCTGGGCATTGCCTTCATTGCCCCTGGGCATTGCCTTGGTGCCCCTGGTCATTGCCTAAGTGCCCCCTTGAAATGTTCCTATAGAGATTTACAATGCATTTTACATTGTACAAGCAATGCTTGTATTTTGATTTTAAAACGTGTTGTATGTGAAATTTGTCCCAGTGTAGCAGACACACTGCTGACGTCAATGACTGTGGTTAGTCGTGACATAGTCGAGAGTGTTGCATAGAGTAAGAAGGCACATCGTCTTGCTCAGTATACCATCTCTGCATACATCGCAAAGTAACAATGTTACATTTACGAGACTCCACCTTTGTCGTAAGTTGAAGGTATGCTTTATTAAATATTGTTTTCTTAAACTCTTATTATGTTGATCAATAATTGTCAAATAGAATGATTGCCTTACATTGCTTGCTGGTACTGGGTTTATCAATCTTGACGTTGTTTTTAAAGGAAATCACAAAGTTCTTATTGACATATATGCTAAGCTTGGGCGATATCACGATATTATCGAATATCGCGATATTAATTTGGACACGATTTCGATATCGAATGGATTTGGTTTTAATCGAAATATCGATATATCGCGATATATCGCGATAATCGCGATAATTGCGATATATCGATTAAATATCGCGATGTATTTGCTAGCTGATACCCCATAGGTTTGGAGTAAAACCAGAAGAATAGGTCATTAGAACACCTCTCTTAAGCTATGACTGTCTCTTCTGCAACTTTCACTTGGAGTTTTAAGACTGATGATGTCAAATTTCATTAATCGCGATTATATCGAATATCGCGATATATTGTCGGCGATATATCGTGAATAAAATAAATCGATATCGCCCAAGCTTAATATATGCAGTAGATGTTTTTGTGTAGAACTTTCAAAGTAAAAGCATTTCCTTGTATACTGATTACGTTTTACCGACCTGTTGAATGATGTCCTTAATGCAATTTATAAGGACAAGGACTGCATGGTATTACCCTGTGATGACAAAAGATGCCTTATTCTGAGATTGGTCTTCAGTTAGGAGCAACTTCCCAACCACCCTTCATCCCGCTCACCCATCCCTTCATCCCTGCCATCCTTTCCTCTTCCCTTCATCCTTCCCATGACCTCCCTGGAGTTGTTGTGACTCTCTGTTGTATTGCAATTCGTGAGTGGAAAACAAGGCTGTCTGAGGGTTCCAACAAGTATGTCCATCCAAAATGTCCGTCTTGTATTGATAAATATCACAAACGTAAACTTTAAATCAAGGGTTTTTAGAGTTATTCAATTTGAGGCCTTTGATTTTTTCAGTTTATTTTCTAAGAAATTTTCATGCAAATTTGATTTTTTATATTGTGTTTGTATTAACCCTCCCTACTATCTAATAACCTCCTAAGTCTCCCTTGGTCTTATCCCCGGTTACAGACCGTTGTCCTTTATTTGGATCAATGAGAGATCGTAAGGATGCCACCATTGTATTCAGCATGAGAGGTAAGTCTGAAATTCCAGCATGTCAAGTTTGATCATTGGCCTTGGCATACGGCTAAGGTTTGGCCAACTCACCGTGACCAAATGCCACAATTTCTTGAAAGAGGAAGAACAAATCCCTGAACATTTTATCTGTACATTTTGTTGTCTCCACCAATTAATCATCCAATGGTTGAGCACGAACAATTTCTGTGGCAAGTAGCAAAAAACTTATTAGATTGCTTGTTGAAGATAAAGGGTTCATTCCTAAACATGGCGCCCCACCTGCCCAGTGATGACAAACGATGCCATGAGGTTAAAGCCACCGGACACAGACACGGACCAAGACACTTTCATCTTTCAATCTCCTCCTTGCTTCTTTAATCTTTCAATCTCAAATCTCTTCTCTGAGTCTCTACTTGATTTCTTCCTTTCCTCTACCGTCTTATCTGTTGATGTGTCTGGCAGGATGGCAACCGATGATAGTCTAGATTATGAGAGCTGAGGGCAGTGTGAAGCACACATGTTTTGATATGTGGAAACAAATTTAATTTACATACGTGTTTTTTAAAGTTTATGTTGATATCACATGCTGGATATACATGCATAATTTTGTTGTGCTTAGCTGCTTTTCGTGATTAAGCAGGTCTATGACTTTGGGCCCTGGTTTATTTCTATATTAAAAGCTGTGTTTTTTAAACCAATTGTTTTTTGTTGAGAACACTTCTTGGATTGATTTTTGTTCATATTATTTGACTTTTTTGGAACAGGGGACAGTTTGACTGTAAGACTCACGAGAAAAAATTCTCTGCTGAAGATGTATTACCATGTTATCACAAGTAAAGGTAAATATTAGAGCTTGTATGTCAGGTGCAGAAACTGGAATGTCATCACAAAACTCTTAAAGGAAATGGCCTTGAACTTGCTTGCATTACCTGTTGAATAAATTCACTTGCTAATGAAATAATTGCCCGTAACGCTGTTGATGAATGATTCATAAACATGGTTCCTCACCTGCCCAGTGATGACAATCGATGCCGTGAGGTTAAAGCCGCCGGACACAGACACGGACAAAGACACTTTCATCTTTCAATCTCCTCCTTGCTTCTTTAATCTTTCAATCTCAAATCTCTTTTCTGAGTCTCTACTTGATTTCTTCCTTTCCTCTACCGTCTTATCCGTTAATGTGTCTGGCAGGATGGCAACCGATGATAGTCTAGATTATGAGAGCTGAGGGCAGTGTGGAGCCAATGTTTTGAAAAATCAAAAAAGTTCCCCTTGTATCATGTATTTCCAAATTTTCATCTTGTCAGTTACTTATTTAATCACTACATCTTTGTGTGTCTCTCTTTCAGATTCAGTCAACGACATTTGGATTGTGAAATGTCAAGTTTGTCTTAAAAACTAAAGGAGTTTTGCAAAAAGAAGTTGTTGGGCACCAGTATAGCGTTTCGTGGCCTGAACATTTTTAGAAAATAGTGGACACAAAGTAAAACGTAAAAGTTTCCCACAGTTTATCATGAGTACGTCGTCATTTATTGGACTAAATATGCACCAAATCTATAAACATGAGGTAAACAGGAAATACTATTTATGAAACAGAGCAATCTAGTTATACATTTCATTCAACATAGAGTAATCCCAATCCCCGTCTTAGAAATAAAACAACAAACCCAATCAAAGAATTCAAGTTTTTTCTTTTTTCTTGGCGCCTCAAGACGTTTGCATGTACTCGGGTCTAGTCAGGTTTGCAGAGCTACTGTATGTTTAAAACTCACTCGCTGAATGGTGGTGGTTCTAAAAATCATAACCACCACCACTCCTAGGAGTTTATGTACATTTCATCTCAGCAAACCACACTAGGTTGTACTCGCAAAGTTTCAAATCTTACTTATGTACACAAGTATTCTGCTATTGAAATATATTCATTTATAGTCTACCCCAGCCATGTTATAGTTTTTGTATAGTTTTTATTAATGCTTCACACTCTCTTTACTCTAGGTATTGTTTGAAATACTTTGTAAAAATTGTTTATAACTAGCTTCTAATTTTTAATTACTTTCTTGGTAACTTTGACATTTGTTGTTGAATCTTTAGTTTTAGCATTTAATGCTTCTTGTTACACATTTAGTTGAAATAATTAAGTTGGATGGAACTATTCCTTTAATATACAGTTGTCAAACTACAAAGTTGGTTCTTTTAGTCTATACCTCCACTATAACCATGAACAGTAATAGAAATATCTTCTTTTTTGAAAAAAACAAACTCTCAATAGAACTGGAGAAAAAAGTCTGAATAACTTTAAATTGTTTGTTTTTATTTGACCCTACACCGATGTGTGATAAGCACTGTATACTTGGTGCCACTAGACCACAAATTCTTTACAAATATTAGTGGCTACCTCAACAATTTAATAGATGTAATAATGGTATCAGAAATAAAGAATATACATAGTTGGAACTATTTCAAATAGTATGGTAAGAATATTTATTAGATTTGAAATAACAAGTCTTATTTGTAACAGAATATGCATATTGCATACTTGTCTCAATCCATAGAGTAATGTTAAAACATTTTTAGTATAATTCAGAATGAACTTTCCCCAACTTTGTTGGAATATACATTTGATTTGTGATTTAAATTGCAATTTGGAAGTAAATGTTGAGCTGATTTGAATTGAAATAAAATTGGCTTTCTATCCAAAATAGATTTTGTAATTGATTTTTGTGGTTTCTGGAGTTTTTTGGAAAAATACTTTTAACAATTTAAATATCCATACACTTCAATGTTTCCTACCTATAACTCAACTTTGCCAATTTCATGTCTGTGCTTACTGTGGGATTCTCTCGCCCCTCTTCCAGTTATCAGAGGGCCCTTTTTCATAGAGTTGCTAAGCAGAAAATATCGCTTACCAATGTTGTGCACAGCCGAAACGAGAATGATTAAGTCATGGTATTTGTGATACGGTGTTTTGGCTGGTAACATTAATTTGGTACGCACATTTTCCTTGTGCTTACTTTACTGCTTAAGCAGCTCTATGAAATTGGACCCATGTCGCTGGCTGTGCAAGCAAATAATGCTTCAGTAACCGTAAAACACTCACCACAAACATTCCTTGCTCACCAGTTAAACTTTTAATGTTCAGATTTTTGTCTGCTGGCGTGAGTGCACATTTTTTGCTTATTGCAAGTTGAGCAATGAAATTTGGCCTTGTTATGCAGAAACTTTGAAAGTGGAAAACCATATCTGCAATAAAATTCCTGTATGATCCTCTACCAATGTCAGGCCATTAGCTATTTTTTTTTTTTGGGGGGGGGTTCTTTTGGCTGGTAGGCTGTTTACAACAGCTAATTCAATTTTCTCATCTACCAACCTGTCAATGTAGTTGAGTAATCAAAAGAGGTAACGACTGGTATATCTTTGAGGGGTTTAGAGTGAAAACAAAAACAGGCTTCACTAAGAGGCTTCACCGTTAAGCCGGGTTCATACTCCTGAGAATGCAAATGCAAATTTTGGTGACCAATAATTCATACGCACTGTTTTTCCAATAGACCCATTAAATGTGACGTCACACACTCAAAAAGCCCCCTCACTGGGGTCAAAAAGTGCCCTCACTGGGGTCAAAGGAGGCCAAATGATAAGACGATAGCTGTTCTTTGTGCGTGAAAACGTGCGCATCAGTGTAGCGTTTCGCGTTTGCAAGGGGTCTATTGTGACGCAAGAAAATACACTTTGCACGAATCATTCGCGGGAAGTATGAGCCAAGCTTGACTTATTTTTAGCAGAATATAATTGTTCTGCCTGCAGTAATAACCTAGCACCCTCATAACGATCACGCCTTGTGCCTCCCTTTGATCAATCCATAGCCAGTCTCTCGATCACACCGTCGTAGCTGGTCATCAGTTCTTGGTACCAGTTCTCAAGCGTTTCCTGGCGCTCTTGTAGGTTGGTGCCCTGCATGGTTGCCGAAAGTTCCTCTGGTTTCAGTGTACGGCGCATCTTCTCGTAGTCTGACTTTTGTTTCTGCACATGAGAGAAAAAAAGTGACCACACCTTGAGTTTAAAAAGAAATACAGGCATTTTGTGCTTATGAATCAACCCTTTACACAGCTTCTATTTAATAAAACTATTTGCTAACCATAAGCAAAGCAATAGGCAAATGTAAACAAAATGAGTTCAAAGATTAAAAAGGATTTTCTTACAACCGGCAAGCAGACATTTTGGTGCTTACAGAGCGACCCCTAGCACAGTTTCTATTTCATAAACACTTCAACCAAAAGCAAAGCAAAAGGCTCACTAACTTGCCGTTGGTTCTTTTAACCGAAGAGGCAACAATGAAATCCATTATAGATTTCAAGAAGCTTACTGCTTCTGAGACCAGTATCCTCAGCAGAGCAGGAGTCCTTGAGAGCTGTAGGCATGGTAGGAAACAACAACTACTTTTTTTCTCAAGGCCGACATAAAAACGTCTGAATTTAGGTTAAAAGTGTGAAGTTTCTCATCCCTGGTGATTGCACCCTAGTGAACTTCCGTGTACAGTGTAAACATATACTGCAACTACTAAACAACAGTTGAAAGACTTAATTGTAACAAATGGAAATCCTGTAATTTATCCTGTACCTGGAATGGGATATTGAGTCTCTTCTTTACATCCAATCTGTACTCCTTCACTTCTTCAGGGTTACTTGAATCAGTGACTCGTAATCTTAAGATCTCATACACTCGTCTCACTTGTTTCTGAAACGGGGAAAAATTATGAGATGATTAAAAAAATAGTTCAGTGGATGAATGTTGATCAAGTTACAAGCCACAGGGTAAATCTTAAATACAAAGAAAAATTTACTAACCTGCGACCCCCAGATTGGATGGATATTTGTTAAACTATTAAGGCCATGGTTCGTTTTCATCACTTCTTGTAGCGACTCACTTTTAAAAGGTCATTGTTTTTTGTATGAGAAAAACTTATTATTTTGTATTCATTACACATCCAACATCAGTGCTAATAAAAATCAAGATGAATAGTAAATGAGAATAAAAATTCATAGATGTTTTACATGCAGGGCTCTTGTCTGAGGTGGGATTTCAACCGGGATCCACAGAGGTGAAAGGCAGAACCAATTTCATAGCTCTGCTTACCATAAGCAAGCAATTGCCGCTTACGGAAGCAGGGAATTCCCCACTATTTCGATAAGCGTATATCAAAGTTTGGCAGGAAATTTTTTGCTTGTGCGTATTTGTACTAATTTGGCGCAGACATTTTGTGCTTGACCTGTAGGCGAAGAATGGTGATCACAAGTGCAGAACTTTGAAGAAAAAAGAATTATGATTAAATTAAGGGGATAGTCTTCCCAGTACCTTGCACAGCTTCAGTTTTTCCAACGCTTGTTTCTCCATTTCTGGTGAGAAACCTTTCCTCAAGTTTGTTGGAGTGAACGCCGGCAGTTTCTGACAATTCCTGCAGTCTACGAAATCTCTCAGTCTCACAAAGTTATCAGACGGGTCTTCAACTAAAATGTAAAATGAAAGCGATCAGTAGATGATTTCACAAAGAGTTAGGACTAGTCCTAAGTTAGGATGAGTTGAGATAAGACTAGTCTTATGTGAAATCCAATCCAGAATAATTTACCAAATGTGTAGATAAAAATCTAAATGGTGGCTCATACTTCAACAGGTAGCTCCGCATACCTTGTAGGATAAATACCGAGTGCTTTGAGACGCCCATCGAGAGTCGATAAAGTGTTATCTAAGAACTTCATATTATCATGATTAAACAAAACAACAGCACAAATACTAAGCTTTACACCAACCTGTTACATCCAGTACTTTGTTATCGTTCCTGAAATGTGTGTACATTGCTTCTAGAAGGTGAACTCCGTGTCCTTGTCTCTGGAATGGTGGCAATATCAGTACTTGACTAAAAAGAAAAAAATGTACAACATGTACAAAAGTACAAGAATGGTAATTATGTTTTAAAACACCTGAAAAATATCTTCTTTGAAGGTTATACACATGAAAACACAAAATCTCAACATAGATTCGCTTACATGGCTTTAACGATCAATAACAATACAGAGTTCTTATTTAGCGCTTTAACCTGATTGGGGGGGGGGGGTCTAAAGAACTCAGTATTTTTCCTTTTTGTTTTTTTTTCCCTTAAATCCATTGGACACTTTCGGTAAACAGTATTGTCCAAGGCCCCACACTTCCTGTATCACAACTTATATATAAAACAACAAACCTGTGAAAATTTAAGCTCAATCGGTTGTTGGAGTCGGGAGAAAATAACGGGGGAAAACCCACCCTTGTTTCTGCACATTTCGCCGTGTCATGACATGTGTTTAAAATAAATCCGTAATTCTCGACAACAAGAATTGATAATGGTTTTAATGTTTTCTCGAAAAGTAAAGCATTTCATGGAATAATATTTCAAGAGAAGTCTTTCATTATTACCTTCTTCATAGTAAGAACTGTAAAATCAGATAACAAGCCATTCTAAGATAACCAGGATTAACAAAAGTGAACCCTTTCACTGTGGCTCAAAAACCTACTTATCCAACCGGAAAAGGAAAAGAAAGTCTGGTTACATTTTCATGGAGTTTTAAGGTGTACTTTGATCATGAGTTAGGGTCTGTGGTACCATACCTTATTCTAGGCCTTATGAGGTCTGGGTAGGCATAGTATCTGTAGGCTGTAGCATACCCGGCCACAGCATATCTATTATTGCCATCCACTGAATATCTCTCAAATCTAAAAGCAAAAAAGAACAATAGTTTTTCAGGAGAAAATAAAGGAAAGTTCAGCATTCCTGATTTCTGTGTGAGACCTTTGTAATCTTGGTGTAAGTTTTGTAAAAAAGACCCCAAAACCAGAGAAATTTCTGCTTGAAAACATTAAACCTAGAAACATTACAAAGAATAGCTTTTAGAACAGAATACCTTCCTCATAAGATTACATTCTTCAAATCTGTGAGTTAGCATGATTGATAAATATAGTGAAAATTACCAATGCAAGTTCCAGTGAAAGACTCGGAGGTTCTCAAAGTACATGTAATAGAATAGTTTTGTATGATTTGGGGTAAAGTTTAATAGGAAAACAAAAGGGTTGGTCATTCTATGCTTGCTATGATAGCGTGGTAAATCTAGGAAATTTCACAGTAACTACCACCACATTTACCTTACATATCGGTAAAAAAATAGTTAATGGCCGATGTTTTGACCCTAGCAGAGTCTTTCTCAAAGGCTCTTCTAGGGTCAAAACGTCAGGCCTTGAACTATTTTTTCTTGCATTTATACCAAAGGTTCGTTTGGTTGGTAGGCAGTTTGCAACAGCTAATTCTATTTCTCTCTTAAATATCAGTAATAAGGTTTTATGAAAGATAAACTTGATACAATGAAATAAGATCATTCAAAGAAAATTCAACTTTTAAAAGGGGCAAAGTTTGGAGAACTTGTGGGATGGAGGTAGTCCGGTTCAGGGTGGGAAATCTTTTGAACTGGTCCAACTTACATAGTATAATAATCCCATTTCTCATCATCTGTGTCAATGTATGACGCAGCATCGATGTACCACCACAAGAATGTCTGCAATCTCTCATGGTATTCTTTAAACCCAGGGGTCGTGATGCTGTTGGAGTAGACCTCGAAGTGTCGGGCTGGCCCCTCCCCTTCCACTGAATATGCATGAAGGAGATCACCCATTGGCTGGAAAGTGCTGTCGTCTGATATCACCGTTAGGAACTTGTCGAGGTTGTCCAGTGGTTGGATCTCCAGTTGGTCGATGATGGTTTTCAGGACATTGTCAGCCTGGAGTTTGCAGAGAAGATCATTTTGTTAAATACAGGGGTGAGAGTCGTTACTAAAGAAAAAGTCTGAAACTTGCATACAAATTCAAAGGTTTGTTGAAATGATGCCATTTCTACCTGTTGGTAACCCCTGGGTTATAGATTCCAAGAAGCTTTTGGAAACAGTATCCAAAGCATTAGAGAAGTATACCAATGAGCAGGATTTCTTTATTTGTGGAAACAAATATTGTTCGACTTTTCTTCACCAGAAAGTCTGAATTCAGCAAAAAGTCTGAACAATCTCATCCCTGTAATTAACAATCTTGGTATTATTTTCCAGCGAGTTGACCAGCCATTTGAAACCATTCAATGGGAACTTTGGAACGCTAGTTGGCAGCGGCTTACCAGATAAATTTCAATTGATTGTGTTGTTCTGAGCATGCGCACATAAAAAAGAACAATGGATCTACCTGGCAAGTCTGCTGCCACCTAGTGACCCAAAAGTCCCCAACAGCAAAGGTTTGTGTATGGCGGCTAGCATGGTTTCTGTAATAAATACCTGGGACAGTTTATCCATCCTGATTGGTCGATAGGGGATCACATGAGCATGTTTAAAAAAGCAATTGAAATATAGTAAGGAGTGTTTTCAAATGGCCTGAGGAAATTGGGTCAAAAGAGGGCGCTATCAGATGATTGCTTATTTCACATCCTAATTTAAGTTAGGTTGATGTTTGGCTCACGCAAGTTCAAATCTTATGTCCGATAGCTTGAAACTTAAGGGGCGCGAGGAACTTGCGGGAGGAGCTACTTAGTGCTCAACATGGATAGAAGTTCAATGCAGAGTCTAAACAGCTCAGGCTAAACTGTCAGATTTGTTCTCAACTTTTCAAAGTTTTTTTTGGTCAACGTTAATATGAATGGGACTGAAAGAGCAGCTTCTCAGACTTAAACTGCGGCTTAAAACTTAGCAGGGCAATCGGCTTTTCATTGATATTACCTTGACACCATCAAACAGCTTACTGTTGACCTTACTGGTAGAGGTCATGTGAAGGTAGGGAACAAGTCTAGCCGCTGTAAAGTACAGCTGCACCTTCAGGCCCTTGTAGCCAAAGATGTTCTCACTGAAACAATGAAGTAACAAAAGTTGGAGTTGTACTTAATTATCTGCGAGATTGTTGACAACTTTCCTATATGTGAAAGGGCTCACCTTTAGCACTAGCCCAGCATACAATGTCTATTAAAATTTGCTATCCCATGCTATTAAACATCACTTCTCAACTTGCCCAGTCCTGTGAACTACTAAAAACTGTGCAGCAACCTCGTTTAAAAATAAAATGCTCATATCTTCTAAAACAGCTTGACTTTAAACCTATTCTTCTCGGGTTTATTCTCTGACATCTCTCTCACAACTTTTGAACCAAAGGTGGTTTTAATATGGGGTATTACAAAATTTAACACATAGGTTATGCTCTTTTCAAATGTATAACTTTTTTGTAAATGACCTTGGTCGACAAACGACTAAAATGAGTCTCACCTTTGGCCGAAGAGCTGGTGAGTAAACTCCGGCTGGAAGATCTTGTCATCATTAAACACATCCGCCTCCTCTCGGACTGTAAGGGCAGAAGGGAGATGGTGGAAGGGTTAAAGAGATGCTAGGTGTTTAATTTACTAAAAATTGGGTTTAAGATCAATATTTATTTAAAGGTATGGGCCCTACCTTTGTTTTTGGGGGGGACCGTTCGGTTCTTTTAATCTTATATGTGCACAGCCACAATCATGTGTACACTTTTTGTTACAAAGACACCAATTGAACAACAGATAAATGTTGAGTATCTCTTTGCAGATCTTGTAATTTATTCGACAAACTTATTTCATTTATCATTGACACAGTGATTATTAATTGATAGAACTGTACAAAAAAAAGTAACCTGTGAAAAATTGATTTTGAAAGGTGGTAGGCTTTTGTGAGATATTGCCAATATCAACCATTTATACCCCTGGGTGAGAAGAAAAGCAAATTTAGTGAAGTGTCTTGCTCAAGGACACAAGTGTTATGACCGGGATTCAAACCCACACCCCAATGACTTAACCACCAGAACTTGAAGTTTACGCTCTAAACCACTCGGCCATAACACCCTACAGAACGCTAAACAGAGTACAGACATTATAAATGGAAGTGTCGTGGCCGAGGGGTTAAGAGCACCGAATTCAAACTCTGGTGTTTCTGATCACCAGAGTGTGGGTTCGAATCCCCAGCCGTGACACTTGTGTCCTTAAGCAAGATACTTAATCATTGCTTCGTCCTTCGGATGGGACGTAAAGCCGTTGGTCCCATGTGTTATGTAACGCATGTTAAAGAACCCAGTGTACCTATCGAAAAGAGAAGGGGTTCGCCCCGGTGTTCCTTGTCCGATCAGCAGCAAATTGCGCCACAGCACCTTGTAAAGCATTACATGGTGTTATCAGAATTAGGTCTCATAATTCAAACGGAGTCCCACATCTCGCAGGAAATACTGTATGTTACGGCGTCAGGAGCGTCACTGGGTGACGGACATGTGCGCTATATAAGAAGCCATAATTATTATTATTGTTATAAAAGCAATACTAATCACCGCCTGTGTCAGTGTACTAGCAGAGGAAATACGTGAACTACTTCTTTGCTTGTTGTTTAGTATTATTAGAAACTCACCTAACTTCAGTTCAATTACGTCATTTGAAGAACAGACAAACTCCTCCAGCACATTTTTCATGAGAGTCACATCTGGAGAGAAAAAACAGGCCAGGAGCAGGACATTCAATGTTGGAAAACAAGTATTACTGTCATTGTCAAACTCAAAGATTATATATCCGTTATTTGTTTTGTTATTTTTTTTTTATATGAGATGTATGCTAACAATGTAACATCACAAGGGCGGACGACCACTTCAAGGTGAGGGCTACATTTATTGGATTTTGGCTGTCAACCCAAATCAACTGCCACCAGTGTCCCAGTGACCAGGCCAGGGTCACGGTGGGGGACATTGCCACCTACCTAGTTAGTGACCTACGCATGGATGATGGTACTGAAAATGTCCCGTAACCGGAGACGATAGCGGAATGAAACCGCATAGTTTGAGGAGTAACTAGCAGATCCTGCAATGATTCAGTCTCGGAAAAGTTTCCGTATGGCGCCACCACTTTTTCATTCGATATAAGATCTAATTTACCTCAATGAGATATCCCTTTTTGTAAAAATGAGTGAAAAAGTGGTGGCGCCATACGGAAAGTTATTCCCAGTCTCATTTGCGAGTACAGTGACCAGTGTCATTCGACGTGTGCCAACATACACACCTGTATTCATCATGGTATTCTTTCTACAGTTTTTACACTACAGATTGACGTGCCAGATTCATTGGCACCTGCCAGATTTGGGACATCGTCATCTACAGGACACGGACAGTGAGTTAATTTTTGATAACAAAACCTCCCAAAATAAACTGTGTGTGTACATAAAAACCTTTTAATTTATTATGTCAGGAAATTGTAGCAAATAAAGTAAAGTACAAGTCAACAACAGTAATAAAGTGAAGAGTGCTTCCGACTTACCCGCCATATTTTCGACATTTCGCGGGGTTATCCACAGTTCAGAGTGAACTTTGACCTTGTTTCCGATTGGCAAGATTGGCGTACTGACTTGTTAAATGCATAAAGGCAACTTCGTGAAGTCTAATCACCAGACAAGTAATAAACTTGCTTTAAGTACATTGGCAGAATATGTGTCTGCAAAATTGTTTACTTCATTCATAGAAACTAAATGTCCTTAATTCAAAGTTAACATAATAAATTCTGACTATCAAAATGAATTACTTCGTTAAAGTGAAAAATAAAAGCTAACATCCGGCGTTTAAAAATAAAAATAAGTACCGGTGGATTTGTAGCGAGTTTAAAGTAAATTCCATGCGGAAATTTTGCAAGCCGCCAATCAAATCATTCCAATCGCGTGCTGAAGCCCATATTTGGATGTTAACTTACTTTATATGGTTCGAATGGGTACGTGACTCATTACCATAAAGCAACCCTCGACTCGATTTATTTCTCGCGTGTCGAATATCGGCGAGAATACCCCGGGTCGAACTTTCCTTCGGTGTTGTGGCGGTTTATATCTGAAGAACTAAATTCATGTATTTTACAAATTACTCTTCAAAAGGTTGTGACCCATATTCTTGTAAATCACATATAGATATGTGAGTTTGGAGTGTTTTGTAGATCTCCCCCCTCGAAGCAATACATCAAGACTTCAAGATGTTTCAAACTGCAAGTTGTATGTCGGCACCGGGAGCGCAGGTAAACATGCACAGACTTTGCATCCTCGGGGTTTCGCACTATGTCTCTATGCATGCCCCCTTCCTTATTTTAATATTTAAATAAACGTTTTGAAATGCAAAGACAACAATCAAAACCCTGCCAAGTCTCATTAATGCCCATGCCCATCTTTGGACTAACACAGATCATCACAACATCCTGTCATTTTAAATAAATGATGGTGAAGTTAAGTTTTATTTGTAAAAGTTTTGAGCGAGTTGGAATCGAGAGGGGTGGGGGGGGGGGGGGTTGTCTATGTTGCTGCATGGAGGCTCCATGGTTGCAGGTAGGTACCGTCTGTCCAATGTTATTTCGGAAAGGTTTCCGTTATTTCTGTCCAACCACCGTGACCATGTCCTCCCCTTCTGCCAAAACCTAGCCTTGCTCAAGGCAGTCGAATTATTCACTCCGAAAAAAGACCGCCGTTGTATAAAACCCACCCGTATTCACTCCGCGTAACATCGCACGACACGGTGCCCCTGTACACTATCCGCATGCGGAGGCCGTCAGGCCGACAGCCTTGTAGGGTCTGTGTTGAAGCCACTGACCTCATTACTATAATAAGCGAAGAGTTCCCACGGTCAGCTCATTACCATAATGCCCGCGAAAGACGAGACATACATCACACACCACCACCACGGGCGCATGATAGGGTTCAAAGGTCGTGATAAGGGAAGTGCGTGATTGGACGTCAAAATGAATAATTCATTTGCCTCACATTCTGTGTTGTCTGATAGGTCTGACGAACGATATACATATTCATGAGCTGCATACTAGCATATCCGAGAGCCCCCCCAAAGTGGAATTTTTTCAATACAACACATTAAACCCGGAAGATACAGACCCGACAAGGCTGTCGGCCTGACGGCCTCCGCATGCGGTTAGTGGTGCAAGTGCGATGACTTGTGTGAACAGTATTCGTACGATCTGACAGTGTGTATACGGGTGGGTCATGCGGTGTGATCGCACGCACCACGAACAGGGTATACGGGTGGGTTTACAGCGGCGTCTTTTCGGAGCGAATAATGCGACTGCCTTGAGCAAGGCTACCAAAAACCTTAACATTTTGGTAAATAAAACTCTATTGTTAGACAAACTGATGATGAAACAGAATTAGACTTTTCATGTGTGGATGTGGATTGGAGCTCCCTCGACTGTACCTTTCATTTTAACTAAGTTTTTAGTAAATAAATCAGACAAACTCAGTGTAACCCCCCCCCCCCTCCCCCTCATAAAAATAAACATTAGATCAAACACAAATTTGACCAAATGAAACAACCTATTAAAAATAAAAGTATATGATTGTGAAAATAACGGTCATTTGATTTTGATCTGTCTGAGGTAATAAAACCTTTAAAAAACAATACATTAAACTCTCTTTCTGATCATTTTTCGACAATGATTGATTGATATGAGTAAAATACCTTGCTCAGCTTGCTCGGCGCTGTTCTCCTTTTTTTTCTTCTTTTAATAGCGGTCCTGCTACGTAGTACAACTGATAATGAACAAATTTGAAAAAAAGAGTAGGGTAGGCGCCCCAGTTACTTGGTCTCACCTGTTTGCAGTCATTCCAAGGCTACATTTGGCTTTTTGTCTGACTGACCGTTTTGCGAAGGTCATTTATGGAATCTACTACATTACTTCAGAGGGAGCCGTTTCTCACAATGTTTTATGCTATCAACAGCTCTCCATTGATTGTTAACAAGTAAGTTTTGATGCTAACGGTGATACCAATAGTATCCAGTGCCTTTAACACTTAAATGTTTTTGTTTTGTTTTTCTTCTAGACCCTTCATCTTGTAAAGAGAGCAGACACGGCTCAGCTGAGGCAGATTTTCTCCAAGGTCAGTTATTTGGCTAATGGTTCTCATGTCTAAACATTTGGCCACATTCCCCGGGCGTTGTTTTGTATTCTAATATTCTATTCATTGCTTCTTCCCCAAACTGCCAAACGAAACAAAAGAGGAAACTGTGGTCTTACAAGTTAAAGTGATGAGTGTAAAGTTTTTTGTTCTTCATTGCTTTTCCCAGCACTGCCATTCGAAACAAAACAGGAAACAGTTTTGTCCTACAAGTTGAAGTGATGAGTGAAAATTTCAAGTGAGACGTCAGAATTCCTTATCGATTAGTTTTGCTGATTACTATTAGACAAGACATTTTGGCATGATGTGTTTATGTAGTTATGAAAGTTCCTTCCCATCCTAGAAAACAAAATCATAGAATTGGGTTCCTATACTTTCTGGCCTTAAAAGCTGCCCTAGAAATAGTAATTGCCCTTAGTGGATAACCTTGGTATGATATCGCAAGGCAGGTTCATTTTGGAGGGATAAATCGTGTGATTATTTGCACTCATGTGGGGGCTTTCGTGTGCGATGGTATGCGGGTGCGATTCATGCTGCAAAAAACAGGACTGAAATTAACCCCTTGTGCACATCAAACGTTGCGACTGTGCCAATGCTTACTTTACTGTATAACACCATGGAGTTAGAAAGATCTATTTCTACCTCCATGATAACACACAGTGATACAGGTGTATTGGAGCAATAGGTGATAAATTGGGTTTGGTTTGAATACTTAAAACTTGCCCATTTGCCCTCAAGCCTATGAGTATCCTTTGTTCTTGTTTTTAGTATGCTGGAGTAGACAAAGATGGAGAAAAGTTCATGAATGCTGAGGATTTTATCCGTGGTTTCCTGGGAATGCAACCAGAAAGAAACTACAATCCTCACACTATGAAACTGCTTGCTGGCGTTGTGGACCAGACAAAAGACGGGTAGGTTATTGAACAGATTGCTTCCTCAAAACTAGCGAGGTGAATATTAGGCCATTTTAAGATAACACAGTCCTTGGTTGCAGTTTCAGCTACTTTATGCAACATGCCTAATGCATCAAGGACTTACAAAATGTAGGTTTCATTTGAAGTTTTCACAACTTGGATTAAAAACAGCAAAAACACTGGGCACCAAAGCAATTGCGGTGGGCGCTATAGTTTTTCTATCTAATGAGTATTCCATGTCTCGACCAAGCTCTTGACCGCCTCCCATTTTCAGGATGTTTGCAGTTTGTGCACACTACTATTACCAATGTAAATTTTCCATTTCTCACGATGCACCTGTTGTTTGCGTTTATTTCCAGCCTGATATCCTTCATAGAGTTCCAGGCCTTTGAGGCACTGTTATGTTCTCCAGATGCACTTCACATGGTAGCTTTTCAGCTTTTCGACACCAACGGCTCGGGATTTGTGTCGTTTGGTGAGTGATTTACCTTTCGTTAACCTGTATTAGCCTTGAAGGTTTTAGACATTTACACAAGAGTGGATACTGTTTTGTTGAGTTTTGTGGCTGAGTGGTCTATTAACTGGCATTCATAAACAGTTTCTCTACTCCTATTGGTGGAGAGCGTCATGTGGGTGTGCATAAACCTTTTGTTAATGCACACTTGAGCTCTGTTTATGCACACACTGAGCTGGCTTATGCGTGTCGGTTGCGCAAGATTGTCAAGCGGAATGCGCAAATCATAGCTATCAGCGCATAATCTAAGCGCGCACCCGTACACACAACCCATGCGCCTCGAACAGATTCTTCACAAAGTTTTGGGAAACAAAAATTCAAACCTCAAATTTTCATTGTTAAAGTGTCTCAAACTGTATTTGTTTACGTTGTTTAACAGAAGGGCATTTATGAATGGGAATAAAAGAGTAGTGACTCGTTCTTCAACATCCATTTAAAACCTTGCAAGGTCGTTGCTGTGCAGCTCAGGCCTTTATCACACGGCCGCCGAACCTGCCGGCTTTAATCGTACGTTGAGGAACTCGTCGCTACCCTTTTATTCCCTTATTTTGCCAGCGAACCATTGTTAAAAGAGAACCTTGAGCTTGCACACTTATTATGTGTTGTCTGTACAATTATTAACTATTGATTATATTGATTTGTATTGATCAGAGGAGTTTAAGAAGGTGATCAGCGCCACCGAGGTATACCAACAGATCCCGTTCAACTTTGACTGTTCGTTTGTCACCAGGCATTTTGGAAAAGACAAGAAGAAAGAACTGTCCTACGCTGAATTTACACAATTTCTCTGGGTACGTAGAGTTCCCTCTTTGAATAAAGATGTATCATTTTTTTGGTAAGGGTTGGCAGGCCTGATACTTCATGAAGGAAACGAAGGCGATTGCCTACATGCCCCAGTAGAAATTTACAATTTCCTCATAGGGTGCCCTTTACCAAGGAGAAAATTCCTCGGTGCCCTTGCCCTTTCAAAAACAAATCATACAGGCCTGGGTTGGTGTACTCATGTAACTCACTGATAGTGGCTTGGATTATTCCAAGTCGGTCGGAAAACACAAGGTGTGATGGAAGCAATCACCAAGACCACAGGGACATCGAGTCGTGGCCAAGAGGTTAAGAGCACCAGACTCTAGCTCTGGGGTGGATATCACAAAGGTAGTCTTAACTTAGGACTAGTCCTAGGCAATGCTAAGAGATAGGACCAGTCCTAAGTTAGGAAAAGGTACTGGTCCTAAATTAGGACCAGTCCTGTCTCTTAGCATTACTTAGGAATAGTCCAAAGTTGGGACTACCTTTGTGAAATCGACCCCTGGTGTTTCTGATCACCAGAGTATCAGTTGGAGTCCCGGTTATGGACACTTGTATCCCTGAGTAAGGTACTTTACCGTAGTTCTCTGTCCTTTGGATGGGATATTTTAAGACCTGTAGAGTGTCATGGCCGAGTGGTTAAGAGCATCGAATTCAAGTTCTGGTGCTAATTCATCGGAGTGTGGGTTCGAATCCCGGTCGTGACACTTGTGTCCTTGAGCAAGATGCTTTACTATAATTGCTTCTCTTCACCCAAGGGTATAAATGGGTACCTGCGAGGGTAGAGGTTGATATTGCGAATGAAAAGCTTTCGGAGCGCCACGGCAGCTCGGGGCTGTATACTCCCTAATGGGAGCTGAGAAAGATTAAAGGGATGTTTATTGGCCCAATGACCAGGGGACTAATGTAAAGCGCATTGATACAGTTTATTGTGAAATGCGCTATATAAGAACTTGTTATTATTATAACCTACAACCTGTGTTCTAGGATTAGAAGTGCACGTAAAAGAACCCAGAAACTTATCGTGGAAGAGTAGGGGTTAACCTTGGTGTTTCTGGTTCACATACATGTAGCAAGCATCCTTGTTTACAGGTTTCCACAGGCTTGCGAGCTACAGTGAAAGGGTAGGGGTTAACCCCAGTGTTTCTGGTTCACATACCAAGCACCCTTGTTTACAGGTTTTATCAGGCTTGCAAGCTACAGTGAAAGGGTAGGGGTTAACCCCAGTGTTTCTGGTTCACATAGCAAGCACCCTTGTTTAGAGATTTCCTCAGGCTTGCGAACTACATTGATTTAGTTCACTTATGAGACATCTTTGGTTTCTTTACAAGAAATATAATGATAATAATAAACTTTTGCTACTGTTGTGCACTTTTTCACAGAGTTTACAAGAAGAGCATGCTAGACAGGCCTTTGATAGATTTGACAAGGACCACCTTGGTGTCATCAACGCGTTAGAGTTCCGCAAGATCATGACCACCATCTCGTCTCATCTCCTGACAGATTATGTAGAAGCCAATCTTGTTTCGGTAGGTGATTTAGGTTTCTTTCAAGGCAAGTCTTTAATTGTCAAATGAAAACTATATTAGATTTATTGGCTAAACGATTGAGAGTTTTGCTGTGGGCAGAATGCCAGTCCATTGAAGATTACTCCCCAGCGCTCACCTGTGTTTCAGGAGATTCTGTCCCGCCGGAGATTCCCCCCCCCCCCCCTTTACCATCATACCGCAAACTGTGCATGAACTGCTTCTGAAAATGCCCTCTTGACACAGCCCCTTTCAGCCCACGTTAGTTTCTCATATAGGGGACAAAATCTCTGGTGGTCGCGGACAGATTTCCCTGGGACAACGGTACCCATTTTTAGCAATTGGGATAAAGTGCATTCTGCAAGGACACAGCTGTCTCAACTGACCTGGCCAGGATTCGAACCCACATGCTGTAAACTACAGAACTGGAGTCCGCCACCCTCGACCACTTGGCCATCAGACCCTGACACCTCAGAAACAATCCTATCAGGATAAAAGAAACTATCTTAATTTTTTACACTAATGGAACAAAGTAGTCTTGGCAATTTCATGAAAACTTGGAGCAGGGTGGTCTTATTGTTGTTGTTCAGGAGATTGTGAAACGTTAGTAATTTTTGAAATGGAGTTGTCGTGCCTGATCAATGGCTGATTGAGCATGATCTCGAACAAAGCCTTTTGAGTTAAATACTGATGTCTCGACTTCACCCTTGTGCACAGCACCTGACTCCAATCCCATTCACAAATCATGTTTGTACATTGTCTGCCACCCCGTCTCCTCCCACAGGTTGCAGGTGGAGAGACCAAGCATTTAGTGAGCTTCCCGTACTTCAATGCTTTTAACTCTCTACTCAGTCGGATGGATCTCATCAAGAAGATTCACTCTGATATTACAGACTCAGACCCCATAGCAGCTGTCACAAAAGGTAGGAGTCCAAGGTAGACAGTCCATGGTGCAGGGACATTGATTCTCCTTTTTCAACCGAAAATCCAGGTTTTGTTAAAATTCTAAAAACAAATCATTAAGGACCTTCTTTGCGTCATCAATTTTTTTTTTTTTTTTTTTTTTTTTTTTTTCAAAGATAATTTTTTTTTTTTATTTAGCTAAGATCAAATTCATAAGAAAATCATATGGAACACCCCAGAGTAAGGTTTATCGCGATTCAGAAACGCACTGCATTGTGGGAAGGAATATGGGGCGGTTACTATGCAGTTTGTACGACTCGCGCACGCAACACCTATACCTTTGTGTGGGTTCAACAGCGCCCTCTCTTGATATTTTACTATTCGCGATAAACCTTATGCAGAGTAGGGGTTTCGAAATCTGTCGTACTAGCAAGCTATCACGCTTTCTGCTCTTGGTTTTAGTTTTCTTTTCAACAGCCCATAACATCCCTGACGGTGTCAAACTTATGCCAACGGTTTCCACTAACAAAAGTTCCAAATATGATGCTATCAAGCTAAATGGGTTGTTTGTCGGAAATATCGATCGTTTGTGCAGAAACAAGCAAAAACAGGTGATTTTTTCCACAACTATTTTTTTAAGGCCAAACTTTTTCTTAATTTATGTTGGCAACCTCTTTTCTGATAAACAATGTCCAACAGATTCTTCACAAAATTATTGAAAATATATATTTCAAACCAAAGTGTCTATAGTTGTACTTTTTAACGTTTTTTAACAAAAGGGCATTTAGTAATGGGAATAAATGAGTAGTGGCTCATTCTTACACGTCCGTTTAAAACCTTGCAGGGTCGTTGCCGTGCGATAAAGGCCCTCGTCTTTGCCTTATTGACAGATAATTTTTATTAAATTCATGAAAAATTTGTCATGTCTGGGCGTATGGTGATGATTAAATACAGAAAGTGTTATTTCCAATCCTGTCTGTACTTGTTATCTTTATCAGAGGAGTTCTTACACGTAGCTCAACAGTTCTCACAGGTCACACCCCTGGAGGTTTCCATTCTGTTTCACCTCTGCTGTATGGACAGCTCCACAGGGTAAGTTTAAACCGGTCAATCAAATCACTAAAAACTGCCAAGCTCAACCAATCATATCACTAGAACTGCCAAGCTCGACCAATCGTACCACTCAAACTGCTAAGCTCTGACCAATCATATCACTAGAACTGCTAAGCTCTGTCCAATCATATCACTCAAACTGCCAAGCTGAAAAGCTGTGACATAATATCAGTTTTGAGAAGAGATTTGAATTTTGTGGTACAAAAGATTAAATGGTAGAGGGTTCCGGATACGTGGCGCAGCTGAAGAAAAAGACCCGTCACACTAGGAATGGTTATTTTACCAGTTTGTATTGTATGTCCTTTTCTTCTAATCCGTTAAAACAGTCGTATCACGATGGCCGACCTTAATAAAGTAGCTCCAAAGGGTGACCTCGTCGGTGAACTTCAAGTCCAGCAACCAAAACAGGAAGTCAAGAGGACCGTGATCATCCAGGCCATGGAGTCTATCTATAGGTTTGCTCTTGGTGCTGTGGCTGGTGGTAAGTAGCCATCACAATACAACAGACCGGTAACTTAAAGACACTGGACATGTGGCGGCGACATGCACAAAGTGTACATGACAATAAATTCTTGAGAGTTTTATCAGTTTGTACAGTTCTTGTCTTTTATTGCTCTTCTCAACTTGTACAGTTTCCTCGTTCTCAGTATACAACTCTCTCCAGGTATCTATGTATTCACTCTGTTTACTGTCATTGATTGTGTTCAGTAGGTTCAATAGGTTCACTACGTAGTTCACTAGGTTCACGTAAAAACTGCAAGTTAAGGAACAATACACTCATTAAGTTTCAAGTAACTGAAGCAACATTAAACTGTGCTAACTATCTATCACTAAATAGAAACTGCTTATAACATGTGCATTTCAACTCCAAAAAACGTTACAGAACTTCATTAAATAAGTCATTAAAAAACACGACTTTCAAATAGTCCAAAACACCTAAAATTACTGCAAATGGAACTATGATACTCAAAGATGTATTTACCTGTGTCCAAGGTCTGTGGTAGAATGGAATGTGGACAAATTTAGATGGCAAAAAGGGGCTCAGAAATCTTAGCTTTAGTTTTACAATGTTGCTCGATTGTTTGTGGCTCGGCTGAAAATAGCGCCCTCAAGAGACAGAAGTCCGAGATAGAAAAATCAACATACCTGCTGTAACAGGACACTATTGGTAATTGTCAAAGACCAGTCTTCTCACTTGGTGTATCTCAACACAAACATGAAATAACAAACCTGTGAAAATTTGAACTCAATTGGTCGTCGAAGTTGCGAGATAATAATGAAAGAAAAAACACCCATGTCACACGAAGTTGTGTGCTTTCAGATGCTTGATTTCGTGACCTCAAATTTTAAATCTGAGGTCTCAAAAACCAAATTTGTGGAAAATTACTTCTTTCTCGAAAACTGCGTCACTTCAGAGGGAGCCGTTTCTCATAATGTTTTATACTATCAATCTCTCCCCATTACTCGTTACCAAGTAAGGTTTTATGCTAATAATTATTTTGAGTAAATTACCAATAGTGTTCACTGCCTTTAAGCATGATATATTTTCTTCCACGGTAAAAAACAGCCCCCCTTGGGGCCTATAAGCCCACCTGGTATTCACTGCCTACCTTTATAACCATTTCACCTGGTACGTTCTTCTAGACATGCCAGACTGTTTTCTGTCTGGTCTGGAGCTGATAGTATAAAGTTATTGAAGCGGTTAGCTTACTGAGCCATACTACTGAGATACCAGGGGGCGTTTTTTTACCATGGAAGAAAATATCTAATGCCTTACACATAATGCCCAGGCCTCACCCTTAACACACTAACCCAGCATACATTGTCACAGGCTAGTAAACACCACCTCTCAACTTGCCCTGTGGGCTACTAAAAACTGTGCAAACTACTTGTTTAAAATGCTCATATTCAGATGTGAACAATACATTTTTTAAATTGGCTAATCTATTTTTGACTGAGTGAGTGAAACTTTGTTTGCCTAGTACACTGGTTGTGATTGTTACCATTAATGCATCAGAAGGGTAAATTTATGACAATACATGTTTAAAATCAGGGCTACTAAACCCAGAGTTTATTAGCCCGGTTGGCTACTTAGCAAAAAGCTTAAGACCAAGGCCTGACACCCCATTGCTAAAACTAAGAGGTAAGTGGTTTAGCGTCTATTGCTCTTATCAAAGTCTGAAAGTGTCAGGGTTTAGGGTTTAACTCTGCTGTGAGATTGGGTTGTGATTTAGGCCCAATTTCAATAAGCTGTTTACCGGTATAAGCATATTTGTGCTAACTGTATCAGAAAAATTTGCATAAGCAAAAAACATACTTCACCATGTTTTTTTAAAGTTTGCAGAAAATTTCTAAATGGCATGCACGTTCACCATGAATTTGCTTTGTTGTGTCACTCATGCGCTAACCTTGCTTACAGTAAACAGCTTTATGAAAGAGAAATTCTGCTAAGGGAGGCCCTGTAAGTACAAAACAGCTGCTTATTTACTAGTCTTACAAAATTGAGCCCGGAGTTGACAAAAAATCTCCCATGTATGTTTTTTTTTATTGACAGCTGTTGGAGCTACTGCCGTGTATCCGATCGATCTGGTCAAGACCAGGATGCAGAACCAGCGTGGAGGTTTGGTCGGCGAGTTGATGTACGAGAACAGCTTGGACTGTTTTACTAAAGTCATCAGACACGAAGGCATCATGGGTCTCTATAGAGGTAGGTCACCACCTTGCTTACTGAGTTTTCACCCCCTCTCTTCTCCTGCTTAGCGGAAACTTGCCCCAAGCATAGTTTCTACATTTTTAGTTTTTCATAGCAAGGTTGAGATCAGTATAGAGAACGGCTTAGCCATAAAGGTGGTTTACTCGGTACATACTTCCTTTGAATGCGAATGCGATGCAAATTTTGACATACAAAATTTGCAACAAACTATTTAAAAGAGTTGCCCTGTGCTCAACTATCCCGAAACAATCGCACAAAGTCAGGGCAGAGTGGGATATTTGTATACCATTAGCGGCAGGAACGTATTTAAACAATCTTGCTTTTTTTTTAACAGGGTTGCCCCCTCAGCTGGTGGGTGTGGCTCCAGAGAAGGCCATCAAGCTCACCATGAACGACTTTGTCCGAGATCATATGAGGAACAAAGACGGAAGTATACCATTTTGGGCTGAATGTCTGGCAGGAGGCTGTGTAAGTGTCTCATTGAATTATGAAACAAATAGCCTTTTTGTTGGACACAACACACAATGTCCACAGATTTTTATTTGAAGATAAAGATGGCAGAAAGCTTCCCTTAAAATATTACTTGCTATAAAGGTGCTGTAGTTTTTGAGAATTGAATCACAAAACAATGTCTGTATCCACGAGACAAACGTTATTTTAGCATGTAAAACGTATTTACCAGTAATGATATGAAATACCAATACTGGTTAATATGTTTGTACATGCTTAAATAATGTAAATCTGTTGACATTGTGTGTTGTGCTACAAAAAAGTACCCAAACCCTTTAGCGCCAAGGGTATACTTTTGGTAATTGTCAAAGACAAGTATCAAATTTGTTGGTGAAAAATAACCTCTTGCTCCAAAACTACGTAACATCAAATACGTACTGTAAAGGAGGTAAACCTGTTTCAGCCTCAAGGGTTGGCGGCAACAAGCCCCTTATGGCAGTTGATTTGGGTCAACAGTTCAAACTCGTTAAGTGTAGCCCAGACCTTGAGGTGGCCTTGTGATATTAGGCAATCTCTCATGAAAACAAATGTAATCAAATTTTTAAAAAGGCAATTTCTGATAAAGTACCTTCAAATTTTTTGAGCTGACAAAACAAAACGTTACGCTCCATGCCAAATCTGTACTGGTAATAATTTTCTTCAACAAGTTGGCTTATTTCTTGTGGTATGACTTTATTATAATTGAATTTACAGGCTGGTGGATCTCAAGTGATGTTCACCAATCCATTAGAGATTGTGAAGATCCGGTTGCAGGTAGCTGGTGAGATTCAGGCGGGACCCAGAGTCAGTGCCATCACCGTCGTCAGAGATTTGGGATTCTTTGGTCTGTATAAGGTAAGAAACATCTTCAGTCTCCTGACGTTGTCTAGAGCAAGCTAGTCAAAAAAGGTTGAGACCCATTTAGATCTCACTCTGCTGCAGTGAATTTAACAACGAAAACTCCCCTCGATCCACCAAGCAAAAGTTGTAGCCCAGGCTGATAGTAGTCTCTTACAAATAAGTAGTCTCCCGAATTCTGAAATCTACTCTGTGGTAGTATAAAAAAAACAAGACCTCGTCTCCAAGGAGCAAAGTAGATGTACTACCGCAAACTGAGTATATATTGATACCTCAACATGCAATGCCTCAAAAACTGTAAACATCCTCTGCCTCTGATTTCTGCTGCTGAACTTTTCCACAATAGGTTTCCTTCACTGTGAATGGATCTTGATAAATTTGGCATGAAAGTAGTATGATGAACGGAAAGCTACATTAAATTCATAGTTTGTTATTCATTCATTTTTTCAAATCTGTTCTGATCTAGGGTGCCAGAGCGTGTTTTCTTCGAGACATCCCCTTCTCTGCTATCTACTTCCCCGGCTACGCACATCTTAAGAAATTCTTTGCTGACAAGGATGGACACAACAGCCCTCTCTCCTTGTTGACTGCTGCCACACTTGCTGGTAAGTTTTTAATTTTTAATTTTATTTTTATTTTACGGTGTTGCTGTTGGTTGGTGTTTGATTGTTTCTTTCTTTTTGTTGTTTTTGTATGTTTGTTTGATTGCTTGTTTGGATGATCTTATCGACAACAAAATACTTGGCAAAGCTCCCCACAAGGGGATTTTAACGCCAAGCTGGCAACAGCCAATCTTAGTTTATTGTCTATGACTATGATTTGTGCAACGATGAAATGTGATTCACTAACTAGGTGACATACTAATACTAGTCATTGTGAAATCAGCGGTTAGCTTGGCCGGATTCAAACCCAGAACCTTTTTTATTGCAAGTCATGCAGTCTGACCACTTGATCACGATGGCATAAAAGACACACTGGAATAAACCATTTTTAGACATTGAAAATAACATACAACATCATTCTGCCAACACATGTCTCAAATTGTATATTCCGATTACAGACTATTTTCCCTGCACTTTAATAATAGCTCCAGATTTTTGGCAATATCTCGAATACACTACAAATTTGTTACAAAAATTGTTCACAATGTGGGTATATCTATATTTATATGAAATTAAAACAATCGGATGATGGTTTCAAAAACCAAAGGTTTACTTTGCCTTTAATCTGTTCGTGTCTCTGTTTCTTCCCCAAGGCCCTCCTGCCGCTTATCTAGCCACACCAGCTGACGTCATTAAGACCAGGCTACAGGTTGTTGCCAGGAAGGGACAGCAGACGTACTCCGGAGTCACTGACTGCATCCGTAAGATCTATGCACAGGAAGGCTTCAGAGCGTTCTTCAAGGGTGGACCAGGTTAGTCGCATCCAGGCATGATATTCTGTCTACTCTACATGCTCTAGTCTGAGGCCGTGTCCAAATTGGTGGCTACGGCTGCGGCTAAGACCGTTGCCAGGGGTGTTGCTAAGGGCGTCCTATACTTCAATGCATGACGACACGGCGATCTGGCCGTAGCCGTAGCTGTAGCTGCCAATTCGGAAACGGCCTGATTTCCAATTGTTATTTTCCCCTCACAAAAAAAATGGGTTAAGGCTTTAGAGACCATATTGGTCTCACAAGCGTCTTGTACCAAAATGCCCATGGCGACGGCAAACATGTATACACTGTGTTAGCATTGTATGCTCAGTTCTGTGAAAAAAAAATCACAGGCATATTACTCTTGTGGGATTCGATCCCACGACCCTTGTAATTCTAGAGCAGTGTCACATCGACTAGACTACCGAGGTTAGACTGCTAGAGGCAGTTTGAATCCTATGTTTTAGCCCAGGTACTGCAAACGATTTAATAGATGTTTTAATTATATTAACTTTGGGTTTATTAGCACTGTATGCTTGGTACTTTCCCCGAGTTCTGTGAACAAAATCACTAGCATATTACTCAAGTGGGATCGCACATGAGTAATATGCCTACGGTACATGTAGGTGTTCTGTTTCATTTTTTACTGTATATTGGTCTATATTGTTACAATTTTAAATGTTTTTTCCCTGTTTAAATATCCGGGGCCAGCCAGAAAAGCAGGTTGGCCCTGGATTTTTTTTTTTTTAATCAGATGTGTCCTGGTTTTTAACTAAAAATTAATTGATTTGATTAAACTTGTCTCAATGTCTATTAATTTTGTTTATCTCTGTAAAATCAGTGTGCAGGTGTTGCCTCGTACAATTTTTAGTTTGTATTTTTATGAATGTTTGTCTAAATATTAAGTATCTATTCTGTGTTTGTCTATTAGTGGGTTAAGGAACAAAAACCTAATTGTTGTCCTACTGCTTATTACGTAGTATTAATTAACTTTTATTAACAAATAAATGAAATTGCTTAAAATGCATTTTATTATCCTCCAAAACTATATGTAACAGTGTCACTATGCAATTGAATTATTTTGTGAGATGCACAGACAACAATTAAATAAATGTCAATAATATTAATAAAAAATTCATGGCGGCCTTTGCTCGTGTTTAAAAGCAATTTTATTCTGTTTGTTTTTTAGCCCGTGTGTTTAGATCGTCACCGCAATTTGGCGTCACCCTTATGACATATGAGATCCTGCAGAGATATCTCTACATCGACTTTGGAGGACAGTAAGTTTTACAGTGTTGAAGTGTCAAAGGGTGTCATGGCTGAACAGTTTGAGCGTTTAATTCAAGTTCTGGAGGTTAAATCATCGGGTTGTTGGTTAGAATCACGGTCACTCTCTTCACTCTCTCTTGTCGTCTTCACCCAGGGGTTTAGTGGGTTCTTTCGAGGGTAGAGATTAATATTGTGTTTGAAAAAGCACCATGGAAGCCCGGGGCTGTGTACTCCCCAGTTAGCAAACTGATGCTTTACAAATTACATGGGATCAGGCATACCACCAATCATTAGTGCTGGGCGAATAGTGAAATTTGGTATTCGGTTAACCGCTGGCAAACTATCCAAATTTAACCGGATATTCAAATATTTTTTTCCCCCAGTACTTGCGTGCGTAACAGTGAGCGATTAGAGGGCGCCATTCGTTTGTGAATGAGATTATGTGTGGATTGATATTAGTTTTTGACAGTGTGTCACTCGGTTCATTCCAAAAAATAGTCTGATCTAATTTTAAAAATGGTTATGGTTAGGAAAAACTATTCTCCATTAACCGGATTTTCAAATTATTTGCCCAGGCCTACCAATCATAGTTGAGTTTCCATTATGTAATTTTCTAAATCCACCTAAGTAAAAGCATTGCTTTCTGAAAAATTAGTCTTATTATTTTGTATGTATTTGTGTTTTTTCCGCAGACGTCCAGAGGGTTCGATGCACAAGGCAAGCACCCATGTAGCAGACCTGCCTCCTGTCAACCCCGATCATCTTGGAGGACTCCGACTAGCCGTCGCCACCTTCTCTGGTGTCGAAACCAAGTTTGGCTTGTTCCTACCTAAATTTAGAAACCCTGTCGCAGCCGCCGCGCAAAGCAGCTAGTGACGGAATGTTTGGTTTTTAAAGAATTTAAGAATAGGAGCGTGTAGATAATTGTGAGTGGAAGGGAGGTAAGGAGGGGCTGGACAGTTCTTTGGTTGAACCATTGAATCAGATGAGGAACAAAAGTGGTGTGACTTAATAAATACTGTAAAGGCACTGGTTAGTTTTTTATTAATTTTTTTAAAGTGAAAACCCAACAAGCATTCTATACACCAATCCGAGCGCCCAAATGTTGAGCACCGCGCGCCATTTGCTGCGGAGTCTTCTGTGCCCAGACTATGCACAAACACACCGCAGTTGTTAATTTTTTTCCAATAGAGGGCGCTACCAATTTTGTTTGGTCGGATTGGACTATTGGTTGTCTGTTAACCTTACTCAAACTACGAGTGTTCAATTGTGTTTAAACCTATGATTTGACTGACCCTCATTAATCTTTGCGAAAACTCTGTCTGTTTTATTGTTAATTTTTTTTTTTTTGAGACAGCATTAGCATTGTTGTCTCAACAGTGAAAACTTGCAGTAAGAGTAAGTTTACAAAAACAAATTTTGTCACAAGTGCATTTTTAATTTATTTTTTTTTTTTTTTGCCAAGTTTCTCATTGTGATAATATTTCAGTGAATATGTATCAATGAAATTTGTAATGAATGATACATGTTGCCAACATAAACATTTGCTTGAAAATCTTATGTCTAGGAGTAAGAAATATAAAGAAACAAATATGGATGCCCGTGCCGCACAAGCTGGAGAACTGAGCTAGAGCAGTTGTCTTTGATAGAGCAGTCAGCAGCTCTATTGTATTTGGTAACGATAAGGCTTGCTTTCAGAGCTCTTTTGGTGTGAATCTTTTAAATCGGGAAACTTGTTGATGGTTTGTGCAGCCGAGTAGAATCTTTAATGGTTGGTTTAATCTCTTGTTTGAGAAGGAGATAAGAGTGCGGTGTAAAAGACAAGTATACTGTTTTACCCATTGTGTTAATTTACAGGAAGTGGAATAGCGCCCTCGCTTGCTATTCAGAAGGATTACGTCATCCACCTCTTGATAAATTTGATGGTAGTATCTGCAGATTTGTTACTTTTGCATGCATTAAAGGCCAATTATTGCTATTTGACAAGATTTCTCCACCCGTAACGCGGAAAAGTGTTATTTATTGCAATTTGCAGGCGAGGCAAATATGTGTTCAGGTGAACTCCTTCTGCACTGGGACATGTTGAAATTGTTTCAAAATGTTGTCGAAAGACTTCGGTAATGGATTGCTATGGCAAGGGAATTAAACAAACTATGTTGTGAACAAGTTGTGCCCAAAATGTGCGAGCATAAACTCAGCATTTGATATCTATCCTGCAAGGTTGAAAAAATTATTGTAATTTTGAAAAAATTATTGCAATTTATTTTTGCCATTTTAAATGGAGAGACAGTACTTTTTACATTTTTTTTTCCACAAATCAACAATTAAATGACAGGGTGTTTTATTATAAATAAATAATAAATTCCAGCTCCTTTAAAATCAAATTAAATATGTTTTGGGGTGTGAATATAGAGATAAAGAAGACGTTTCCAAAAGGATTTACTCAAAAATGTATAGTAATGAAGTTAGAGTCGATTTATCATATATAATCCACCTTTATCGAATGTGAAGCTTCTTAAATAACCAAGAACAATAGTTTAAAAAAAGTGAATGTTGTATAAATTGCAGTGACAGTGTGCACTTGGGATACAGGCAAATGCCAAGATTAAAACAAACTGCTGAAAAACTATTTAAAACCACTCAAATAATTGAAAGAATAGCTGGGAGCAAATAAGTTTTTTTGTGGCTGTTCGGACAGAATCATTTTGTAAGATGCTTACTACCGTTACCATCTCTATAACAAGGTTAAAGACATCGGACAATATTGGTAATTGTCAAACACCAGTTTTCTCACTTTGTGTATCTCAACATATGCATAAAATAACAAACCTGTGAACATTTTAGCTCAACTGGTCGTCAAAGTTGTGGGAGAATAATGGAAGGAAAAAAACCCTTGTCACACGAAGTTGTGTGCTTTCAGATGCTTGATTTTGAGACCTCAAATTCTAAATCTGAGGTCCTGAAATCAAATTCGTGGAAAATGTTCTTTCTCAAAAACTAAATTACTTCAGAGGGAGCCGTTTCTCACAATGTTATATACTATCAACAGCTCCCCGTTGCTTGTTACCAATTAAGTTTTGATGTTAACAACTATTTTGAGTAGTTACCAACAGTGTCCACTGCCTTTAAAGACATTTAAAATGTTGAAAAATACTTCCCTGGTTGTAGGCTATGTGTTTGAAAGGTTCTGCTTATATTAAAACATTGTATTTGATGAGCGAATAGCCAGGTTTTTGTTTGGCAGGAAGTGCCTGCTGGTTTTGGTATGGTACAATTCATTTTGTATTTTGGAATGATTTACATAATATGATATTAACACAACAGGGAAAATGTTTATGATTCACCTTTTTTTCAACTACTAAACACCAAGTACATTTTAGCTGCTTGGTGTTCTCAAACTGGGTCACATGTTTGTTTTTTGCATGCTTTAAAAAAACATTGTTTTTAAGACAACAAAATATGAGGCATGCCTGGACAGTTTCTGTAATGGTTTTTCTTACTTCCTATTCAAATGTATATTTTAATATATTTAAATGAATTGTACATTAGAATCTAGTCTTTGAGAAAATGGAACTGATGTGTTAGTTCAAACCGAATGAAGAATTAAAATGAAATGATTTTTCATTGTCAAAAGTTTTTTTTCCTTTCTACATTCGTGTCTGAGTTTTGTTTGATTTATGTTTGTCAAGAAAAGTTGTAAAAAGAAAGTTGGTCAGACTACGGCTATGGCAAGGTTAAAGACACTGGACACTATTGGTAATTGTGAAAGACTAGTCTTCACAGATGGTGTATCTCAACATATGCATAAAATAACAAACCTGTGAAAATATGAGCTCAATCGGTCGTTTAGGTTCTGAGATAATAAAGAAAGAAAAATACACCCTTGTCGCACCATGATCACATGAAGTTGTGTGCTTTCAGATGCTTTATTTCGAGACCTCAAATTCTAACTCCGAGGTCTCAAAAATCAAAATCATGGAAAATTTCTTGAAAACTACGTCACTTCAGGGGGAGCCGTTACTCACAATGTGTTATAGTATCAACCTCTCCCCATTACTCGTAATCAAGAAAGGTTTTATCATGATAGTAATTATTTTCAGTAATTACCAATAGCAACACACTCTGCAACAGCCATAGCAGCAGCTATACCCACCAATTTGGATACAGCCTAAGTGTTGGTTTTATTTTGGGGGTTTTCAAGTTTAATTTTTTCCCATCCCTCTAGTTTTCATTTCTACACATACCTACCTGTGAAGTTTTCATCTTATTGGTTGCGTTCTGGAGGAATCAACTAGTTCAGGGCTTTGAAGCTATCCCTTCGACTTGGGACAGCATTTCAGATGGAAATATTTGGGCTGGTATAAACTTAAGTCGAATTTGAAACTTTGCATGGTGGAAATGTGATGTAGAAAGGTTTGCGGTAACACCATGTAATGACTATCTCTAATGAGTTGTGGTGATCCTGAAAAGAACCGTTGGTTTCAACTCGACGTTTCGATCAGTATGCTCTGATTGTCTTCTGGAAACTTAATAAATCAGTGAGCTTGCAGTAGGAAACTTTTTTTTTTCTCCAACAACCAATTCAGTAGTTTTTAATATAATAAATACAACCACACTCTGAATAATTCTTGTAATGATTTCACAAACCAGAAAAATAGTTGAAGATAATTAGTTGCAACGTAGCATATCAAAGAATTTTAATTGTGTGGTCGACAATTCCCTTTATTGCTATTGACACTAGCGAACATAAGATCACAAAATAAGAAGTCCAAGATACTGAGGTAATTTTTAGTGATAACATACCAAATTTATTCGTACAAATACTGTCTTGTTGCATAAAATACCATGCATGGTATCATCAGTTAAAGATCCAATCTGGCAAAATTATTAATTTCTATGCAGTGATGTGCATTTGGAAAGAGATATCTTCTTTTAAAATCTTAAGTTCCTCAAACTTCAGTTTTAGTTTTGTTTATGTAACAATACAAATTTTAAGAGAAATTTGTCAAACTTTAATAAAATGCCATACAAATTTAAAAATAAATAAAACAATGTTACTTTGAAATTAAATCTACATCATTCACACTTCCTAATGGAATAAAGATTCAGAGTAGCAAAGTTAAACATCTGACAAACCATCTCTGAAAAATCTGTTGAAGAGTATTAAAATATAACATGACTATCCTACTATAATTTAAAACCGATACCTTAGTCTAATCAAAATAACTTAGAATCGAGAAATTTATATTCATTCCATTTAACAATATTAGTGTCCATGTTGCATGTTTGATGCTAAGCACAATGGCAGTATTTGTAAAACCGGAAGCCTTTGTTTTATCAACACAGAACATCAAGAACAAATATTTGAATAGTTATTTTCTTGCTTTTTTCAAATATTTTTTGCAATTACCCATTTGATGCTTCACACAAGTTTCCACAACAACTGTTAATGATCTTTTTCAAAAAATTTCTTTGGTTTTGTTTTAAATAATGATTTCCTTTCCAGACTCAATTTGTCAAACACACAGTTCTTTTCTTTGTCGCTCCTCTATCGAATAGTCTAGCTGCAACTTTACACTACTCTTGGTGTGGTAACCCAACATGGGACTTTGCCGGGTATCAATGTAGAAGTAGACTGTTTCTCTACAGAGGTTCAAGAAAGGACGTGAATCCCATTGTTTGCATATTTTGTTGTGTAATTTGTCTCGCCATACAATCCACTGTGATTTTGATAGTAGCAGGAAATGCCGCAGTGTATGTACGGGTATAAAGAAGTTCAACATTTAACTTGGTCATAAATTATCAAATTAATCAAAATTACTCTTTTTACACGGTGGTTATTTTGTTAAAAATTAACACAAAATTTAACACCCCTTATGCCCCCATGCTTACAGAAAAAAAAGGCGAAATAAGGATTTTGTGTTTTTCAAAATTCTGTCCAATATACCTTTATCATGGTGCAGCCATCTTGAAATTGTCCCACTGATATCAATGTTACAAAAACCGAGGCTGGAAGAACAAAAAAGATTTGCTAAATGATTATTAGCATTCATTATTGTTATTCGATGTGAGGATCATGACCAAGATGGAGGCAGCATGATAAAGGTATATAATATGATGACTAGGGCTCCATGCATTTCATTAAACGTTTCAATCGATTCCAATAAATAACAACCAACTTAAACTCGGGCATTTAATTTAAATTCAAAAACCTCTTTTAAAATAAGTGATTTTGGAAAAAAATACAATCACCAGGGAGGGAGCAACTTCTTAAAAGCGCTAATTGAGTCAAATATTTGTCTTTAATCCTTCTTCTCTACTTTGGCTGCCTCCTTCTCATTGTACTCGATGAATTGCTTGTCTGTGCCGAAGATCTTGTCCCAGTAAGTGAAGGTTGATGAATAATTCCCAGTGAAGTTCATGTGATGGAAGTCATGGAAGCGGGCACCTGGAGGAGGGTGGGTAATTATAAATTAGGTTTTTAGTTTCTAAGGCCATAAACTTTAGAAGGGAATAATAATAATAGTAATACACAGGTTTTATATAGCGCTTTTTCACTGGGTGTCTCAAAGCGCTTCCGACATTATTACCCCTGGTCACTGGGCCTTAAATCATTCCTTAAACCATCTCAGCTCCTTGGGGAGTATACAGCCTGTGCGACAATATATGCGCTACATGGCTTAACCAATCACAAGAACCAACTCTGCCCTCACAGGTACCCATTTGCCCTTGGGTGTAGAGAAGCAATTATAGTTAAGTGTCTTGCTCAGGGACACAAGTGTCACGACCGGGATTCCAACCCACACTCTGCCGAACAGAAGGGTCAGAGCTTGAGTTCGGTGCTCTTATCCACTCGGCCACGACACCCCAGTAATAGAGTCAACTCTCTTTATAACAAGGGCATAATTTCATAAAACTGCGAAGCACACAAATCAGCTTAGTGTGAAATGAATTTCTTCTTTGACAAAAACAGGAATACCAACCAAATTTTCATGTAATTTTCAGGATAAGCACAGAACAGCTGAATACCAGTAACCAGCAATATGCAGCAAATGGAAATTTGGTTTCAACGTTTTGACTAGCTTGCTCTGATAGTCATCGTCAGGAGACAAAGGAAAAGGACTGTGCATGTATTCCACAAGAATAAGAAATGACATTGTGAAAAGTCGTGTCTCCAAATAAGAGAAACCGAGTACCTACCTCCGTAGAAGGGTAGCAGGTGCAGTGGGTTGAGGGGGAGGTCGTAGCCACTGTGAACATCAATGGTCTCAAGTAGACGGAATGCCATCCATCCCCATAGAAGCATCAGGTGGTTACAGGTCAGCATGATGCCCCACATGAAGCCTAGTCCAAGGACTGCGAAGACACAAACAAAGAATTTTTTTTTTGTTTAGCATTAAATGTCATTTTTACCATAATCTTTGGCGTAATAATTATAATATTGAAGTCTTATATAGCGCAGGCACAGTATAACATAACAAGGTATTCAAAGTGCTGAGTATATACAAGCTTTCAGAAAGATAGGTTATTGCAGTGATGAGTTCTGAGACCCAATTATGTAGCACCTTATAAGGGTTTACAAGGTGCTACGGCGCATACAGCAGCCACAGCCAAGAACACCAGGACGATCCCCTTTTCTTTTCAAAAAGTGCACTGGGTTCTTAAGTGTCTTGCTTAAGGACACAAGTGTCATGGCTGGGGATTCGAACCCTCACTCTGCTGATCAGAAACACCAGAGTTTGAATTTGGTGCTCTAAACCGCTTGGCCACGACACTTCCATAATAAGTTTTAGCCTGGTAAATAAAGCAATGGTGGGAAAACTTTGTACAGTAACACTTCAAAAAAAATCCAATGTACAAGATTCATAATTTTAAAAGAATGATTGCTTAGACAGTCTGAAAGCTCTTTTATTATATTACATCATCACGCTTCAGTACCTCAAGGTAAACATTTCCATCTGAAGTATGTCAAGAAAACAACATTTGAAGACCACCCGCCCCCTCCCCCCCCAAAAAAAAGCAAGTAAAATCACTGTAACTTAATTCAAAATAAGCCTTGACTAATTGCTTGAAAGCTAACATCCTCATCAGCTTTGTAAACTTATCATAATTTGTGAGCCTGCAGGTGTGTTTATTGTAGACCAGTGAAATGGAAATAAATGTCTCTGAATTAAATTGATAATGATGAGTTTTCTTTGCCCAATTAGGAATCCATAGATGGGCATTGTGAAAGAGTTATAATGCACCGAATCGCCTGGCTTAGTATAGCCTTAATCTGGCTGTGAAAGGTCTAGCCGCTTTAATCACTCCATTGTTGTTGCAAACTGTATTTATACAGTGGATGATAAAATGTACTTTATCTACCTGTAACAACAATAATATCAGGGTCTTATATAATAGATTCTTGGGGTCTCAGGACTGGAACAAAGAGCGATTGAAATAATTAATTTTGTACACCACCGTAGCCACCACTTGGTAAGCACAGTGGCACAGTTTGTTCCTACAAGGGCAAGCCCCTTCTGTTTTTTAATGAAGAGTGCTCTGGGTTCTTTTACGATTATTACAAAACACGTCTCATCCCAAAAAGGAAGC
This sequence comes from Asterias amurensis, assembly GCF_032118995.1. Lineage (NCBI taxonomy): Eukaryota > Metazoa > Echinodermata > Asteroidea > Forcipulatida > Asteriidae > Asterias > Asterias amurensis. The sequence continues at coordinate 24,016,863 of NC_092652.1, read as the reverse complement.
AAATACAGTAAAAGTGTCTTGCTTTAAAGGCATTGTACATTTGTACAGGTTTGGTAATTGTCAAAGACCAGTCTTCTCACTTGGTGTATCCCATCATAAGCATAAAATAACAAGCCTGTGGAAATTTGGGCTCAAGCGGTAATCGAAGTTACAAGAAAATGATGACAGAAAAAACACCCTTGTTGGACGAATTGGTGTGCTTTCATATAGGAATAAAAGACTTCTAGTTAGAAGTCTTTTATTACTTTAGTGAGAAATTACCTCTTTCTCAAAAACTATCTTACTTCAGAGGGAGTTGTTTCCCACAATGTTTTGTACTACCAACAGCTTTCCAATGCTCGTTACTAAGTCAGTTTTTAACCAAGTTAGTATTTGTTTTAAGTAATTACCAAACGTGTACCTTCTCTTTAAGGACACGCATGCCACAATCGGGATTCGAACCCACACTCTGCTGCCAAAAACACCAGAACAAATGAAAAACTTGACCCTCGGTCACCATGGACCAATTTTGAGGAATAAACCATTAATGAATGAATAAATAGACCACTCTGTACTCTGTATGCGCATGCACTCAATGCATGCATGGGTCATGCTAGTGGTATTTAATTACGATGCGGTGCCAAACGTGTCGCAACTTCTTTAATTTTAGAACAACTTATGATGAACAGAAGTTCCTCAACTTTTAACTCATGTTATAAAACACCTTTCATATCTTGTTATCTAAAATCTAATTACATGTAATCATTTATCAAGTTTCGAGGAGTTTCACGTTTTTTTTCTTCTCGATATTACAAAAATACTTTGTCATGACGTGACGCAGGCCAGTTTTATAAAGGACCCCTATATATAACAGCTTACAAAACCAAATCTGTTGAATTTTCAGTAAATACGACCCTCATGAATCAGGGATGTCTCATGATGGCTTAATACGAGGGTACCCTCATGTTTCTTCATCCTACGCGTTGGATCAACACTCGACAGGAAGTCTGTTACACGCCTCAGTGATTTGGCCTTTTCCATCATTCCCTCGATAACGGCCCACTTACATAAAAATTCCTTTCACGACGACGTTTGATGACATCATGAGCATCTTTGCACGCGTGTTCATCCACGTATTTGTAGTTGTGTAATATGTCCTTATTTAACTTTAAGTTCGGATGTGGTTACGTAAAATGTCCGCCACACCACTTGTTATGAAACAAGCTTAAATTGAATCAAAATTCTCAAGGATATGTTTTTTTGGAACTATAGAGCGAATAAATTGTTGGATCTATTGATTTGTTAGAGTCACTTTCCAGTTAATATCTAGTTCTGTTTCCTCTAACCAGTAATTTAAGCTGCCTGGGCCCAATTTCATAGAGCTGCTGAGCACAAAATTTGCTAAGCATTAAATTCCTTCTTTGATAAAAACAGGATTACAAACCAAATTTCTATTTGATGCATATAATTGCTTTTTACCGGTATTCAGCTGTTGTTTGCGCATCCTGAAATTCACATGCAAATTCAGTTGCTAATCCTGTTTCTATCAAGGCAAAAAATTTCATGCTAAGCAAATTGTTGCGATTAGCATTTCTATGAAATTGGGCCCTGGTCACAATATCAAATGTTGTCCCATGGTGATCATTGGTAGGCATGGTAGGCAACAATAGTTTTGTTGGGGCAAAAGCATCCCCACTGACTGCCAAGCGACAGCATCAGATCAGGGATACAACTGATGACCAGTTATCATGCAGATTTATTATTTATTTGTTCATAGATTTTATATTCTAGCTTTAAAGAAATTGCAGTTTATGTTTTGAACCTTTCAGACGTGTCAGTAATATGTTAATATGTTGATGGAGTCACGTAGGCCACGGTCCACACTCAATTATTATTTTACTGGTTGTATTTTTTACAACCATGACTTCACTTCCTCAAATTTTTATTACTTTGTGTGTTTTAATTTTTAACTTCACAAAATATATACATAGTACATTTTGGTCTACGTGACTCTTGATCCAACCATTTCATTGTCTACCAATAACCAGATTCGGGTTGTGGCACACTTGGAATGTTTTTGTGCAAAGGACTGCAAAGAAATTTCTTTTAATTTAGCAGCACAGCAGGAGTGCAGTACGGTTGTTTTTGGAGGAGGGTATAGGACATTCTATTTTAGTTGATCAGTAATCACGATGTATAGGTGACCAAACTAAAGGGTTATTTTGATGACAATGGAGACAAAGCTATTGATACAGGCCTTGTGACAATGTTTAGACCTTAAAATAACGAGATTGGGGCCAATTACCTTAAATAAAGAAATGCAAACAATTGCATGTTGATAACACTGTTCATCAAAAGAACTACAATAACAAATTAAACATTCTACAAGTACTGTACTTTGTACACTATCAGCCGATACTATTTTATAATACTTGATTTTAGAACGTTTGCTTTTTATCAGATACTAAAATAGTAATGTGGCATAATGTATGTCGTTTATTTGTTTATTTATTTATTCAAGTTAACCACTTCAGAAAGACAATAAAGATTACCCCCCAATTTCAGCGTAAAGTGTGTATTTATATCTTGACATGTTGGTGGTCTGACAAAAAAAATTCTTCATCCCCTGTGTAAACTATTCCTGTTATAGATTTGGGAAAAAAATGAACATGCACAATTTCAGAATGATTTTTGTTTGTTTGAAACAAAAGCTGGGGCCGATTTCACAAAGCAATAAAATTCATCGCAACACAAATTTTCAGTATCAATATAGTGATTTGTATTGTGACATCACACTTTACTAAGCAACTACGATTGATTTGCAGTTACGATCAATTTTAGATCTTTGTGAAATCGGCCCCTGGCCCCAATGCGAAAGTGCGTTATTCAACTATTGGTACTATAAACTGATGGGACTACTTGACTTTATTTAGTTAACTGAGTAATGTTCAAATAGAGTGCGGTACTTGTGAACAATGGCATGACAATACATGCACTATTGTAAACAAGGCTTCACCAAAGGTCTTGTGTAGCCAATCATTTTTTAGAGAGTATGTTTACACAATCTAAAACATGTTTTTTTTTTTTTATTGCTGAATTAAAAAATGTTTATGTTTTTAGAAAAGTAGACTGCCGGACTTGTTCAGCTGTTGGTTTTTTAACTGGCCAAGTGGTTTGGAAAATTACTGGACTCTGGCGAGAGATCCAAGGTTTTATTTTAAGCCCAGACTCTGACATAACACTAGATAAACCTTTTGAGGATTGTCACACAAAGCCTGAAAAAATGCCTTAACAATTGTAAATATTATTAAGACATGAAATAAATAAAAGCTTACTCATTGTCTCAGCAGGGTGGGCATACTCGGCAACAATACCAAATGGAGCCTGGAGAAGAAAAAAAGGGGAAAACATCAAGTAAATAATTAGATAATGCACTCTTTAGACAAATTACACAACAAATGTCAAGTACTGTACAATCCATTCAAAATGTGTTCAGTGTACCCACAATGGGCCTGTAATTATACAGAGGCTGGTCTCTGTTGCCCCTGGTCTTGGCCTAATTGCCCCACTGACACAACAATGTCAAGTTCAATTTCCATTCAAAGTGTGTCCCAACAGGAATGTTTCGAAGGGGCAGTCACGCTTGCACTTGGGGCAATGGTCACTGTGGTCATTTGACAAGTGGTTAGATCGCAATCACAAGGTTGAAGGTTCAAAACCAGCTTTAGAAGCTAAATGCTGTAGTTTAGTCACATTGTCAGGAATAGTTGTCTAAAGAAGGTACAGAATTACAATTGAATGATTTGTAGTGGTACAATTTATAATCATACACTTTAATAAACCGATGTTTGAATGGGAGAGATTTTTGCCGTTTCCAACTTGATGTTTAGTGGTACATTCTCTTGTAGGAACTTTGACAAGTTCCCATGTTGGGAAGATCATCTTATCAAACAAACAAACAAACAAACCATGGAGGAAACAACTACAAGACGGTGTAATTTGGGGCCTGTTTAAAGACCCCTAAACCAATTGACAATGATTAAACTGACCTGGAAGTTGTGGTGGATCTTGTGGATGTACTTGTAGATTCTCTTATCATGAAGGGCGCGGTGGAAGAAATAATGCCAAGTATCTTCAATGACGAGGCAAACTAAGAACTGACCCAACAGAACATACCTGTGTATCCACAAAGAAAGAAAAGAACGTGACAAATTTTGCGTGATCACACTAAGTTGTTTCCGTGTTATCTTGCAAAATGAAACGTTTCCACACATGTTTGCATGCAGGTCTGGAATTTCATTGTTGAGAGGGCAAGGCCATTTTCAATTTCAAAGGACACATCCATTGCAGATTCCCATAAAGTGTATGGGAAACCTTTGGAGGGGCACTTAGGCCAAGACCAGGGCAAGGGAGGCCATGGTGGCATTGATTGCCCCAGGCCTGTACGCTTCAAATTTTGAAAAGGCAAGGGCACCCAGAAATATTCTCCTTGATGAAGGGCACTCTATGAGGAAATTGTAAATTTCTACTGTGAGAACTTCACAGGCACTAGGGCAATGACCAGGGGGCATGAAGGCATTCACCTTTGGGGGCAAGCCCTGGTTGGTTTTACTTTCTGTATCCACTGGGCCTACTCATCCGTGAAATCCCCTGTTTCAATTTGTCAACTGGTATTTGCTTTAGGGATGTGTGGAAGACAGTTATGGAAGCCATTTTGTCTTCCAACCTCCCCACCTATTGTGTTACCCAGAGGGGTTTCTTGGTCTCCTTTTGGACCCTGTTGTTAGTATGGGTGTAAACTATCTGTCCATTGTAATTAAAGTGAACAATTTTGACATATTTTTTTTTAAATTTCCAGCACATTTGGATGCACGTCTTAAATTTACCAAATCCTTGCTAAACTATTGTCCTTACTCCTTGTCCTTACCCCTCTTTTACTACAAAGTAAACCCCTGTTTCCAAATCTGTCCAAGTATCATATTTATTGCTATACAGCTACGTGTATACATACCATGCCGGCATCTTGTCCCACTCAAACGATATATTGAAGAATTCACAGTAGATGTACGAACCGCATACCATCGGTAGCTGCACAAACAACTGGTTTACCAGAAGAATTCTCAGACATTTCCACTGGCTCGCTGCGGTTTCTGGTTTGTCCTTTTGGATTTTGTACTTTCTCATGTATGGTATGAACTGGAAAGTAAATGCTGGAAAACTCAGCAGATAGTAGGTTGCCTGCAAATAAAACAAAACATCAAATTAAACAAACCAGTTAGGCCTATTGCAAATAAACAATGCAATTCAATTTAATATAATAGAAATTTTTGGTTTGTTTGTGCATTGTTTTTTTTTTATATTATTATTTATTTATTTGTTTGCTCCTTTGAGCATCATCAACTGTTTCTGCAGTAAATCAGTCATTGAGATCTAGAGGCAGGTATATTGTCTAGGTAAAGTTTTAATAGAAAAACGATTTAAAGCTTCAAACTGTTTAATAGTTTTTGTTTTGGGTACAAATAAGATGTCTCAGTGAAAACATTGAAAGCTACTAAATTTTGGGATTGAAAACAAAATTAATATCTATTATTTATTGAAATATTTTGAAAGTAAAGCCATCAATAATTATCGACTCTCAAGTTAGTTGCGTTACGTAACACTCTTAGGGTTATGTTAAATCGCATTCTTAACTACTCTCGAGTCACAAGTGACAAGTCTCAATCAAGATCTGCAAAATAATACTATTTTTATTTATGCTAATGAATAATATCTTACTTACCACAATATCACAGAAATAATACTGAAATGGTTAGTTAATAATGAAGACCAAGATTTTTAAAATTTTGCGAAATCGAGAAAGCAGGCAGAAGGTTACATGTAGTTGCAATAACCTAAAACCCTCCTCCCAAAACGACAATATAAATCATTAAATGTATCCGCTGTTGGGAGGAGGGTTACGTTAGCGCAACTAGCAGTGAGCTATCATCTAAAATCTGTTTTATTCTATGTCACTATGTGTGTTCAGGAAGGTCTTCAGCAATTAAAATTGCAAAATATCACACTTTGTTCCTCTTTTTCAACCCCCCCCCCCATAAATAGTAAAATTAAAAAGTATTTAAAATTTAGCCACTCAGTTTCCCTTCTACGTACTAGTAATACTACTTGTAAAGAGAAGTTGTGGTTTATATTTACTTTACCGTTACAATTACTGGAATTTAAAAAGTAAGATAATTTTAGGCAAACTTTATTCTCACCATGTGAACCAAGACAGACCCAACGGTAGCTATCTGAAACCGGGTGTAGTTGTCGGTCATGTAGGTCCATGCCGATTCCATGGGTGGTTTGAGCGGATTCTCCGGTATGTACTCCAGGTACTCGCTGGCACTCAGCCTCATCGTCTCCATAATTCCTTCCTCAGCCATGACTGGGCTTTTGTTGAGGATTTCACTGCTGGCCGGAGGTGGTAACTGCTTGCACACAAACGTGGGCTGCGAATGCCTTCAGCTTTATATAACAAGATACTTATATAAATGGGGAAATGGTGTGTATGTGCTGGTACTTTTGGTGGATTTGGACGTTTCGATCTCCCCCCGCTATGAAAACACGGCCACCTCTCGTTGTTGTAGCGCTGGTTGTGAGAGTCAGAGTACCTTCGGAACGAATGTTATGAAATCATGCCACGAGCTTATCACGTAACATCGCGTGATATGTCGAGTGTCGTCTGCTGAATCGAAGCGCACGTACACCAGCAGATTTGCTCGCCCCACCAACGTTGTATGCAGGGAAGTTAAGAATAACCAGGGGCTATTATTACTAGGGAGAGAAGGTCCAATGTCGTTCTCGTTCTCAAAAGTAATCCAGTAAAGAATTTGGGGGGGGGGGGTACGTGGGGCGTTGCAGAGCCGTACAATAATAAGGGGTGAATCAGTGGCCTGGAAAATCGGTCCCAGGGAAATCCGTCACCCAGAGATTTTGTCCTCGTAAGAAATTATGGGATGGAGGAAGATGATTCAAAGGAGGGCGTTATCAGAAATAAGTTTGCATGAGTTCGCAATGGGGGAGGGAGCGGGACCGATCTTGCTATAGCGGGCGATGCATCAGAGGGAAACCCACCTTTGACAGGACTTCAGAGTTTTTTTTTTCAATTACCAGGGCCATGTCAATGTTGTTGTGTTGTTATAAATCAATCCCAGTCGTTTTTTTTTTTTTTTTTTTTTTTTTGAAGGGGGGGGGGGGGGCTATCCTTGGCTGGGTGTGCATTTTTTCTTTATTTGGGGGGGGGGGGGGCGGGGGTTCATAGCCTATTAGAGACTCTTAAAGGAACACGTTGCCTTGGATCGGACGAGTTGGTCAAAACAAAAGCGTTTTTAACCGTTTTTTATATAATGCATATGGTTGAAAAGATGTTTTAAAAGTAGCATACAATGATCCACACAAGTTTGCCTCGAAATTGCGTGGTTTTCCTTCTACTGTGCGAACTATCACCGTCGGCCATTTATGGGAGTCAAAATTTTGACCCCCATAAATGGCCGACGTGTTAGTCGACGAGGTAAAAGGAAAACCACGCAATTTCGAGGCATGTTTGTGTGGATCATTGTATTCTACTTTTACAACATCTTTCTACCCATATGCATTTTATAAAAAACGGTTACAAACGTTTTTCAAAGACCAACTCGACCGATCCAAGGCAACGTGTTCCTTTAAACCGTCCGCCAGCATCATCATATGCAACTTTGCTGCCACACCTACGCGTTCGAGTCTACACTCACTTTATTTCAATACGCACGATGAACGGGTATTATGTGTTTATGTTTTGTTATTTCAGCCTAGATTGAAAAATCTGAGCCATTAACTTTTTGGAACTGTGGATGATCAAAACAATAATAAAAGAAAGTGGACACGCTATTTCGTAATTTATTGTCAATTATCACTTGGTGTATCCATGGTGTATCTCAACATGTATGCATGAACAAACCTGTGAAAATTTGAGCTCAATTGGTCGTCGATGTTGCGAGGTAATATGGAAGAAAAAACACCCTTGTCACTCGAGGTTGTGTGCTTTCAGATGCTTGATTTGGGGCCTCAAATTCTAAATCTGGGGTCTCGAAATTAAATTTATTAGTGGAAAAATGACTTCTTTCTCGCAAACTACGTTACTTCAGGATTCAGAGGGAGCCACCTCCATGGTAATACCAATAGTGTCCAAATTAAAAGACTACATTGTCGGCCGGCTATACTAATGTAGATACATGCTTAGTATAGGCATGTGTAAAGTTACAGCCGAATACATTGTCAGGGTCTACAATTCACTCAATTAGCCAATTTTCTAAAAAGAAAGATTTTCAGTGACAAAGAGTATAGTGCCAGCATGAAGTTCGGTTTGTGGAAAATGGAAACCGGAATTTACAATACGTGTCAACTAAACTTATCGTAAACACACTCGATGACGAGGTTGATCTTTTGCATGAACTGCACGTTTTTAAATGTGTCACTCGATCGCTCAGTAGATAGTCTGGCTCATTGATTATATTTATTGGATGAGCTTGTATTTATCAAGCGTTGGGTACCAGACCTAAGCTACACGTGCAGTTTTGCAAGGTGAAAATCGTCAAAAATGGCTCTACTGGATGAAAATGATGCCGAAATGCTGGCTCCAGACTTTTCCGATGATGAGCAGGGGAAAAAGAAGAGGGTTAGAAGAAAGAGGTCGAAGAAAGTGGTGAGTAAAATTATAATTTCATATTGCGATAAAGAATAGAAATAGAATGGCAACAACAACCCGACTGACCATTTCTGCATTCAACAAAATGGTGTGTTGAACAGTAGGCATGGTCAGATGGTAGGGGTGAGTAGAACTAGAAGTTAGTCAAGTAGTATCACTCAGTCTCATTGCTCATGTTATAATGGAGGTACGTTACTGAATTCCTTGTTACTTCTAGAAACAATAAAAGGCTCCCCCGTGAGTAGAAAACTAGAAGTAGGCCCTAGTTAGTATGACCGTTTATATCGATATCGTGGGAAAGAGAAACATGTTTTGGAATCCTGCCAGCCACCATTTTTTCACTCATTTATACAAAAAGGAATATCTCTTGGACTTGATATATCAGTAGTATTTTATTTCATAGAACGAAGGAAAAAGTGGTGGTAGGCAGGATTTGAAAACTTTTTCAACTTTCAGTATCCAAATCCTGCCAGTTGCCACCACCTTTTCATTTGTTATTTATGAAATATATTTAATTATTGGTATCTAAATGCCCACTATTTGACCTCCAGGACGGATGGGTGCTTTATCTCATTGTCCGTATGTGAGTCAGATTTGCATGTCCAAGGACCCACCCGAGCCAAAATATACACACTTTTTGTACATTTCTTACTTCTTTCTTTATGCTTGAAAACATAGCCAAGCATGTCACTAGACTAGACTATGTCATTGTCAGGGACAGGGTTTATAGTTTAACAGTTGTTAAGCCCAACATCGTCAAAACCAAGAATGATATGGAATTTTGGAACTTTGGGTTAGTCTTTATCATGTTTATTGGAAGATGTTATTAAACATTTAAATTAACAAGAACCAAATAAAGAGAGAGCAACTTGAACTTAGGTAAATAATGCTTTTAAAGAGTCATATCTCTCTAGTAAAACAAAATATTGTTTTGATTCTTAGAAGGAAGAAGATCTTGACATGAGCGGTGAGCCAGAAGAACGGGGTGTGGTCTACCTAAGTCACATCCCCCATGGATTCTACGAGCCTCAGATGATATCGTTCTTTGAACAGTTTGGCAAAGTCACCAGATGTAAACTGTGGAGAAGTAAAAAGGTAATTAAATGTTTTTCAGGTTTTAGAGAGGCAACGAAGGCGATTGCCTCCATGCCCCTGGTCATTGCCTTGGTGCCCTTGGAAAGCTCCAGTAGAAATTTACAATTTCCTCATAGGGTGCCCTTTACCAAGGAGAAAATGCCTTCGTGCCTTTGCCCTTTCCAAAAGAATACAGGCCTGCAGGATCATAGTTTACGACTGTCATTTGTGTTTGCTTGTTAAATAGTTAGTATTTTGTGTGACATATTTTTTATTGGTCATGTTTTATTTGCTGCTAAATTGTATATTTTGTGGTTGAGAGGTGATTATCTGTGCATTTTATGACCATGTTTACTTTAATGCATTTTTTAATATTTTAACAAAACTATCTTTTTTGTGTTGTGTTGTTTAGTTTTATTGATGGATACTAGTGCTGGGCGAATAGTGAAATTTTGTTATTCGGATACCGCTGGCCAACTATCCGAAATTAACCGGATATTCGAACAGTTGTTTTTTTTTGCCGCTAGAGGGCGCTGTTTGTTTGTGTTGAAATCAGTTTTAGACTGTGTCACTCGGTTCATTCATAAAAATGACCGGATCTAATTTAAAGATGGCGATTTGCTTTTTCTTTTGATCGTGATTGACTCTACGTGAAGGAAAACTTTTGTAATCTTTGAACAAATTACGTCAGAAATGTCATTGTTTTAACTCTTCACGGAGGTGAGCATAGTTAAATACTTAATATATGCTGTTTTATGCTGTCTTAATAGAAGTTTCATAAGGATTCAGACAAAACATTCATATCAGTTGTCGCCCGACGTCCGCGGATATTCGGATATTAAAGAATATCCGGTTACTCGGTTGTAATTCTAGAATTATCCGGTTTGTAAATAGGTATTCGCGCCCTATGCGGATATCCGGTTAAGAAAAAAAAGGCATTCGCGGTTACGGATAGGAAAACCTATTCGCCATTAACCGGATATTCGAATAATTCGCCCAGGCCTAATGGATACTTCTATTGTTATTGCTTTGATAATTCTTAGAATGTTTTTAATGTACGTAGCTATTGTTGAACTATCCTGTGGTTGCTAGTAATAATAATAATATCAATATTGCAAATGGAATCGTCCAAAGTGTTTACTGTGACCATTTTTGAAACTTTGATGGCTCTTAAAAATGGATTTCATACTTTAATTTGTTTTCAGACTGGCAAGTCAAGGGGCTATGCCTATATTGAGTTTGAGTACATTGATGTCGCCAAGATAGTCGCTGATACCATGAACAACTACCTCATGTTCCAAAAGCTGCTCAAATGTAAGAAATGTTCAGTTATAAATTTAAAAATAATGGGGAAATAATGTTTCTTTATTGTTGTCATGTGTATAAAAATGTTGGTGAAGTCAAGCAAATCATTTTTCAGTATCTGAACTTTTAAAAGGCTATGGAATTGTTTGATTTGAAGATCTTGTTACCTCACTTTTCCGCCAGTCCAGGCTGGGTGGATCTTTTTGTAAACATGTGATGTCACAGGTCACATCGTCTATACTCAGTTAGCCTTAGACTAAAATTCTGTTTTTCAACCTAACTAATCTTGTATGTTACCTTTAACTTCAGGTAAATTCATCCCGAAAAAGGATCTGGTTGCTAAAGCCTTCAGTCAGTGTAACAGAAACTTTGTGAAGCCATTTCATCGCGAACTCTCGGCCAAACGCCACAACAGTCTGCTTGTGTCTGGTGAATCCCGCATCCTGAAGAATCAGAAACGACTTGTCCAGATGGAGGGACGTCGCATGAAGAAGATGGCAGCCTTAGGGATTGAATACAAACCAACCGGATATGTAAGTACTTCAGGAAACTGTTGAGCTAAACAGTAAGCCAAGTCAGACTTGAAAAATGTTATGTCCACAAGTTACCTCTTTAATTTGAATTCCTTAGACTTTCGAGATAGTTGGGTACATGTATAGTTATGGAAGAGACGGCGAACACCCACGCACAAGTATGAATGAATGTGTATGGCACAATGAGACAGGATGAGATTAACCACAGATTTATTACCCAGTGTTTTAATGAATCAGAGTTTGGCAAACTTATTTTGGAAACTGTATTTCTCGTTTGTATAGGCAGATGAGTGGGAGGACATCAAGAAAGCCAAGAACGTGATCCACGAGAAGAGACGTGTGGAGGAACTGCTCACCAAAGAGATCACGATGAGGAAGGAGGCAGCCTTGAAAAAAGCCAAGCATAAAGCCCACCTTCTCTCCAAGAAGCGAAGAATCGGCAAGAAGCTGAGACGCAAAGAAGAGAAGGAGAAAGCTGCAGCCGCAGAGAAGCCTGAGGAGCCAAAGACGGAGACCTCTGATGCAGTCACCCCTAAGTACCCTAAACGTAAGTCTCTGGATGCGGTCTCGGGGGAAGTCGACCAGCAACCACTGAAAAAAAAGGGAAGAACCTCCACTCTGTCTACCCCTGCCCAAAAGTTGGCGTCTCCCCCTCCAAAAGATGAAGTGAAAGCCGCATCACCTGCCGTAAAAAGCAGTAGAAGAAGTAGCCGAAGATCCGTGAAGGGTGATGCTGCTGCACCAACATCCCCTGAGAAGGAGGTTGGCTCCAAAACGCCAAAACCTAAAACCCCAGGTTCTAAGACACCCAGGTCTAAGACGCCAATTCCTAAGACGCCCAAGACCATCAAAGAAGCTTCATCAACATCCGTGAAGGGTGATGCTGCTGCACCGACATCTCCTGAGAAGGAGGTAAGCTCCAAAACGCCTAAACCTAAAACCCCGGGTTCTAAGACGCCCAGTTCTAAGACACCAAGTTCTAAGACGCCCAAGACCATCAAAGAAGCTTCATCAACCCTTGGGAGAAAAGTTGCTACCCCGTCCCAAGCTGTTTCCAAACCGTCTGTTGAAGATTCCCCCGAGCCCAAGATGGTGAAGAAGACCCCGAGGAGTTCGCGAAGAGGAAGGACACCCAGGAAAGGACTCTCTCTCGATTCAGAAGCCACCAGCGACTCAGATTCTGGGAAACCAAAAGTGATGGAGTTTGCCGGAATCAAGCTCCAAGTATCAGATACCCCAGAAGTAGAACTCAAAACACCAAAAGCATCAAAGGCCAAGACTCCGAAAACAGCCATCAAGGGAAGTTCTAAGAAAATCGCACAGATTGAAGAGCTTGAAGGTAACATGACACCAAAAGTTCCTACAAGCAGCAAGAAAGGCGCCAGTGCTAAGAAGAGCGCCAAGAAGATGACAGAGATCAACATCCCAGAAGCATCAGTGTTATTATTTTGAAAAAGTAATACTTAAATAATCAAAAAACTTTTTTTTTAATGATCATTGAAAAGTCGATTTATAAAATTAATTCATTTTTTGATTTTGTTTTATTTGTAAAACTCATTCAAAAAACCATGTACTCTATATCAAGTTGTCACTTTTTATGCCATCTGAAAATACCTAAACTTTTTGTGAGGATTTTTTTTTTTTTTTTTTTCAGAGTTTAAACGACCTTAACATTTTACAATATTTCATGTAGAGAATGCAATTTAAGGTCTCCACAAATGATTATCTGGATTTCCTAATATCCTGAATTGTGTTGTTTGGCATCAATGACGTAGCTCAAAGCTGGTTCAAACCTTGAGCTTTACATTTGTTGTGGTGTACAGAGAGTCTGTAAATCCTCAGAATTGTAAGAAATACTATTACCGTAAAAAATGAGAAAAGAAAAGCCTTTTTTCTTTTTCTTTTTTTTCTTCTTTTTTTTCAGCATGTGTCAATGGCCTGTCTTTAATAAAGTTCTAAATAATTTCTTATGCATTTTATGATTTTGTCAACAACAATTTGCAGCAATATCACACAAAATGGGACACCAGATTTATCTTTATATCTGCTGCAGCAGAAAATACCACAAGATTTTGGTATTTTGAACTGAATTTTGTGACTGATACCATTTGACATTGTCGAACAAAGCAAGTTACTCTGTGAATGTTGAATCCATAAATTTCCCTCATGGCATAGTTTATTTGAAAGTTGGCTAGTCTTTGCTAAGGCGATGATATACTGATATAGGGTATTTTTTCTCAGTTTCTTTTTTTATTATTTCTAATTAAACACTGGACACTGGACACTATTGGTAATTACTCCCAAGTAATTGCTAGCATAAAAACTTACATGGTAACAAGCAATGGAGAGCTATTGATAGTAAAAACATTGTGAGAAATGGCTCCCTCTGAAGTAACGTTTTTTTTGAGAAAGAAGTAATTTTCCACGAACTTGATTTTGAGACCTCGGAATTGGATTTTGAGGTTCCGAAATCAAGCATCTGAAAGCACACAACTTCATGTGGCAAGGATGTTTTTTTCTTCGATTATTATATTGCAACTTTGACGACCAATTGAATTCAAATTCCAGGTTTGTTATTTTGTGCATATTACGTTGAGATACACCAAGTGAGAAGACTGGTCTTTGACAATTACCAAAGGTGTCCAGTGCCTTTGAATTTAATTTATAAGTTTGCATTAATAATATACAAAAACAGCTATCTCTTAAGATTAATTTGTGGAAAACAAAATTTTGTTCTCTGTTAATTCTAAACTTGTCAAGTAAATTTGAATATTGCATTCAATTATTAAGCTTTTTGAACACCTGTACTGTGTTCTCACTTTTAAGGAAAATAAAGATACATGTTGTAGATACTTGTATGTTTGGAAATGTGGTATACAAAGAATATTTTACTGTGTCCATTAAAATTTGGAACAATGCCTCAGAGTAATCGTTGTAAAATTCGCCTTGTAAATGCTTTCAATTTAATTCATGGTTAAATTTTGTTTTTTGAATGTTGAAGTTTTCTTACATGCATGGTCTTTTTTTTGGGGGGGGGGGGGGGTGTATGGGATGATTTGGACTTTCACTTGCCTTTGTGTCCACATTTTTGACACAAATTTTAGGAGTTTTCCTTAATTGTCAAGTTGGTGACTAAATTTGTAGAGCAACTGTATAAATTTCTTCTCTAATAAATTTGGAAAACAAAAATAGGTTTAGAAACGCCGCTGCCGGAAAAAAATGGTCTGAAATAGATTGAGAACAGAGAATAATAGTGGTCCTGTAGTGGATGCTTCTGCCACAATTTGAGTGCTTGAAAAGGGGGGGGGGGGGACACACACAAAACTCCAAAAATGTGCTTTGATGACTGCACTATGGGAGGAGCAATTGTCATCTCGCATTAATCAGCCGTGTTTTTTGATCGCTAGCGGATTTTATAAAGAAACACTTGGAGCGTGATGTAGGCCTATATTTTTTGGCTGAAAAATGTAAATTTCATGCATTTTTGGTATTATCAAAATTTGACATCCCCCCCATCAGCTCTCTTTGCTGATCACAAATTTCTTGGAATTAAAATTCATCAAAAAGGCGTTGAAAATACAAGAATAACGCAATAATCCAACCTGTGGCCCCGTGTTTCCCTTCCATGCACGCGGCGTGCAGCCCCGATACTTCGACCACCCCCATGTATGAGAACGAGGTTGGAAAGCACAGTGACACGAAATACTCGGGCTTATTTATAAATAGTTGGTGGTTTGTGGCACGTTCCTCCAGTGTGTGTCTTGGCAACACACTACACATTGTCAACAACATGACGAAGTTGGTGATAGCAGGTAAGTTAAAAACCTTAATTTTACACACTTTAGACACAGCAGTGAAAATTTCAAGTTTTTATATCGATTAAATGTGTATTAGGGCATAGTTGAACTGGTATAATTTGGTCGTCCTATTTAAAATATCGCCTGAATCATTTGAAAAAGTTGCTAGCCCAATTTCCGGACATTACTCTTTTTTGTAGTTTTCTGAGAGATGAATAAAAAAAAACATGGATCTTTCAAATGCTACGGCTAAAATTATTTAATTTGTTATTGGTTCATTAGTTGGTGATTGCCTGCCGAGGTAGTTTCATTTATTAAAATGTTAAAGTCATTTTGTTTGGGATTTGGTGTGTGGGTGATTTGTGGCTTTTTCAATGATTTTTTTTAATTAATATTTTGCCTTTGAAAATCATAAATAAATGGTCTGATTTCCATCTTGTGACTATGGAGTCACAATATTCTTGGTGCATATAGAAAAATATATTACCCCATTTTTGGAATGATCCCATCAATCATGCCGATCAAATCATGAGTCATTGTGACCAGCCAAACTGTGGTGTGGGGGAAATGGTTGCACAAAACAACCATTGAACTATTCGCACCCTCCCTCCACCCATAGCCTGGCCAGATTTGCTGTTTGTTTGATCACGTAGAAGGCCTAATAGTAATTCATTTTTGTTCCTTTTAAAAAAAGAAATTAGGGGGCATTAGGGTTGTAGTGTTTTGTTTGTTTATTCAGGGGACTTTGTTCTTTAAAAAAAAATGATTTCTCAGTTTCACCTTTAATTGTCACTCTTATTCCCATTCTCAATAGGTCATGCTGATTGCCCCTACTATGCTCGGGCTGAACTTCTTGCGGACGATCTGAAGATCAATCTGCCCAGTTTTAGTGTCCACAAAATTGTCAAACATCCAAAAGAATGGGAGGTAAAAATTTAGGCTTGGCATTCATGGATTAATATTAAACATTTTGTAAACTGTTTTTAAATTGGTGAGGTTTGCGGGAGCATCATGTGTAAATTTCTTTTGATTGAGTAGGTTCTGAAAAGAACCCGTGGTTGACAAGTCAACATTTCAATGAGTAGGCTCTGATTTTCTTCAGGAGAACGCTGGACTTTGTTGCTTGATCCTGCTGAAGACGATCAGAGCATTGTGACCATCAAAACTTTGAGTGGTCAACCACTGGTTGTCTTCAGAACCAACACTACTTTAAAAGAGATTTACACATGGTGCACCCAGTTATCTTTCCCACCATGCAAAGTTTAAAATCCCACTCTTTCAACTGTTTCTATATTACCAAAACATATCAAATGTCTAAGATCCAACAACCAGATCGTTTTTTTTTTTTATCCCAATGTCATGGCCACTGAATGCAAGAATTTCAGAGAGGTTAGTCAGCGCAAAAGATGTTAAGACATCTGTGTTTAGATTATTTGTATTTTAATGATTTACTGTATTTTTACAGCCGTGGCTTCAGCAGCTGTGTAAGAAAAATGGCTGGGGCCATCGCAAGTCTCCCATCGTATGGCGAGAGCTCATCGACCGAGGTGGCAAAGGCGTTCTCATCGGAGGCTCCAATGAATTCCAGGAGTACGCCAGCGGCTACTACGGGATCACATCCAAGCAGATGAGTACCGATATGACCAAGATCGCCGGGGAAAATATCGAGACTAAACTTCTAGTCGACGCCGAGGAAGAACATGAGAGAAGTCTGAGTAAGCCCTTGCATGTTTGCATCACCAACGCTGCAAGCCCTGTTGCGTACCACATGGTGCGTGAGATAGCTCAGGGTGACGTGCTCGGCAAGGGCACCGAAGTTTCCATAAAGCTACTGACAGAACCCGACTGTATCAAAACAGTCGAGGGTATGAAAATGGAAATGGAGGACTTGGCTTGCCCTCTCCTTCGGAACATCGTACTGACCACGGATGTGAAACATGCCTTCAAGGATGCGA
This sequence comes from Asterias amurensis, assembly GCF_032118995.1. Taxonomy (NCBI): domain Eukaryota; kingdom Metazoa; phylum Echinodermata; class Asteroidea; order Forcipulatida; family Asteriidae; genus Asterias; species Asterias amurensis. The sequence continues at coordinate 23,999,498 of NC_092652.1, read as the reverse complement.
GTGCCATCATCTTTTTGGATGAGATTGCGCAATCAGAGGATATGGAGAAGGCGGAGTGGCTGAGGCAAAATGCTGAGGTGTACACGGAGTACGCTAAAGTATTGAACAGTACGGCACTACCAGACGTCAAGGTGATTGTGGCCGGCACAGGTCCGCTGAACTTCAACGCTTTCATACTCGGACATTTCACGCCTTCCATTCTGAGACAGAATGTTGTAGCCCTCGCACGCCTTGAAGAGAATCATGCTAAGTCGGCCATTGCCAGACGCATCAAGGTCAAAACGGCTGGCGTCCTGAACCTCGTGATCTGGGGCAACATTGGCGGAACAACGCACACCGATCTGAAGAAAGCAAAAGTGCGGGGTTGCGACGGCGCCATTTGGGGTCCGCCGTTTTACTCCAGGCCAGTTGGTGAAATGGTCCATGATGACAAGTGGCTGCAAACGGAATACCTCGAGGGATTGAAGACCTATAAGGAAACTATAGAGGGAGCCCTTCAACACCGCGCAGCATTCTCTGAGGCTCACTCTATCATTAGTCTTCTGACAGACTGGTGGAATGGCTCAAAGGGAGACAACTTGTATTCTCTTGGTGTCCTGTCTGAAGGTAAATTTTATTTATCTTTTTTTCCCCACAAAACACTAATTCACAAAGATGTAGTCTCCACAAATTTTAAACAGGTATACTGGTGTAACAGCAGTAGTCAGGTGGAAAGAAATGAAAAGAGAGAGACAGAAGTGTACAGTACCCGGAAAAACCAATGGATGAAGGATGTCTCCTTTTTCATTTGTTCATTTGTTGCCTTTTGCCTCTCTCTTCTCACTTATTTCTGCTTGATTGCTTTTGTTACACCAGTATACCTGTTCATGTGTTGTGTTGCCATTTAGCCTTCGAGAAAGGCTAGAGCCAAAATGTCTGGCCATTTAATGTTTTTTCAAGTATACAATTTGACTTTTTTTGCTGGACATGTAAAGTGACACTATGGGCAAGTTAGATCAGCGACCATTATTTTGTCAACCCTAGTCAATGTTTCATGGCTACCTTCATATCTCATGAAATACCTCTTGTGTATCAGGCAAAAATTGCTCAGAGATTGAAAGTTAGTCAACTATAGTCCCTTGGTTGAACTTGCTCTAGATTTGCTCTTCCAATAACTCATGCCTGCAAAGTGAAGTTTGTACAAATTCATATTTAGTGCACATTTTAAAGTTTTAATTTTACTAACAAAACTCAATTTGAACTTGATGCAGGTTGGTACGATCTTCCAGAAGGCATTGTGTTCTCCCTGCCCGTCAAGTTCCAGAAAGGAAACTGGGAGGTCGCTCAAGACATCAACATCAGCGAAGACGTCCACAAGACGCTCAAGTCGATTGCCGAGGAGCTCATTAAGGAGAAGGAAGTCATCTTCCCTCCTCCACGGGTCTCCCCGCCTCCTGGGGTAGAAGAGGTTGGTGATGAGAGCGAGAAGAAAGTGTTTGGAACGGACGAGACGGGAGAAGCGGGAAAGGAGAATGGAGAGATGAATGAGCAGAGTGGGGAGGGTGTGACAAAGGAGGATGGACCATTGTCTAAGATTCCTGAGGAGTCGGAGGTGGACAGTAAGGAAGGGGAGAAAACGACAGATACAGAGAAATCGGGAGAAGAAGCCTAACTGTAACTTATTCATAAAACATAACAGAAAGGACTTATGAGGTCTATGTGTATTTTGTATAAAATAGTCATGTTTTTGGGAAACAATAAGTGGTTCATAGATCAAATTCCCCTAAATACCTTAAAAAAGGGGAAAACAATTAGACTCTTGAGAACAGGTTCACGTCTTGAAATTTGAATCTGAAATGTCGTGAACAATTATGAACAGGGAGGCTATTGACAAAGTCATCTGTGATTTTCACATCTGGAAATTTGAATTTGAATTGTCAGATTTTGAAATTTGAACACGGTTGACACTATTGATTTTCCAGTATACATGTATTTATAAGTCCTTTCTGTTGACACAACATAATGTTGTTTAATGGAGGCATGATATTCTTCCTACTTTAGTCTGTAGTCAAAATTTAGCCCTTGGAAAAAATCAGAAAAAGTGTAATTACAGGCCTATTACGGCCAATACAGTGTTGGTCCGTGGCAAAAAAAAAGTAGGACAATTTTATTGAGTACAAACGGCTGACGACCTACATTGAAATCAGCCTTTGTACTCAATAAAATTGTCCTACTTTTTTCCAAGGACCAAATATTGCGCCTGATAATGTAACCTTTAAATTACTCCATTGTCTCCCAGTTCATTACTCATCCATAGGTATTGCGTACTAATGCTTATTCATTTGGTCAGGTGCACATAATTTAGATGATGATGATATCACAGTTGCATACTTTGTACAATAACTGCTTTTTGTACACTTCTAGTTATAGACTTGGATTTATTGACAAGACCTTATTCAAACACATTTAATTTAATTTTAAGAAGAAACAGTTCATGGATCATTTCTTAACCAACCTGCCTGATTATGAGTTGATATGAAATGAGTTGATATATTAATACCATCTTCAATTGCTGTTATTAAATAATAATATTTGTAAATACATGTACATCGATCTTCTTGGTTTAAAGTTATGATAAAGTTTCTGTACAAAAACAATATCAAGATCACTGAAACGTGATAAACTTTTTTTTCTTTTTTTCTTCGGCTTACAAAATAATAGAGATTAATTTAATTGAACTTCTTTTGCATCAAATTTATTTTTTTAATTAACTGATGTTGAAAATAATGATGATTTAAAACATTAATTTTGTAAAGATTTCTTCAATTAATAATACAAATACTTTCCTTCCATCCTTATAAAACTGTTTGACTCTTTCTTGTGTTTTTTTTGGCTCACGAAACTTAAAAACCTCTTCGTGACAGGAGATTCCCCCTCCCCCCCCCCCCCCCCCCCCCGCTGTCTCCCTCCCTGGAGATTCTGTCGATTTATTTGGAAGTTTCGCCTGGTAGCGCCCTCTAGTGACCCGGCTACCTTCATCAATACTTGTTTTTAAAATATTAAATTACCGCGGGAAGCAATTTTTTTCGTACCACACGCTGGCCACGGGGTCAGCAGTGAAGGGATTCGGGAAAGCGCCCATACCTTTATGCGTGTAAGCGATGGCCAGCGTGTGGTACGAAAAAAAAAAATTGCCCGCTGGAAGGGGGAGGGTGGGGGCGGTGTTTCCGGTGACCACAATGTAGGACAACCCCATTGATCTCGGACAACCCCCCTACGACATCGGCAGGCAAATGAAATGGACAGCAGATTTCATTGGGCCTTTGTCACACGAGGCAACTTGGGAGCAACCAATAAATTGCAGTGCATTCCATACAACCACTTGGGTAGAACATGAGTTATATTTCAAACAATTTGTGGGTCGATCCCCAATAATTATGTGAACCTTCAAAATGTTAATTCCTTTTATGGATATTGCCTGAAACTACAGTAGTTGCCTCTGTAGATTGCCTCGTGTTACATGACCCTTTTTTTCATATCCAACTATTACCGTCACCGGCTTGCTAAAGGACAAATATCATTACTTAATCGCCAATAGAGCAATAATTGACTGGAACCACCTGGAAGAAAACGTCGTTCAAGCTGAGTCAGTGGACTCCTTCAAATCCCTCCTTAGTCGCAGTCCTTTTTTCCTCCAAATAAATCTATAAGTACACCCTCCCTCTGACCCGTTGCTTTTATGTCAGTTTTGTTCTCTAGTGCGACGTACACATTCAGATACAGGGTGCGTTCGTTTAGCTTCCCCGGGTCGTCCCCGGTGTGTGGCGGTTTTTTTTCCAGGACGAACGTGTGCAGATAATTACCCACGTTCGTCCTGGAAAAAAAACCGCCACACACCGGGGTCGACCCAGGGAAGCTAAACGAACGCAATAGCTGATACAGCAGGACACACACAAAACGGTCTGAATTCGAACCTTCTCCGATGACGCATGTGAGGCACTGGAGTGCTCGATGCACCTGAATGAAGTCAATGAGGTAGAATTCTACCTCCATGATGAGGTAGTCATTTTGGAAGGCTCCAACACGCATAACCCTCAAACCTCTTTAAAATACACCTTGCTCGTTGTCAATGATTACATCAGATGACAGATTGTGGAGAATGTATTTAAACTTTTACCAAGTTACCTTCTAAACCCTTTGTGGATAGGGTATAGATCATTTGTCGGAGAACCAACAATGTTCGCTGTTCTCCCACAACCATCACATTTTCTCGTTAGAGGCAAACTTGCCATTACTGAAAAGAATTTGCCCTTGTTATGACATGCTAAGCAAATTGTTGTGCTTAGCAGCTCTATGAAATTGGGCCATGGTCTTTAAATATCTTAAATCGCCCAAAATCGGCTTTTACTTTATTCACAGAGCAGAAAAAAGAAGATTTACAATCGGGGAGCAGCATTTCCACACCAAGAGTAGGAAGTTGTCATCAAATTTTCAGGATTTGTTTTTTCATTACTGTACAATCTCATTCATGTTGGTGTTAATGATTGTGACGATGAATGTGACAAGTGGGTGGGGCTTGGGGAAGGAAATGGGCTTACAGCGTTGTTGCGATGTTGGTAAGAGGGAAGGCAGAGCAGTGGAATGGATTACGAAGCTAATTGGTAGCATGTAATGCTTTCAATGTCCACAGATCGGTGAAATAAGATACTATCTAGGACAAAAGAACAATGACAAAGGGAACATTTTAAAGATATTTTATGTTATTTATTATTTTCGTGTATTTTTTCTTGTACAAAAACCCCGATTTATAGCGAAAATTTGGGAATCTAAACCAAGTTGTGAGACTTTATACCCGGGTAACCCTTTTGGAAATAAATATTTATTGATAATGAACGTTACTTTGCAGATAATCTAAACGTTACTTTTTTGTTTTTTAGTTTTAATAATTAAAATCAATGATTTTCTATTAATTTATTCATAACAATCGACCCATGGCGAAATTTTTCAAAGCTTAACCAAGTTGTGACAGTTAAAACCCAAGTAAACCTTTTGAAAGTAAAATTGAGAGTGAACATTATTTTGCAGACAATCCAAACGTTATACTTTATCATGTAATTATAGCTTTTTCAAATATTCTTCAAACTTTTCTCGTCAATAGACGTGTGTAATATTCGTTTTCCTTTCTTAAAATTTTGCTTCAGGGGCCGATTTTACAAACAGCTAAGATTGATCTTAACATGTGTACCAATCTTAATTGCTGAGCAGAGTGTGTTTTCACAATGCAGGTCACCATTGACAACATATGTTAAGATGAATCTTAGTGTTTTGTGAAATCGACTCCATTTGCTGGCTAACAAAACGGCGCCGTTTGCGGGGTATGCAGGACCACCAAGTTTGACCCACGGCTGAATGGAAAATTTGAACGAATAATTAAACCCTGGTACACCTTTTTTAGAAAAAAAAAATTTAAGTGAACATTATTTTGCAGATAATCTAAAATTATGAAAGCAATCCCGCGGTAGTAACTTTTTCCGATCAGCAACTTTTACTGTCAATCTTCTCAAATACTTGTAAATTGTTGTTACCAGCTAACCTTTTTCAAAGAGCTAAGAGTGATCTTAAGATGTGTGTTAATCTCAACTGAGTCCTAAGCAAAGTGTGTTTTCACAATGCAAACCCCCATTGACAACACATGTTAACACGAATCTTAGTTTTTTGTGTGAAATCGAATCCAGCTGGAACCACAAAACGACACTGTTTGGTTGATTGGAAAAGTTGAGAAAAAAAATTGCAGATAGTGTTTGCCTTTTAAAAAAAAGGATATGTCCTAATGTAAAATGGGAGTGTAAGCATAATCACAAGTTATGCGAAATGCACCGTGAAAACACGGTGACTTTTGATCCAGTAAGAAAGAACCGAAGTTGTTCGAACGAAAGAAACATCATCAAACTGTTATAGTTCAGTGACACAGTATAAACAATTTGATTACATTATAAAAGTATTGCAAAGTTAAGCCCGATTCCTGCGAATGCGATACGAATGTTGACGTCACATCTCCGTTTTCACTGCGAATATTTCGCAGGATCGAGTTGAGCATGCACCGGGCAACTCTCCCGAATTATTCGAATTGGTGACGTCAAAATTCATATCGCTTTCGCAGGATGGGCCTAAATGAAGTGTGAAAGTGTTTACATCAAGCCTGCTTCGGACTTCTTGAGTCACAACTCAGTGACTGCTCATCAGGAGACTCGCCCTCAACAACATTCTGGTATAAAGCTTCAAGCTCGTTAATGATTTCAGGCAGAGATGGTCGATCGTTCGGATCGTCAACAGCACATCTGACACCAATCTCGTAGATTTCAGCGAGTTCGTCTTTTTGAGCAGCTTCCTTGGAACTGACCAACAACGCCCCCATGCTGTAGATGTCTGTTTCGATCGACATGGGGAAGCCTTCGATGATCTCGGGTGCGATCTGAGGACAGAGTGTTCGACAGTACCATTTCTCCTTGTCGTTGTAGCTTGTCAACGGAGGTGGGGTGTCGATTCGGACGGCACTTCCGAGGTCAATGATCTTAGCTGACCATCTGTTGGAGATTGGATCGTGGACAACCATGATGTTCCCACCGTGTAGATCACAATGTATCCACCCTGCTGCGTGTAACGCTTGTAACCCACGGGAAATCTGCAGACTGATCCGGGTCCAGTCTAACTTAGTCAAGTTGAACGGACCCATTACGGCGGCAACCAGATTGATAGAAGTCTTGGTCACAGGATCTCCAATGAACTCAGTCGCGAAGGTAGTCTGGTCGACGATGCCGATGAACTTGGGGAATTGCTCGTGGTGCTGCATGGCTACCATAGGTCGGATCTCAGACAGCATTACCTTGTAAGCTTTCATCTGATTCTTGACATCCTTTAGCCGTTTAAGCGCCACGAGGAGACCGTCTGATTTTCTCCGCATGAGGTGTACGTCACCGTACGCGCCACTGCCGAGGATGATGGGTTTACCACGGGATGTTTTCACTCTCTCCAAGTCGGATTCTGAGAGTACGGGAATGAAGGCACATTCAGCGGGCATAGGTGGAGGGAGAAGAGACTGCCCCGGTCCCGCAAAGTGAAATGCCGATGGTGGTCGTTTGGACCTTTTGTAAAAGACCTGCTCGTCGTCAAGAGGTAACTGTTTTCTGAAGAGACAAAATATAAACATATATTTTCAGTACTAAAAGGAAACCAAAAATTGTTTTTATTTTTTATTTTACGTAATATGCTAAAAAATTGGTACATCACTCGAAAACCCAAAACCTTCAATTACGAATACCACAATCATGTAACAGCCGTATACACGGTAACAAATACACACGTGATTTGTTATACCTTTTGGGACCGTTGATTGGTTGACGAGGGGACGGAGGAGCTTGTGATTGGCCAGCTGCAGCTCCCTGTTCTAACCCCATAGCTTGCATCCATTGTGGCTCAGAATCACCATTCAATTCACTATAATATTCAATTTAAAATTTTGAAATTAGTACATTTTGCAGGGAAAGTGAACCCATTCCTCCACTGTGTACCTAACACTTTACAAGAAGTCTAACTAGATCTACATGCATTCGCGTGGGAGAAGATGTCTCTCTTTTGTAGACACACTAAAACTTCGCTCCTGCATGCTAGACCGGAACATCTGGAGAAAAATCACTGGGCAGGCTCGAGCTTCTAGATGGCGCTCGACATGATGGATGATGCATCCACCAACAAAGCATAAACCATTGTCCAAATTTGTTGTGTTGTCATTAGCCTATCAATCCCAGCAAAAAAAATCTGAGTTTATTACATTTTGCAACCGCGTATTATCTTTGTTTTCCCAAACACTGAATTACAAAACATTGTGGTATCGAATGGTCATTCTAAAGCTGTGATAACTATCCCGCTTAAAATGATTCTTGACAATTCTGTTTTCGAACAACGTGTCAATGCACTGAGGAGATGGCATTTCGATTAGAATACAGTAAATGTTGTTTCCTTTTTTAGCCAGTGAATTCCTTTGAACCCCCCCCCCCAAAAAAAAAAAAAAAAAAAAAAAAACCCACATAACAAAACAAGCAAAACAAAAAAGAGCAACAACATTGTACCCCTCCCCCAACCCCGGCCGAACGTCAATATAGAAATGTCAAATACAGATGGTCAAACAATTTGAAATGTAACCTCAATCTAGGTCATAAAGGTAGGTAATAATAATAGTAATAATAAGACTTGTAATGCGCACATATCCACCCTGCTGGGTGTTCAAGGCGCAGTAAAACCAAAAACAAAACAAAAACAAAACACAACACAAAGAAAAACAGACACAACAAAATTAGTCATTGAAAACCTGTGACATAAGATAAGTTTTGAGAAGAGACTTGAATTTTGCGGTACAAACACAAGATCGAAGATTAAGTGGTAGAGAGTTCCAGATGCGTGGCGCGGCTGAAGAAAAAGACCTGTCACCCCATGAGTGTCGAGACTTGGGTTCAATGAGGAGAAGCATGGAACTTGATCGAAGATTCCTTGATGGAGTGTAAACTTGAAGCACCAGTCTTAATAAAGACAAATAAACAAAGTTTTTGTTTTCAATATAAAATTAAAAAGTGCAATCAAATTTACCTGTTAGTTTCCCTCATGGCTTGAACCCTCCCCATCACATCTTGGAATGTGTTTTGCTCATCTTCACCCGATTCCTGATAAAAAAAATCAAATTTTCCAAAGCAAAACCCCATTATTGTTAATAATTATGTAACCAATCAATCGGTATCAAATCAATCAAAGTTGAGTCTTAAAAGTTGTTTTGTTGTGTGAGGAAAATCTTACCAAATTTTCTTCCCCATCTGTTTGTGCTTCCATTGGGTCAGAACTGGCTTCCGTCTGTCCTGCAGCTTGGAATGTGTTTTGCTCTACTTCAATCACTTCCTGAAAATCCCCAAACCAAACACCATAATTGCTTGCCATAATAATTATTGTTAATAAATGGTATCAAACCAATCAATCGGAATCAAATCAATCAAAACTGAGTCTTTTATTTTTCTCTGCCTTGTAAAATAGCGATGTTTATTGGTTACTCCTTTAAACAAATAATTGTCTGTACGGTTTTCATGGAGTATGGAACTAAATGTTAATTTGGGTTGAAAGTGGGTTGAAGAAGGTTACAAGTTTTGAGGTTTTCAGGGAAATCTTACCAAATTTTCTTCTTCATCTGTTTGTGCTTCCAATGGGTCAGAACTGGCTGCCGTCTGTCCAGTAGCTCCATCAAGTTCGGCAGTCGAACTCAGAGCTCCATCGTTGCTTGCAATTGGAGAGTGTGGGTCCACGCTAAGTTGCTGTACCGGTGCCTCTTTCTCCTGATGCTTTTCCTTCTTTTCAGTGGAGCTCTGAAGAAGTTCTTGTAACTCCGGACATTTCTTATCTACGGGTTCAACCAGCTCATTCCTCCAAGCCCCGTCTGGCTTGACCACACTCGAGCAACATGCACTTTCAACTTCGTAAGAATCCTCTTCTTCAAAAAGGAGACGTTTTCTTTGTGAAGTTTCCTGATTCTCCTGTAGAAGAAGCTGCTCTTCTGCTCCTTGATCTGATGCTGATTGCCCGTTATCGACTTCTTCTGCCAATTCTTGAGGGTCCTGCTCCAAGGGTAACGGTGTCTCAACAGCACGGCCATTAGGATTATCTTGGACATCGAGGGTCAAAGTTGGAGCTTGATCACTCACCAGTTGCTCTTCCTCTACTTCAAAGAGACTTTCTCCTCCCTTGGCTTCGTCCTGCTGGTAATTTGCTGCCTTCATCTCTTCTTGACATTCAAGGACATTCTCACCTCTCAAGAAAATCTTCTCTTCCTCAATATCTCCCTGTGAGTCTTCTCCAACATCTTCTCCAACCACTTGCAGTTGGACCACGTCCAGAGGGTGTGAATGTGCTTCTGGACTCTCAGAAACATTCCCTTCTGAGGTTGATTGATGTTGCTCTATGGTCTTCTCAGACTCTTCATCACCTTCTCCTCGCATCCTTTCTTGGCTTCTTGAGATTTCCTCTCCAGTATTCAGGAAGAAGGAGGCAAGATGGTCACTTCCATTCCCATCCGATGATGGGTTCTTCGTAAGAGAGAACTTCTCCTTGTGGTCACCAAGACTTGATAGCAAGATGTCGGGATGGGCCCCACCTTTTTGCTGATTGCCTCCAAGTGGGCTGACTGATGGAGGTTTCTTCATCAGGGATGGGGGACTGGACCTATCTCCATCTGATGATGGAGTCACGCCACCAACGTCTGGCAGAGGGCAGGTGAGATGGCGAACCAAACTGGTTCGATCTTTGATACTGTAAGGATGAAAAAAATAAAAAATGAAATTGTCGAGACAGTCGAGAAAACAGCATCCGAAAACGCAACATAACTGTTGCTTATTCGTAATGCGACAATGGAAATAAATTTATATACTTACGTGCAACATTAGAGACAAAGCATGAACCCCTTATGTACACATTTCCATATTTTTTTTATGAAAACCGTCCCCCAGTGGACGTAAACTGCTTTTTGTCAGAGACCAATATTAAGGTTTAATCTTCTAAGTAGAATAAGAACTTACCCAGTATCCGGGGGTTGATTCTTGACATCAATCCAACGTGGATCGAAATCCAATTCCCATCTTTCGATGAATCCTTTTGACATCGACGTGTCCGGATTCAGTATGGTGCCCATAGGCCGATCTCGCGGTCCAACCAACAAACTAAACAAGAACAAAGTGATAGAACAAAATTAAGCACACTCTGAATCGCGTAACTCTTTGTTTTAAAGACACTGGACACCTTTGGTAATTGTCAAAGACCAGTCTTCTCACTTGCTGTATCTCAACGTATGCATAAAATAACAAACCTTTGAAAATTTTAACTCAATTGGACATCGAAGTTGCGAGATAATAATGACAGAAAAAACACACCCTTGTAACACGAAGGTGTGTGCTTTCAGATGCTTGATTTTGAGACCCCAAATTCTAAATCTGAGGTCTCGTAATCAAATTCGTGGAAAATTAGTCCTTTCTCGAAAACTACGTTACTTCAAAGGGAGCTGTTTCTCAGTTTCTTTTTACCATCAACAGCTCCCCACTACTCGTTACCAAGTAAGGTTTTATGCTAATAAATATTTTGAGTAATTACGACTGCCTTGTATCCACGTATCAAAGACCATGTATCCACACCTGGTTTATCTCAAAATTATGCACACATAAAAACACCTTTGAAAATGTTTGCTTAGGGCCTAATTGGTATTCAAATCTGCAAAAATTGTGAAATATAAAATACCAATGTTGAATAAAACTGTGTGCCTTCAGAAGCATGAGAAAATAAAGGCTTCATATGAAGCCTTTCTCATGCATCTGAAGGCAAACAAATGGTTGGGGTGAAAATATAACCTTTTTCTTCCAAACTGCTTTTGTATTATCTAGTGCTTTGTACTAAAGCAAGGTTTACGTTTAAAACTGTATGTAATTTTTGTTCAATTAAATGACCGGCGAATGAGCCAAACGTGCACAGTGAAAACCGCGTTTGCTTATTTGTTTTTTTGAGCGACACTGTGTTTGTTTGTTTGCTGACATAGTTAAACTTAATTTAATTTAACTCAAATCGACATTTGTTTCCATTTTAGTTTAGTTTAAACACAAGTTCAAGTTAATATTTATAGTTTGTTCTAAGACACTCAATATAACAATCACATGATAAGAAGAATAACAAGATTACCCAAGCAATAAATAACAATAATATTGAAAAAAATTTATGTGAAAAATGATAATGACATCATGCACAAAATGGAAAGTAACTTTCTGTGTTATAGGATTCGGACAATGTAATTTCCTATTTCAACTTTATAATGTTGAATTGAACAATACGTATAAAATAATCCAGAACATACTGGTAATACAATCTCCTGTTTCCAAATCAGCTTTCTGGATCTAGGCACACACCCTAGTTTTTATCAATTCAAACTTGTCAGTGTTTTTTTCCTCACCTGAAAAGTTCCATGGCGACTTTCGACAGTAGCATCTTCGGGAGCTTAGGCTGATGGTTTGCCTCCTCACTGCTACCCGGGATAAGTGGCCAATTCACGGCATGGTGTTGGTTGCCGGTGGCCTGGCCAACAAGTGGGACTTGCGGGAGAGTCCGCATGAGCGACCCGTATCTACGATAAGGGCGCTCACTGAGTATCGAAACAAAATATACTACTTCAGATATTTCACACAAAATGTTTAACAAATACATTGTGTATTAAAAAATACATAAAATAACGCTTGAAAGGTGAATTTGAATTTACGGAAGGAAAAACAGCAAAAAAAAAAAATTAATATGAATTATTTATAATTGCAAAGGTCGTTGGTTCGAATCCCAGCCGAGTATAATGTATACAGATCGGTGTATATGGGTAAAACAATTATTATTCTTTATCCCCAGACTCAAATTAATTAACTAGTTAGTTGTTGTATCAGGTTTGCCTTCGTTGTTTTGCCAGGCACTCTAAAACATTCCGGGTTAACAATAACCCACCGGGTCGCATTTTTTTTATCTGTAGTGTAAAGTTGCTATCCTCAATAAAAAAATATATATATAAATATACTCGTGTGTTTGCTTGCTATGACGTATGAAAGAGAAGAAATTTATTTTATCGTTGGCAGGGGTCTGGTTTGACACGTCTAAGGACGACAGTTGTTTTACTTTTGTGTAACCTTGACAGCCCCTTTCCAACTTGTAATCGTTGTATATTTCTAAAGATTTAATAAATAAATAAATAAATAAATAAATACATAAAATAACGCTTGATAGGTAAATTTGAATTTACGGAAGGAAAAACAGCCACACAACAAAATTAATATGAATTATTTATAATCGAGACAGCCAAGATGTCAAATGAATTGTATTCGTTTAGACCTAGAAATGAACTTAATATACTATCAAGTGAAGTAGTGAATCACAAGGGACTACAATAAATTTTTATATCTGAATATGCTTAGTATTTGAGGTAGATTATTTTTTTGTAACCAACTTACCAGTTCTTCACCGCTTGAAGCTTAAAATTGGTACGTAGTACAGTAATCATGATTTCAAATCTTGATAGTTCACAATTGAACACTCGTCAAAAACTTTCGCTGGAAAACTCCAAACTCAAGTATCACGAAATCCTTGTTAACACAATGAAGTCTCAACAAGCACTGAGCATTAAACACACAGTATACCGTTGCATGTGTATTTTCTACAGCAATGTAGCAACAGAATGTTTCTAAATAGCGCGCGATTCCATTTTTCATGACGTCATAATGTTAACAACCTTTTTAAAATTATTCAGATAAAGCAAAACGCGCATGTGTTTCCGCGCGAAGCCAATTGTCAGCCAATGGGGTGCCGTCTTTCTGTTTCTTCACTGGATGAGTTTTTCACCCTATGACATCATAATGCAATTGGTTAACGGGGACATCTCTGCGTCATCTCTGAGTGTATGCGTCATGACCTAGATCGGACGCGAGCACACGCGCTGCAAGCCGTATGCTCGAGCCTTCAGGGCCCAATTTCATACAGCTGCTTAGCACACAAATTTGCTTAGCATGAAATTTCTTCCTTGATAAAAACAGGATTACCAACAAAATTTCCATTTGCTTGTTACAGGTATTCAGCTGTTGTTTACTTATCCTGAAAATCACATGGAAATTTGGTTGGTAATCCTGTTTTTATCAAGGCAAAATATTTGGTGCTAAGCAAATTTTGGTGCTTAGCAGCTCTATGAAATTGGGCTCAGGTTTCATGAATGCCACTCCAAATTTTCAAAAATATTATGCAAGGCATAATATTGAAAAACAATACGCCTAAGAAAACGTGAAGGGGCAATGCGGAACATTTAATAAGGGAATCAATGTGTGGTTAGGAGGTTTTAAACCAGTGGTTTAAACCCGCCGAGGCCTGTTTTTTGTGTGATTATAAAATGAATTTGTTCAATGAATCGATTGAATGTGAACTAACTGTCATTTTTGTTGTCATAGTTATTTTGAAGGTGGTGTTATAACATAACGTTTTCTGAAATATAACGTTTTTCAATTAAAGGGTACCTTCTGTAGGACACAAAACAAAATGTCCACAGATTCACGCGGTTTGAAAATAATGATGGTAGAAGGCTTCCCTTAAAATAGTACCCTAGGTGGTAGTCGAGCATTGATCTACTCCTCACTTGTGGCAATAATTTGCGGGTTTCTTCTGATTAAATTATAGAGCTATAATTATTACGGGTGTAAAGAATATTTTTATGACGAGTGGGCTCAAACAAATCTTACAAACAGATGGTACAATTTAAATATTTTATTTATTATTATTTATAATCCCTAGCCATCCCCCAAAAGTAAAAAAGTTGTGTTGTTGACAAAAATTATATTGTTTACATTACATCCTCATCCTACCCGGCCCGCAAGCACAATAAGTTTCTAGCGCCCTATTTTATTAGACAATATGTATCAAAAATAAAATGTATCAAAATGTAATTGTATCAAAATAACGCAAATTATTTCATGAACTTGGCCGACTTGGTTATTCAGTCAGTCATTGATTTTTGTGTGCAAAAAAAAAACAGTGACACGTCAGTTATGCTTAGGTCACGGTGTAAATGCAGACCCGGGTGGTGCTCTCTCTTTTTTGAGAGTGGAAACGTAAAATTCAGAATGGTGGATTATAACTTAAACTCACTGGAAATAGGTGTGAACTACGTGGTTCCTGACTAGGTTGCCATCATCGTGGTGCACTGGTTGTTCTGGCTGTGGATGTGGAGGGTTGTTCATGTGATCATCTTCAATGTCTGGAAGGCCTCGTTGCTTTGCAATGTTGTGCAGCACAGCACATGCAGCAATCACTCTGCACGTTCTTTCTGGGGACAGCCTTATTTCACCATGAAGGCAGTGAAAACGACGTTTCCACTGCCCAATCGTCCGTTCTACAAGACTTCGAGTTGTTCTACCAAAAAAACAAAAAGACGCAGCTTATGTCAACGTGTGAATATGAAATTTTGTGAAACATGAATTTATAATTAAAACAAAACTTTAAAAAGTATAGCGAAATGAAACAACTTACTTGTGTGCACCATTGTATCTTGCTTCTGCACGATTTCCTGCCTGGAGAAACGGTGTGAGGAGCCATGGTTTTGACGGGTAGCCAGTGTCGCCTAACAGGTAACTTTCTTCGTTGTTTTCCCCTCTCCCCGCCGGCCGGTGGCGCCCAAACACGTCCGCTAATCGGCTCTCTCGAAGCACTCTTGAGTCGTGGGTACTTCCCGGCCACTGGGCATTTATTTGCGTGAACACACACCTATTGTCCACAACAACTTGTACATTTATGGAGTGGTAATTTTTCCTGTTAACAAACTGCTCTTCGTGTTCTGAGGGTGCCAAGATTCGGACATGAGTTCCGTCGATGAGTCCAACTACGCCCGGAAATCCAGCGATGGTGAAAAATCCCCTGTTTATATTTTGTTCATCTGCAGCTGCTGGCCACCTTACAAATTCAGCAAGTTTTATAGCTAGACTTGATGACACAATGCTGACTATTCTGGATACGGATGACTGAGAAATTTTGATTGTGTCACCAATAGTTCTTTGAAATGTTCCACAGGCATAAAACTGCAATGCAATTATGACCTTGATTTCTGCAGGAATAGCGCAAGATCGTTCCGTTGGCGACTGAACTTGCTCTTTTAACAGCTCAGAAATAAATAAAATACCGTTTTCTATCGAATCTATACCGTCGGTAAAATCTGCTAAAGGATTACTCCTTTTCTCGAAATACTCGCTCTCTACGAAGAATTCTAGCCTCAAAATTATGGCGGTGCGCGACATGCAAAAAAGCGGCCATGACACCCTAGTGCCCCGCTTAAGTCAGCTCGGACCACACTTAGACTTAAGACGCGAAAGTAAGCGGGGCACTTAGCGTAAACGCTTTGTGAATACCACTTAGTCGGTGAGATTCGTCTAAGTTGGGAATTTAAGTGGGGTGCTTATTATTTTGTGACTTAAGTAGTTTCGTGAATACCGCCCCTGGGCCTAATGTCGAGAGCTAGCTGCTTAACGGTCGATTTTGTGCTTAACGGGCGCACCTAACAATTGTTCATTTCATAGCCTTTGTTAAGCAATGTTATTTGCTTAATAGGCCAAGAACAATTCAAGATGGGCAAAACCTCTTCGCCCAATGTCATTGCTCTAGTAACGACAAGGGAGACATCGAAATTCGCACCAGCCAGAACCATAAGGGCCTTGTCACACGTGGCAACTTTTACAGGCAGCTTGATTATGTATATTATGTACGTCGAATTTAACTGCGAATCTCCATAACAATGAAGGCCATGTGAAATGATGCGGGGTCAAAGGTAGTTATGTACGCAGACATTATAGTGTGGAGGAAGACTCGATTTTATTTCTACTCATGTGTTTAATTAATTAATTATTTGAAACGATGACTACATCAATACTACTTATTATACCATACTGTTTAAAGACACCGTCTTATCTCGAGTTAGGACGAGTAACTCTTCCTAACTTAGGATTAATATTAAGGTCTGCATGCTACAGTGCAGGGTTGGGACTCGTCTTTCTTTCTTACTTGGTGTATCTCAACATATGCATAAAATAACAAACCTGTGAACATTTGAGCTCGATTGGTCGTCAAGTTGCGAGATAATATTAAAAGAGAAAGAAACTCATGTGACACGAAGTTGTGTGTTTTCAGATTTCGGGACCTCAAAATCTAATTCCGAAGTCTCGAAATCAAATTCATGGATAATTACTTCTTTCTCGAAAACTATACGCCACTTCAGAGAGAGCTGTTTCTCACAATGTTTTATACTATCAACCTCTCCCCATTACTTGTTACCAAGAGAGGTTTTATGCTAATAAGTATTTTGAGTAATTATTAATAGTGTCCACTGCTTTTAAATGGGCATGGCAACAAGAAACTTGAAAACAAAACAAAAAACATGATTACAACAAGAACAGGAAAAACCACAAATTGGTCGCGAGAGTAAGCATAACTTTCTAGAGGAATGAAAAAACAAACAAATTTAGAGTCAGTGATGTTAACTAAAATAAGTTTCTCGAACCCAATGTCCCTCCCCTTCCATAAAACCTGTAGCTTCTGTTAACACGAACAAAAATACTGAGCAAAATCTTTAAAAATGTTAGTTTTTGTATACTACACCATACATAAACTGAAATGTAGAAGTTTGAAATCGGCCATCTGGGTCACGAGAAAAAAAAAATAGGGAGAACCCGATGACACATTTTGCAAGACATCGATTAAATGCAAAATAAAAAAATATATAAAAAAACGCTCACTGATCGATAAACTCCAAACGGGAAAAGTATTTTTACTTATTTCTATTCAAATAATATATGACATTTCAGACAGAAATATTTCAAGGGGTGTATTCTTCTACGTATCATCATCCTTAGACCGTGTAACTTTTACGTAAAACTGTGATCTTCACGACTTTTTCTTACCAATTTTGTAACGTTTCTTTAAACAAAGAATCGTTGAAATGTTCTTCACTATTTTGCACCTCCTCAAAAGAGTCATTGATACATTATTGTGTGCAGGTTGCTTCAACAAAGAATTAATAGTAATTATAACAATAACAGCTCTTATACAGCGCAATTCCATAATATAAATTTTCAACTACCAAACAACTGAGATTTATTAAACTATTAAATTATGAACTGTAAAGAGAAAAAAAAATGGTTGAATTTTCGTCCTGCGACGGTTTTTTATTTCATCCTGAAGCTCTCCCCTCTTGATCAAAATCACTTTAATTCATAAAGGGTGCACCCCACTAAGTAAGGAGAAAACAGCGTGTCGAGTGTATTAAACTTGTGTATAGGCTCTCAAATATTCCATAGACAGATTTTAGAGCCTCCCAAAAGGGTTTCAGTGTATACAAACTTTGCATATTGTGACCTGGGGGTTGTTAACATCCAAATTGAGGTATTTTGGATAACATAGGCCCTCAACAATTTGTCATTTGCTGAGAAGTGTAGGGACACTTTTCAAGATTGGTGCTTGTACGTTTGGAAAATTACACTGGTGTTGAGGTGTTTTGACTTTTGGCGGGAAAATAACCTCAGTAGGACTCCCCTTCTTATTGAGCATTAAGAATTGAGGATTAAATGAATAATTTTCTTCTTACTGTAAAAAGCTATGAGTCTTCTTAGTATTGTTTGTGTATTTTGTAATACTTAGATTTTGCAACGTGGAAATTAATATTTATTTAGCGTGTGAGTATCCTGTAGCCACAACAGCATCCGCGGCCTCGGCCATAAGTCTCGCATGAGTCTTCGTCCATAGAGGGCGGTATACAAATCAAACACGCGGTTCTTTGCTGCTGTCTTCGTAGGTTTCCGGCAACGGTTTGCCCTTGGTTTCTGGTAGCATCGTGACGCACACGCAGACTACCAGCGTAGACGCACCGAGTATAGTCATAGGAAGGAAGTACACGACTTCCTTCTGTAAAGTAACACAAGATGAAAGAAATGAGTTCTACCAGCAAGTCCAGAATATTACATTTTTCCCGTAGGAGATGTTTTTGGAGTTAGATAACCAACACAATGTCCTCATCAGCAGACTAGAAAATGTATGTTCATTATTTTAGCCAATACAAATAGGCCTACAGACTTGCACGAGGTCGTTGGTTCGAATCTCAGCCGAGTATAATGTTTACAGATCGGGGTATATGGGTAAAACAATTATTAGTCATTATCCCAGATTCAAATTAATTAATTAATTAATTAATTAGTTGATGTATCAGGGTTTGCCTTCGTTGTTGTTTTGCCAAGCACGCTGAAAAAATTCCGGGTCAACGATGACCCAGAACCGGGTCGCATTTTATCTTCCGTAGTGTAAAGTTGCCATCCTCAATCAATATTTCCTGAGAATTATTTATTAAGGATTCTCTTTTTGGCATCGATTAAAAAAAAAATCCCCGTTAAAGGCAGTGGACACTGTTGGTAAATAATCAATATAAATATAAGAATAAAGTTACTTGGTAATGAGTAAGAGCTGTTGATAGTA